>NC_067141.1:61406564-61711956 GCF_903995435.1 Acomys russatus | reverse complement strand
TGAAATGGCCTTCCTGCTATGAGTGATGTCCACATCTCTTACTTAGTATGGAGCAGAAAGGAACAGTGGCTCCAGTGGTCTGCACAGGCACTTATATGCTAAGTGGTCACTTTTTGTTATTTTGTGGAGAGGAAGAAGAAGCAGCCAAAGTCTAACCAGACGAAACCTGAGGGATTCTTCCTTTGGCCTCTTTGCTCTGGAGACCATACTTACAGAGCACTTAACATGAACCAGACACAGCGAGTGCTTCCATGTACGGCTTCATTTGTCTTTACCTATGTATATATTATTACCAGCGCTGGCAACACCACCATTATCTTGTTTTGTTAATGATGGAAAAGAGGAAAGGGGGGGGGAGAGAAGAATGGAAAAGAGGGAGGGGAGGGGTGGGGAAGGAAGGAAGAGAAAGGCAGGGGAGGGAAGACAAAGGGAAAGAATGGAGCATTCCCTAAGGTTACATGCTCAATTGGAGCCCAGAGCTTAGCCAAGGTGCTTACTTCTGCACCTGGCAGGACAAAACCCTGCCTCGACTGGCTGTCTTTGTAACACTGCTTCTAATAAGAAACACTTCAGAACACTATGGAATGTGCCACATCTTCTTGAGTTCTCACAGTTCTGCCAGTTTAGTCAATGAAAATTTTTTTTCATATGTAGAAAGTGAAGAAAATTGATGCTCAGAGGGAAAACACCCGGCATATCTGGTACTATGGCCCATGACTGAGCTCTGACTACGATGTTCCCTCTAGAAGTTTTTTTTTTTCTTTATTGAAATGAAGTGGACATACGGTGCTTACCACAAAGCCTGCCACCTTGAACACAGAGGCCTGGCATGGTGACTGTGTATGGTAGGCAGTAGTGATAGTCATCTCCAGGGGCCTTCAGACCACGTATCTCAGTCTCTCGTGCTTTCCTGTTCTTTAGAGGCCATGCTAAAGACCTGGGTCCATAGAAACAACTATACTAAGTCAGACTTAGTCTGTGTTAGGAGGTAGCCCATTTGCCCATCTCCTCCAAGTCTTTGTGCCTACCACTGGGCAGGGATGCTGCACTGTAGCACATGTGACACTGAATACATGGAAGAGCTTGTTTCTGGAGATATGCCGCTCGTTCCAGAAGGCTGCTTTGATTTGCTTGTTTGTTCCCAAGTAGAAGAAAGAAGTTTAAGAAGTTAGAGGTTTTCCTACATCAGGGGAGGTGACTAATTCCTGTGGCTCCAGAGGGAGAAAAAAAAATGGAAAGAAAAAATGGACAACTATAAGGAGGTCAAATTCATCTCAGTAGATTGTTCTGGTTATGACTACCATCCTTCTCTGGCCCTATATGTTCCCCCAATCACTGAGTTCTGCTGCATAAATACATCCACTCAAACAGGGGGACACAGTCTGCCTCTCATGGAGGAAATAGGGCACTCTGTACTCAAAATCAACAACGAACAAAACTCAACCCAAACCAAAAAAACTACATAAAGAGCAGTGAACACCAATTCCTAAGTTCTGCCCCCAGGAAACAGTGGTGGGTAAGAATCTGCATTCTTTCAAATCTGCATTGTGTTGACTTGGACATGGGCAGCCAAGCAATGCTGCTGCAGCCGCACTGTGCTGACTTGCGGGGCAGGATGAAGTGTAAGGCAGGTGAAGGGCTCACAACGTCCCGTCTGAGCTGAACCATATGGCCGAGTGAACTTTACTCTGTGAGTCTTTCTAATATAATCTTCTTTTTGGAGTTTATCCTTGGTTTCCTGACAGAGAATGCTTGCGTGACATATGAGTGAGAGATCTGGGGGGTAATTAATACATTGTCGGGGAAACACTCATAAAGCATGACCCTGTGGCATATGAATTCTACATGGGTTTGCACAGGTATTAAATGTTCTGTGGTTGCTTTTGGAAGTCTGCTCTATCCTGACACTAGGATTCTAAGCTGGCCTGGAGGGAAGCAGGCCTGCAGCTTCCTGGTGTTTGGAGCAGATGGAGAAAGAGTCTGAAAATATTCCTTGTCATCACCTCTGGCTGACAGACCACAGGCAAAGGAGGCAACAGGGAGAAGTCAGACCAGTTGATCTGAGAGAAAAGAGAATCAACAGTGGTGCCTGTGAGTGCTTCCTTCTTTGTGTTCATCTCCACGAGGATGGATGGATAGTGTGTGTGAGTGCATCTGTGCATGTGTGTGTGTGTGCATGTGTGTGTGTATGTGTGCCTGTGTGTGTGCCTGTGTGAATGTGTAGCACTTGTCTTTGGCTAGAACAGTAATAAATCAAGGGTTACACAACCACCACTAGGCACCTCCTGCAGGTTCTGTCAAAGAAACAGGCCTCTGAGAGCACAGCTGGGCCGGCAGGGATCCCCAGTACTGTGGCCCCAACCTCATGGGATGAAAATCACACATCTGGGATCAGGCTTTCCAGATGTGCACAGGGCTAACATGGAAAGACATTGCTAGAAGACCATACAGTTCTCAAAACATTTGTGGAGGCCTCTTTTTTTTTTCATTGTCACTTTTCTTATATGTGGGGAGTTGGGACATATGTGCCATGGTGTGGAGACATGGATGTGGAAGTCAAGAGGAAACTTTGGTGAGTTCTTCTTCTACTATGTGGGTCCCAGGAATGAACCTAGGTCATCAAGCTAGCAGCATGTGTCTTTTCCAATCAAAACATCAGAAAGGGTCTTGTTTACCCTTTGAAAAGTAATCACAACAACTTCTGTTGGGTGTTCATTCTGCCATAGTTCTTTGCTCCATGGTGTCAAGAGATAATTATTAGGATTGAATTGCTTCTAAGAAGCCATGTTGAGAGGGTAGTAGTAAAATACCTGGTGTCCAATCATGGGGACCTGAGCTCAATCCTCAGCGCCAGGTAAAAAGCCAGGCTAATGGCATGTGACTATTGCCCCAGTCCCTAGGCCTTGCCAATCAGCCAATATGTCTGAATCAGTGAGCTTTGGGTTCTATAAGAGACTATGTCTCAAAAAATCAGGTGGCACACAAGAAAGAAAGACATTTAACATGCACTTCTAGCCTCCACATGCATGCATACACACATATACATACAAACATACGTAACACTCCTCCCCATACCCCCACACAAAGCCAGGTATGGAGTTTCTTTGGGGGTACTAAAATGACCTCAAATTAGACAGTGGTGATGGTGGAAAAGTTCTGTGAATAAAATAAAACATACTCAATTGTGTGCTTTAAAAGGGCATGTATGTTATAGATCACTACGTGTAAAAAGTGGGTCAGCCTATTCAGTCATCTTCCCATTTTTTTATTATCTCCACGTTTTAATTAAACTGTTAAGACATATTTTGTTTATAAATTTAAATTATTAAAATAGAAATTGAATGAAAATATGAAAGATCATAACATACCATGCAGCATTCCAAACTATAAAAGCCACCCTTCTCTTTTCACATCCACACACATTCTCTTCCTCCTCCTCTTCTCCCCCTCCTCTTTTCTCCTTCCCTGCCCCCATCTCCTTTAAATACTACTATACCTGTCAAAATTCAGATAAGCTTCCTAGATTATCTCAAGAGATCTTTATTGGTTTTCTCTTTAATCTGTTAACAAATATGTGTTGATTTACTCTTATCTGTCTGGATAGACAAGACTCAATAGCACAGAAATGAGCAATTCTCCTCTTATGGCCTTCTCCACCCAGAAAGGGTCTCATTTATCTCTCTCTGGACAGCTCAGGCTCCATCTCAGCTCAGGACCACGTCCAGGTAATGTCTTGCCTTCCAGACTCCCAAATTGACCACCAAAGAAGCTTTCCCTGATGCTGCCATGTCTACTTACTCTATTTATTGACAAAATAAAGGACCCAACACCATCCTCATTTCTTCTGGAGTCGAACTACATGCTAACAGTTGTGCTGTGCCCCACTGGCATCTCTGGCTTCCTCACTGCACTTGCTGTACTGCAGGCAGCCAGCCTTAGTCTATTCAAGCATTCTTTCTTTGTGACTGCAATCCTCACTTCAGGGTGCTCTTTCCTTGCTCCTTGCTTCTCCCCAGAGTCAGATCTGAACATTCTTTCTTGAAGAAAAACTGCTCCCAGGGGACTTCTTCCCTGTATCTGATCTTGCTGTGTTCAGCTGCAGTCAGTTAGTTTGGTGCTGTCTGCATGATAGGGCTTCTGAGATGCTTTTGCTTGAACTGGGTTATGGTCTGTGCTGGGTGGATTCTCAAATGAATGCATACTAATCTGGCTTCTTTTAAGAGACTCTTATCTGCCCTAGAGTTCTTCCTCTGGACTAAGAGGAAGGATTTGTTTTTAACAGTAAACTGACAATTAATAAGCCTTCCATTGTTCACACACTAGGCCATGTAGGGCTTATTTAATTTCTTTTTTTTTTTTTTAATGTGGTCATTAAAATAGAAAACCAGCAGTAAGTAATGTCTTGGCAGCTGGATATACCACTCTGTCTTTTCAACTCCCATCTACCAATCCCCCTATCTTCATAGAAGGCAGAGATTCTCCATCTGTTATCAGAAATATAGACACTTCATATAATGTGATCCAGGCCATGGCCCTGTAGGGGTTGGGGAATGGACATCTAGTCAAGAAAGGTTAACCGGACCCTTTAAAAACTGTACCTTACTTGCAGCTTGAAATAATCATGGCCAACTTCAAAAAATATTTCTTTCTGACCCAGTTCTAACTATATAGAGCTTATGGATATTTAAAGTTCTTAGACCTGCACTGTGTAAAACTTCAGGTGCATAAATTTGATGAGTTAGCTTGTTGTAATCTCACTGAGGGCAGCAGGACTATGTATGTGTGTATCACACACACACACACACATACACACACACACATTCAGATAAGCTCCCTAGATTATCTCAAGAGGTATTTATTGGTCTTCCTGAATGTATATATGTATATATATATATATACACACATATATATGTATATATATATATATATCAGGAAAAAAGGCATTAAGTTATACTAGTTCAATGGGAGATTTATTATCTAAACTTTGGAAAGCCAGGAAACACCAGAGTTGGATTCCAGGAGAGATATTTCTAGAAAAGAAAGTAGAAAGACCTAATATATGTTAGTGTTTGGTCATTCACTGCCTGGCACAATAATCCTTTAGATTAAACACGGGAGTCATATTGCACAGACTCTACTCCTTGCACAAAGTAGACCAATAGTTAAAGAAAGATTGCTGAATGGTTTTAAAGGAGTAAAATGATTTTTACATAAAAAAAAAACACTTGTCTTGACACAACTGGCCAATTAAACTAAAGAACTAGGAAATAAATAGAACCAGATCTCCAGTGTTCCCACAGTGGAAGCTGGACTGAGCAATTTCTTGATCCAAAGACTGATTCCAATCCTGAAGTTGTAGTGCTCATGGGCTGCTGACTACTTCATGAGATGCCTCCAGGACAAAGCTCATAGACAAACTAATTTTCCTGTAAGGAAGGGTCTCTAGGCCCAGCTTGCTTTCCTCTGGACATTGGCACTTAGGCCAGCCATATGGTCAAGCTCTGGGTCTCACTGTAGCTCCTGCAGTATATGTCTCTTCTGGGACATGACATCCTTTGAGTTCTACTTCAAAGCAAGAGGCTTTTCTTATTTGTTTTTTTCTTATCTGGCCTTAGCTTGTAATTTCAGAACAAGACTGCTTCCCACATATGGTGTCTTCTCTCCACTGAGGTGAGGCACTATGGACGATGATTTATTTCTTCCCTGGAGAGAGAGTCTGTATGTCCCAGAGGTCAACTTTATTTTTATGAACATTGGATTGCATCTTGCTCATGTGTGCTGAGATGACTGGGACTGAGCTCCTGCAGCTGAACGCACTTTGTGAACTCTCATACCTGTCATCTTATCCTTCCAGGGCATCCTTTCCATCTCTCCACGTCCCTACTTTTTCAACAGCGAACTCACCTTCCATGACTAATGCAATCCGTAAGCAGCCCTCATGATGAGTCCACAGATTTTAATTTCCTAACATTTCCCTTTAGACTCCCGCTAACATCCTCTTTTTTAAAAAAGAAAATCCCTGCTTGGAATTATTCAGAGTCTCCACGTGGCCCTCTGTGTGAACTCTGTCCACAGGGCTCGGATGTTCAGGTGTTCATAGCCGTGCTCAGGTCTGATCTACCCGGGAGGAAGTAAAGCAGACGGTTCTTGGGTGGAGTTTCTGCTGATACATGTCGGAAACCAAAGTGTGCTAAGTCCCCTGCTGGGAGTGGCGAATGAGGCAGGAATGGGACCAACTATGGCTCCTGACCTAAAGGAGCTCTTGAGTACTTAGTATGATAGTCAAAGCGGAAGCAGGAAGAAGACAGCATGGTATAGAATGTAACTGAAAGGGCACTGGCTTTGGGTAGCCGACTTTGGCTAGTTACTCAACCATATGTGCCTTAATGCTAAAAGATGGCAACTATCTCATGATGTTCTTGTGAGGTTTCACCAGTGCAATGCTGTATATTAGGTAGTGTACATTTCAGTATTTATTGCTATTATATTTTAAAATGTAACAGCAGCATTGAATATGGGAATCTTAGAGGTATGCAAATAAAATATGAAACTTACTTCTACTGTAGAATTCATATATACAAGAATTGCAATCTGCAAATTGTTGTTTATTGCCTCAGGATGACGAGGACCTGAGCTCACTGCTTCCACCTAGGACATTTCATATTTGATTCTTACTCTTAGAATAGAAAATGGAAACCAATCAGAGCTCAGTTTTTGTATATATCTTATATTTTGAAAAGGGTCATAGATCAAACGATTATGGTCCAAGTTTTTGAAAACTTTATCTTCTGCTAAGGAGACCAAATTTGTCCTAGAACATGGAGCTGTGCATGAGAAGCTGAGGTGAAAAGCAACTAGCACTATTAGGCAGTCCTTGGAGATGACTTGGAACTTAATTAGCTTTAATGAGTAATTAGATTACTATTACATTTATTTTTCCCCCATAGCTTTATTGAGATATAATTCACATTCCCTGTAAAATTCAATGGCTTTTACTATATTCAGAATTGTGCATCTATCATTACAATATTTTTGAATACTTTGTTAACCCCCAAAGGAAACTCTGAACCCTTCAGCAGCATCTCTCAACCCTACTCCCAATCTCTCAAGCCTAGAAAGGTGTTGCTCTTCTGTCTACAGATTTGCCATTCTTGACATTTCATATAAAAGGCTTCATACAGCACGTGGGCTGCCATGACTGGCCTCTTTCACTTACTTCTACTATATTTCTTAAAATGGGAACTACTTAAGTGTTTGCCATAGGGAAATTGCTAAGTAAAAAAGAGTACAGCCATATTCTAGATTAATTCAGGTATTTAAAAAAGTAGATAAATCTACATATGTTAATAAAGATCTACAAATATACGGACACAAACGTGAAGTCTGTATGAATACACATGAAAGTCCCCAGAGCAATAGAAGAGAGGAATACCTAGGAATATTAGTATCTAGAAATATTAAGAAACCTTTCTTTTTAGAATATGCTATTTTTCAGAATAATTATTAACATATCACTTTTAGATGTAAAATTTAAAAAGCAAATACTTTACAGAAATGGGAGCATGAGCGTTCCTTAGGGAGACCCAGAGGGACAAGGGTGGGAAGACCCAAGCACTCAGAATACCGGAGGCACCAAAGCCTCGCTGAGACCAGAGCTTCCTCCAGTCTATCTAATTTTCAGGAAGAAAAATAGTGGCTAAGATTTAGGCTTGAAGCAAACCCTTGGGAAGGAGAATACCTTTGTGCTCTGAGATTTAGGAATAAGGTTTATTTAACTGAAGGACACTCCTCAGGTCTTAGTTTTCTGCTGCTTTAGAGTGAAGCAGAAAGGGAAACTGGAGATGGAATGGTGACAGATTGTCAAGACTGAGAGATTGAGCGGAGGGCAAGGACTCATTAGCTAGGCTGACCATACCGAGATGGGGACCTACCTTTAGAGCCCTGGGAACCACCTCTACTTCAGGAGTTCTCACAAGATTAATGGGGTGAATCTTAAAACCACAGGGGAAGTTACCTTTTTTCCTTTTATTTATCTGTTTTTCTTTACTTTACTATTTTCTGGAAGAACAGGGAAGAGGGAGGCTGGGAATACAGATCTTGTTGTCAGTCATTGTTGATGAGGGTCCCTAAGAAAATACTGAGCAAAAGAAGAAGACTATCAGTAGGGTCCTGGCATGGACATTTGAATTGCAGATCCTTTTTAAATAGACTCTGATGTCATCTAAGACATAAGTGCAGTCTTATTAGAAGAAATACTCTGTGTCTATGTACAGATAAGCTATAGGTGCCAGTTAACAGGGCAGCCACAGGGGCCACAGTGGCTACTAGGGGGAAGCAAGCTGAACTGGGCTATCACAAGACAGGCAAGAAAGATAGAACACAATTTTTTTTCTAAGACAGAGTTTCACTGTGTAGCCCTGGATGTCCTAGAACCCACTCAGTAGACCAGGTTGCCTTGGAACTCACAGAGATCCGCCTGCTTCTGCCTTCCGAGTTCTGAGATTAAAGATCGGTGCCACCACTGTTCAGCAAACATTCTGATTTTAACAGGTGTCCCATAGGTAAAGCCATTTGCTGGAAGGCGAATGATGAATGTTGTAACAGCAATGGCCATAGTGACGCCGATGATAAAAATAAACATTAATGTATAGTATGAATGAGCACTCTGATGACATCTCCTAGTCACCATTTGAATTAATCTTTACAAAGCCCTCTGATGCAGGTAAGGACTTTCAGTAGCCTAGTTACATGGCTAAAGAAATGAAAGTTCAGAGAGGTTAGGTCGTTTGTTTAAGATCTCACAGGCAATGTGAGGCTCCATGTCCCGGGCTTCTAGTGTAATGCTGCTACCATGATAGGATGCCAATTCTTCATTTTCTTCCCCGGACTCCTAAACTCCTGAAAAACTTAATTTCCCAAAGCTTCCAAATTAAGGACCGACTGCTTAGTGTTTTGTCATTCATTGTGTATTTCAGCAAACTCATTTGAAAAAAGACAAGGATTGTATTTGCAAGCAATTATCTTCTAGAATTTACCAAGTTAGTGTTTTCATATGTTCACACTTATAAATTAGGCTGACACTTATAATTTATGTGCTTGTTATCACTACTGTGCTACAGACTGAAATTGATTACTTATTTTTTTTAAGTAGAATAAAGGCTCCTACACTCTTTACTGACAGAAATATGTGTAAAGATAAAAAAGGAGCTCAAAAATAAAGTGAATAATATATACCAAGCTACAAAGTGCTCAACTTACAATGTGACAGTAAAGACACAGAATCGGTGAAAATAGTTAAAGATGTCAGCATAATGAATTCTGGCACATGAAAAAGTGGGTGACATTTTCCATAGAATAAGTGTAGACTGTGCAAAGAAGAGTAAGTCTTTGAAGGCCACCTGCTCATAGAATGAAGTCAACTGAAGACCACAGAGAAATGAGAAGAAACTCAACTGGTGTGTGTGTGTGTGTGTGTGTGTGTGTGTGTGTGTGTGTGTATTTCATTAGAAACAGAAAATGTTGAACTCATCTGCTTTTTCAATTATGAAACAGGAAATATAAAACTCGTATTACACTAAAAACTGTAATAAAAATGACTTTAGGCCCATGTTAGGAGAAGCAGAGAGGGAGAGAGAGAGAAAGGAAACTCAGCAGGGTCCCCAGCCCTCCTCTGCATCTGTCACTGTCAGACACCACCCCTCAGGGGTGCCCTCCACACATCTTTCCTATTTCTCTGCCTCTTTTGTCTCCAGTGCCCCTTTGCTTCCACTTTCTCCCCAGCTGCAGCCTTTCCCTCCAAATCCTTAGTTGCTATGCCAGCCCACTCTTCTCTATGTCTTCCCGTTGCCAAGACAACATCCACATTGCTAAAAAGTACCAAGGGCGAGGGTGAGGTCACTGCATCTCACACTAAGCATTTACTACTTCATTATCACCTAAAGAAACGGGCCCTTCCGCTTCCAATAGGAAGGATGAGGATGTAGTTGTTTTAAGGCCTCCAACTTCAATTCACTTTCATTTTCTCAATTTGATGAAATTTTGTTTTCACTCCCTTTTCTGTTAATCTCAGCCATTTCAAACAACATATTGAAGCCTATAGTTCCTCTGTTGGCAATCCTACACAGTTATTTACAATAAATCACAGAAAATAGGAACCCCCTACAGGAAACATAAACCCTGTCTTTGTCAGCATGACATTCCTATTCCATGAAGCTTTTGTCGAGTAGGACACAACTTGATTTTTTTTTTTTTTTTTTTTTTTTTTTTTTTTGCTTAGTCCAGAAACTTCCATTTAAACTCACATTAGAGTGCTTGTGTTTGACCAGTGGCCCTCTAGGAATCGCTGAAGCCTTTAGCCACAAATTGTTGCTTGCTGGGCTATCATCCATCTCCTACCACATGAAGCCATTTACCTAGTGCCAGCCATGCCTCTATATTGCCTCTACATTGAGATGCCCGCTCTAAATTGCATCTCTCCCGAAGCTTCATATATAGTCTGACTTGATTCCTGCCTTTCAGAGATGCTATTAAAATACTGTGAAGAGTCTCACCATACAAGCAGCAAACTCAGTTTTGCCTTATCCAAAGGTTAATGCAGTGGTAATTTGGAGGGAGAATCCAAGAATTTGCAGTTCCATTGAGACATCTGTCTTCTCTCTCCATCACCACTTAAGACTCCATCAGGACATGGAGCCGTGGGGCTTCCTCCTGAGACCTCTCTGATCTTTTCATTCTTTGAGCTCTGCAAATGCTAAGAAATCCTTTTTAGGAACTCTTTCATTATCTTTCCAATAGGAGTGACTTCTATCCTTTCTGGGAATGTCTTCTTATCAGCTCCGCCCTGGCACAACCATATCTAATGGGAACAGGGAAATTATAAAACCAGCACAGCTGTTTGACAAAGCTCCAGCAAAGCTGAGCCGAGTGATGTAATTGCTGTGGTGCAGTCTCCCACTTTTTGGGCTTGATCTCCATGTGTTGCATGTTTGTACAACTTGGGGATATTAGATTGATGGAATTTTTTTTAATGAATCCTTTATGCCCTCTCCCAAGAGTACTGCCTCTAAGCTTCCCTAGGAATGTTCTGACAATAATACCTCTCCCACATTTAGGGAGATATTCTTATCTGGTCTTACTTGAAGGTCTTCCTTATACACTGGAGATTGTGACTCAAATAAATATGCCAGAAGCCTCCTTATGAAGTTTCTGCCTCAAAGATACTCTGGGCACATCTGCTCCTCCACTTACTCAGGAACAAGATAATTAGAACGAAGTCAAGTTAAAAAAGTAAACAATGTTTGGTAGGCTAGAGAAGTTGAAGGAGATGACACTAAAAGCTTCTTCCTTGTACTGATGGACAAAATAATGGCATGGATAAATGATGAAAGAATAAAATATTAAGACTTCCCTTTCTTAGAAAAAGTTAACTCATATAGGGTTACTGTGGTGCTGTAAGACCAAGGAACAAAAAATACCAAGATCAGACATATAAATAAATTCTACAAATACATAAAATATGAATATTGTATTGTGACAGAAATTGAATAATAAGTGCAGCAACTTTGGCATAAATATTTTTCTTGGGTCCAAAGACTATTTGCACTCTATTAAAAGTTGATAATACACTGCTTAGGACATGACAATCTGCCCAGGCTGGTTTGGAGAGTTTCTTTCTGTCTAGAGCCCTTGAAATTGTGAGAGCTAGCAGCCTGGGAACAGGCTGCCATACTTTGGCAAAATATGACCTTAACACTACAAGACTGTTAAAAGTTAGGTTGTGAGGTTGATGAGGGAAAGTGATTGTAAAAGATAATTCTTTTCTGTCACGGTTTATCAAGGATAACTAAACTTATGACCAAGAGGAAGTTAAAACCATGTTTAGTGACAAAAATGATACGATCTGTATTTTGGAACAATGCATCCACCCCTGCCTACTGAGTTCTGAATAAATAAAGAGGCACTCTGACTGCCAGTCAGTCAGGCTGCAAAGCTCTTCCCAACCCCTGTGCTTGACTCATTCCTTTCTCTGTGTTCTTGCATCCATCCTTCTTGACACCCTGACCTTACCTGGGGCTGGACCCTGGCACTGCCCCTCTGTCTGTCCTGCCATTTTGTATACATCTTTAAAAAGAAATCTTGGGGGGAAGAGGAGAGAGACTGAAGTCTATTAGTAATTTAGGTGCCAGGACGAAAACACCCACAAAGATTCTTCCTCACCAGGATCCTTTGAACAAACCAGACTTAAGACCCATTTCCAAACCTTCTCAGAACTCTCACTCTGAGAACTCTCTTACCTCGTCTGTCCTGAGACTGACTGGGAGGGTTCACCTCTCCAAGCTTGTCTCATGAGAACCAAAAATTCATCAAGTTTTCCACTGGAGATGGTCCAGCCATCTGGATGGGAACCCAAGTCATGAGGTGTACAGTGACACCAACAAGGAAGTATTTTCAGGCTCTCATGGGCTTCTTGGGCTAATCCAATGCTTCAACTTTTCTGGCCACATTCCTGTTCCTCACATGTACAAAACCCAAATTCATGAGCCGACTTTCTGTATGGCACAATTGCACTAAGGACAAGATGCTCAAAAATGTTCATTTGAAAGATACCTTAGAATGAAAAAAGTGAACATCAAATCATCTTCATTTTTAACTGGTGTAAAGAAACTTCCAAAAGAAATTCAAATTCTAAAATCATTTAAGAGATCCCTTTGCTGAGGTACAGAGAAAAATGCAAAGCACTTAAAACCCTCTTATAGCTATCCTACACTTTGCAACGCAGCCTTCTCCACTCTATGCCTCTCCACTTCCTTCTGCTTCTGGTTTTTCCTCAGATCCACTGCCCTTCTCACCAGAAATTAATTAAAGCTAAACCATGCGCACTATAGGAACAAACCCCCTGACCTTTAATTTCTGATCTAATTATGAGCTTAGAACCATCAAAAATATTTTTCCAAGCCTATATAAACTATTATGAATTCTTTAGAGGAAGCTAGATTACACTAATCATATATAATGTGAGGCTTCCAGGTCTGCAGCCTTTGTTTGTATATCAGTGGGACCTCGAATACAAAGGGCTGGGTGGAGAAGGGCAGAGCAGAAACATAGCAAGGATAACTTAGTAGACTCAGAATTGCAACTGGAGTTCTTAGTTTGGTCAGTGAAGATGAGTCCCTCTGAGTGCAGGGTGACACTCTCTGGTACTGTTAGACAGCACGCAGCAGCATCCCGAGGCAGCGACCAGTTCTTTCCTCACTTTTGTTTGTCGTTCAATGTAATCTAAACTAGATCTCAACTATCTGTCCCCATGTCCCCACCTCTCACATGCTTGGACCAGCCTTGCTAGAAGTGTATCACTAGCAGTGGGATTTGAGATGCTAGCGTCTTGTCCTACTTCTTGTTCAGCTTCTTGTTTTGGAACCATGCCTGTCTACTGCCATCCTCCTGACCATACTGGCCGCATCACTCTGGAACCATAAGCCAAACTAACTCTCCTATAAGCTGTCGTAGTCATAGTGTTTTATCAGAGCAAGAGGAAAGTAAATAAAACCATGAAGATCTCTCTTATGCTGTCTCTTAATATTCACACTTAACCTTGCAAACTTCCACCATTTCCAATCTCTAGCATCTGTGAACCCATTCTTTATCTTATAATTTCGACATTTAAAAACTGTTTTCTACCACACAGAGAAACCTGTCTTGAAAAATCCAAAACCCAACCCAACCCAAACCAAACCAAAAACAAAATACTGCCCTCCTCCCCCAAAAAAACTCTACCTGTTTTCTAAGTGTAGTAATATATCTGGCCATTTGAGATTAACATTTCCATTCAGCTTTCTTGTTTGTTTGTTTGTTTGTTTTTTGAGGTCTTAAGTGGTTACGTTTGGGTTGTAAAAGTGATAGCATTAAGATCTTTAAGAGTGATTAAACCATGAAGACTCTTCTCTCATGACTGGCATCAAGGCAGCAGAGGCAGAGTCCCACAGGCAAACCTCAGGTGGAGCTCATGGATCCTGCAGAGGAGGGGGAGGAATGGCTGGAGGAACCAGAGGGGTCAGGGACACACTAGGAGAAAATGGCCCCACACTGCAGTCAGCTCCCTTGCTTTACTATGGGAAGCCCCGCCCAGTGCTCCTTCCCTCTGACAAGAGCAGCTCCAACCAAACAGCAGAGTCTTCCTTCACCATGGACTTTGCAGCCATTAGAAAGAACTAGGAGAAACACATTTCTGTTATTGCACATTACTCTGCCTTTGAGACTGTGGTACAGTGGGACAAAGCAGGCCAAATAGAAGGACATATTCCAGTCTGCGCTAACAGGCCCCCACTACCTTTTTGCAGAATAGCAGTCCATGACATGGAAGCTTCGGAGCTTAGCTCTTTATCCACAGATACACATTTTGCTCCTCTACAGGCTTTGCTGTTAATAATAAGTCTGCTGTAGACAAGAGTGCACATGATTCAGGGAGCATATAAGTTTTATCTTGGAGTGCGGTTGTGTGATTGTATGGGAAGAACATGTTTAATTTTAAGCAATGTTTTTATGGAGTAGCTGTATTACCTCTCCACCCACAAGGAATCTGCGAGACACTGATTTCTACAGGCTTCTCACTAGGAATAGAAGGTGCTTTGACTTATCTGAAAAGGTGGGCAAAATTGTGGCAAGTTATTATCCATAAGACCAGAGAGAAGCCAGGTTTTCTTTCTTCTGACCCTTGGATTCATTGGAGCCCTCTTTTAGATTAACCGTTAAGAATAACAGGCTGACAGGAGACTGTGATTGTGTGGAAACCAGGTGGAGAATGGGGTGACCAAGCCTGCTGAGCAGACTCAGAGAGCAGGGGTATGCAGGGCCATCCCTCTCCAATCACGGGCTGATAGCCTGACAGGTGGGGTTACCTTAAATCATTCCCATCGGATTCCATCTGTAGCTCTTGGACTCCTAGCACGATGAAAGCATTACAATCTCAGGAGGGGGCAAACTGCTAGACTAGCTTTCATTTTTTTCCCTTTCAGATGTGAAGAGGGATGACAGAAAAAGAATTTTCCTTAAAAAGATGTGTGTGATATTTACTATAATGTTGTGTTCCTTTTATGTTCCCCTAACACAAACTGAGAAGCACAAGACTTGAAGATTCATATTCCAAACTATGCTAGTGTATATAGTTAGTTATACAGACTTACAGGTTAATAAAACCAGATTTAGAAGATAAAACGGTGATAACATAAGTTTAGGGACACAGAATCTGTGTCCTGGAACCATCTGGAAGTGTTTTCTTGTTTGGTGGTTGTTGCTGGCTGGTGATTAGCACTGTAATTGGCTACTTGTCAGAGTCCTGACAGATGGACTTTCTGTTACGCTGTTGGGTCTTAAAGCTCATAGCATATATGCTCTCAGATTCAAGAGGTTGGTGGAGTTAAGGACATGGCCCTCTAGTCCTTAGGAAGAGCTTTGAGATGACAGTTAAGGGGTGCAAATAGAGTGAATAACATTGTGCTGTGAGGCTAAGCAGGCCCCCTCTCCTCAAATAGTGAAACCATAGTTGTCCTTATCATTGGTTGTGCTTTCTCTCTCTCCTCCTCTCTCCCTCTCCCTCTCTCTTTCCTTCCCTCCCTCTATAACTTGACTACCCCTAGGTATAGTAATTGGTCAGGTTTTATATTTAAGATGTAGACTTTTTGAAATTAACAACCTCTTTCAACCTTAAAGATGGAAAAATGATTATTAGGTAACACAAGAGATCTGGGACGAGAATTCAATTTTATAAAAATCCTATTTAAGCAAGATTGACAAGTTATTCCCCCAAATTTAATTAATGATCTGTAAGCTGATGACAATATTCAAATGTGTCACAAATGAGGTACCACTTGAAAATAAAGCATTTTAATAATACTTCACTTGGGAATTGAGAAATGATGGGAGAAACAAATGAAACTGGTCCTGGACTCTGACTGGACAGCGCTGTCCCTCTACCTCAAGGCAACCTTCCCCACCAAAGACCCACCTCCCGGAAAATGCTCCAGCCTTGCGGTGTAGCTTGGCCTTCAGCTCCCAGCCAGAGCTTCTCTCTGCTCCCTGCATGGTGCTCATGCACAATTCTTACGGCACTAAGTCAGTGAATGTGCGCAAGTTGTTTATACGCTGGCCTTTGCCATGGGATAAGGTCTCCGAGGGTAGAAAGAACAGCCATAGTTGTAATATATTACTTGTTATAGTGCCTGGAGCACAAGAGAAACAGAATAAACAAAGAATGAAAGGAAGCAGAAAGACAGACCAAGGATGGATGGATGGAAAGGACATTCTATCATCAATGTAAAGCTTAGAGCTCAAATGTACGAATAAGTCATCTGATAAATCCAGACTTCTCAGTGATTCATGCTATAGGAACACTCAGCCATGTATTTCTGCTTCTTAATGTCTTATCCATTTGCCTACAAATTGACCAATGTCTTTGTTTTTAATAGCTGAGCAGCATTCCATTGTGTAAATGTACCACAGTTTTTCTATCCATTTTTCTGTTGAGGGATAGCTAGATTGTTTCCAGTTTATTACAAATAAGGCTGCTATGAACATAGTTGAGCAAATGTCCTTGTTGTATGGTCGAGCATCTTTTGGGGATATGCCCAGGAGTGGTATAGATGGGTCTTGATGTAGCACTATTCCCAATTTTCCTGAGAAGCTGCCAGATTGATTTCTGTAGTATTATACAAGTTTGCACTCCCACCAGCAATGGAGAAATATCCCCCTTTCTCCACGTTCTTGCCAGCATGTGCTGTCACGTGAGTTTTTGATCTTAGCCATTCTGATAGGTGTAAAATAGAATCTCAGAGTCATTTTGATTTGCATTTCCCTGATGACTAAGGACGTTGAACATTTCTTTAAGTGTTTCTTGGCCACTAGAGATTCCTCTGTTGAGAATTCTCTGTCTAGATCTTTACTTCAATTTTTTTATTGGATTATTTGGGGTTTTTATGTCTAACTTATTGAGTGTGTGTGTGTGTGTGTGTGTGTGTGTGTGTGTGTGTGTGTGTATGTGTGAATGATATTAGCCCTATCTTGGATGTAGGGTTGGTGTGAAGATCTTTTTCCATTCTCTAAGTTGCCATTTTGTCCTATTGGTGGGTTTTTGTTTGTGTGTGTGTGGTTTTGTTTGTTTGTTTGGTTGGTTTGGTTTTGGTTTTTGGTTTTTTTTTTTTTTTTTTGGTTGTTTTTGTTTTGTTTTTGTTTGCCTCACAGAAGCTTTCCACTTTCGTGAGGTCACATTTATTATTGTTGATCTTAGTGCCTGAGCTTTTGGTGTTCTGTTCAGAAAGTTGTCTCCTATGCCAATGAGTTCAAGGCTCTTCCCCACTTTCAGTTCTAATAGATTTAATATATCCAGTTTTATATTGAGTCTTTGATCCACTTGGACTTGAGTTTTGTGCAGGGTGATAAATATGGATCTATTTGCATTCTTTTGCATGCAGACATCCAGTTAGACCAGCATCATTTGTTGAAGATGCTATCCTTTCTCCTTTTCTCTGTTATATGGTTTTGGGTTCTTTGTCAAAAATCAGGTATCCATAGGTGTGAGGGTTTCCTTCTAGGTCTTTGGTTCAATTCCTTTGATCAATTAGTCTATTTTTATGCCACTACCATGTGGCTTTTATTACTATTTCTCTGTAGTACAGCTGAAATCAGGGACAGTGATACCTCCAAATTTTATTTTAATGTACAGAATTGCTTTAGCTATCCTGTGTCTTTTATTTTTCCATATGAAGTTGATAATTGTTCTTTCAAGGTATGTAAAGAATTGTGTTAGAATCTTTATAGGAATTGCATTGAATTAATAATAATAATAAATAATGATAATTAATTAAATAAAACTGAGACTTGGTTCTGGGTGTGTAGGGCACTTGCCTAGTATGCACAAGGGCCTAGACTTGATTATTAACACTGAGAGAGGGAGAGAAAGGGAAGGATATGTTTGCATTTGGTGTTTGATGTGTTAGTGAGGTGAAAATGCAGGTATTGTTTCAGATTAATCCTTAGGGTCATCTCTAGAAATCCAGCTGAAAGCATATAGAATCCTAGAATTCAGAGAACTCTTACACATCAGTCTTTCTAGATGCTCTGTTTTACATATAGGAAAATCAAGCCCTAAGAAGGGTGTGTTTATTTTCTCAGGTTACATAATTAATTGCAGAGAGAATTGGGTCTAGAATGGCAAATTCTATTGTGAAAGCTCCACAGTAAAGGGATTTTTATCTGTTCTGTTCACAACCAAAGTACTAACACATAGAATCATGAATGTTTAGTGAGTCATCTTAATGAATAAATTGCCTTTTTCCCCTCTGTTACAACATTCATTCATTGCAATGCTGTGTTAGGCAGTTAGGGCCAAGTGCGCTGTGTAAAGTTAAACAGACAAGCTCCCTGTCCTCTCTGCTATGTTACAGCTGTGGATCCCAAGCCTTCTGGTCTCAGGGACCCTCTCAGACCCTTACAGGAGTCTGGCCAGATGGCCCAGCTGGTTAAGGAGGCTTACTTCCAGCTCCAGAAACCTGATCTCAATGGCCCAAATCTACATGGCAGGATAAAAACAACTTTGCACACAAATACATAAATAAATGTTTAAAAAAATCAAACTCTTACTGAGATATAATCATAAGAATTATTAAAGAACCCAGAGATGCCAAAATCTACCTTACATTGTCACAATGTATCCTACAGAAATTAAATCCAAGAAAACTTTAAAATATTTATATATTAATTCAAAATAGCAATAAATATGCTAACATAAAGAAAACAATTGCAAATTGATATATTTCCCGAAATAAAAAGTAGTGAGAAGACAGGTGTTGTTTACCATTTTTCCAAGTCTCTTAAGTGCCTGGCTTACCTCATGACAGCTGATCCTCATCCATGTCTGCAATCATTTTGTTACGATGCACTGTTTGGTTGAACTACATGAGGGCAAAATGTACTTATACACATGCATGTGGAAAGTAGCCCTCCCACATAATTCAACTCTTCTTGCCTGACATTGCACCAGAACTCAGTAGTGAGTTTTCAGAGGTTAATTACAGCAGAGAATCCAAAACTCCCATCAATGAAGTGTTAGTGTACTATCTCAATAAAACCCCAATATCAGCATGTCCTATTATTTAGATAGAAATTAACAGTAATCATTTGGCAATTTGGAAAGCATTGTCTTATTGAGCTGTATATATATATATATATATATATATATATCTTCACATTGCTGAATAGTCTCGTTAATAAAAAAAAAGTTTTAAAAATCATATCATGAATGTGCTGTCCACTTGTTAAAAGTCATTAATTACTGAGATATTTTTAGTCTTGTGGATCTAGAGGTAATTTTCACTTGAAAACTTGTCAATAAAACAGTGTCAGCTGTTTCCCTTAAAATGGTCGTCTCATGTAGTTGGAGGAAATGTTGTCAGATGTTCATCTGAATCATCATAGTTGTCTCTTCACACGTTGTTCAAGGAAAAACAAAGTTACATGACGAAAGCAGCCAGTCAGCTCCAGCTCGAGAATCACAGTAGTTGTTCCTTAAATAACTGTTGTGTTTCTGAGCTGTAGAGAGATGCTCATGTGTACATCCCATGTTCAATGTGACAATAAAGAGATGTTGGCTTGTGAGTTAAAATTAAGAAAATAGACTTTTGTCTACCATTTCATGAAGAATAATCCGATTGTGGCATGTGCTATAAGTGCCCTACTGTGTGTCATTAGCTTAGAACCAGTTGTTTTTTAAGCTATTTAATCCAATGTTATCAATGCCCAATCTTTTCAGTTCCCTTTCAGTCTGTAGTGCTACCTGCTCACTGCCATTTCAAACTGAGAAACTTTCCCTCTGACGTTGTCACGTCTGCAGGTGGAACCAGGCCTGCATAGGCAACGCAGTGTGGGGTCAGAGGTGCGCAGAGTAGGCTCCTTACCTCGCAGTTGCCTGGCCAGAAACACAGGTCTGCTTTTCCTAGTCTGAAGTGAGATCCTGCTCCTGGAATTTTTCAAAGGGCTTTCCAGTGATTGTACCCTGTGTAGTCAGAGTTGAAAACCACTGATCCACACCAATTTGGCTCTCCTATGAAGAAACTAAATCCTGGAATATATGTGGTCTCAGGAGTACAATTGTCAAGCAGAGTCTGAGGCCCAGACTTCCTTTTTCTCCACCCAAGAGCCTTTCCTCCTATAATGGCATCGATTATAGATGGACGGACGTGGAATGGTGCAGGGAGTGTGTTGAAAACACAACTAGAAAAGGCCCTGATAAGTAAAATGGCATGGAGGCTAAAAAAGAAAACGATGGTCCATGCTTAGGGAAGTACCAGGAACCTAAAAAGCAGAGGTGTGGGAGAATGAAGAAGAGAAAGGGTAGGAGGAAGGGTAAAGCGGGCAGGATCCAGGCACAGAGAAGCAGGAAGAAGAAAAGGGCAGAGGCGGAAAGACAGAGGCCTGTGGGAAAGTAGCTGAAGGAAATGCCACCCACCCTCTTCTAAGAATATAAGTAAAAATTTAAAAATAGGATCACGCAAACAGCTTTCTCCACATGCCTTTTAAGGAAGGGTAAGAGTCGTGTCTCACAGTTACCAGACTGTTAAATATTGTGGAGTTGATTTGTTGATAAAGCAGTTTGACAAGAGAGCCAAAAACAGCCTTCAAGTTCTCTGTCAGCCTTTGGAGCTGTGTTCATCTGCAGCTGTGTCACAGGGCTGCTGGCGAGCAGCGTTCTGCTCCTCTGTCTGGTGCTGCCACAGGGAGCCGTACAGACAGTTCTGACAAGATGGTACAGAAAGCTCAGCAACACCGTTGCCTGTGGATTCACTAGTGTCTTCACTGCTCCTCCCAACCCCCACCAATGGCTACATATCTCCATTCGTTTGCATCCCTCAAGGGCCTTTCCAAACTGTTGCCATTATGCTAAACAAAGCGCTTCTCCAGAAATTAATATATGTCCTTTATCAGGGAACACAGATGTAAAATCAAGTTACTTTACTTAATTAGCATCTAGGTTAGTTGTTTTCAAGCTTGGTACACATTTAGAATCATCTGGGGATCTTCTAAAGAAAGAAAAAAAACCCTAATACCCAGGCAGCACCAATTAAATCAGAACTTTGTGAGGGATAGGATCCATTTATCAGTATTTTGTGAATTCTACAGATGGTTCCAGTGTACAGCCAAGGTTTGAGAGCCACTGACAGGCTTCCTCGGTGAACTGTGCTGGGGAGCATTGCATAGCTCAGCAGGATAAATCATCTGCCTTGTTTCTCCCAGCTGCCCCATTACACTAATGTAAAATATCCATAAGTTCATTCCCATGGTAATTCCAGGCCCCACAGGAAGATCAAGAAAGCCAGTAAAGGACGGAGATTCTAGCAGCTGACTTGAATTGCTGTTGTTGCTCTTGTTGTTGTCGTTGTTGCTCCTTTGTTTTCTTTTGTGCCTAACTCTAGCCCCCTGCCACTCTCTATCTTTGTAGCTCCTCCTCCCAGCGTATAAGGTTAGTCATATCCCAAGCTCTTTCCTAGGCCTACTTTCTCTCTTACTCTGCATTTACCCAGCTACCCACCGATTGCTAAATGCCATTTATTCATTGGCCACTCACATGTACATGTCTTTCTTACTGATCTTCCTGCTTACTACTAGACATATCCGACAGGGTGTTTTCTGTCTAAGTGTGAGCTCAACATTTTTGCCACCCCAACACACTCCTTCCCACTCCCTTGTATTCAGTTTGAACCCCCTCTAATGTCCATATCTAAATAAATGGCACCAGTAGCCACCAGAAATTGCTTGACCTCAGTTCAGTCCTTCATCTCCTGCCCAAGCCATGTGCCCTGCTGCCAGACCTCACAGTGCTTTGTCGAGTGTTTCAACTCCCTAATTCATTATCTCTGAACAGATCCCTTTTAATCCCTGGAGAAATCCATATGATTTGGCCTTGCCCCACATTTTACCCCCATATTTTTGTCTCGCACTAAATTTTCTAGACAGATTCTATTAATACTAGTCACTTGGAAGTAGAGTTTTTCTCTCCCTCTGGATAGACTATTATGTTCGTTGCTGCAATCCTTGTGCTTGCTGCAATCTCCATAGAGTCAGGAAGACCTGGCGTCATACACATTTATGACTGAAAGACCAAGCACTTTTTCAGACATAGAGCTCTGAGTATCCTCGTCCATGCTAATGAATGGATTCCCAGTTCTAATTTACTCTTTCAGACTTGCAATTTACTCTTTCTCTTGCTCACTTGACTTGAACCTTATTTTTCTTCACCCTAGAAAACAAATCTGACTCTGGACTCTTATGCTAGAGTTCATTTTCTGATGTTTCACCATCAGGTCCAAGCCTCTCTCTCCCTTCTCCCCATCTCTCCTTTCCAGACTCTTACCACTTAACTATGCCTTAAGAGTTAACCATCAATACTGTCTGTTCACATCAAAAGTCCTTTCTCTCCCTCATCACTTAAATGATTTCCACCCAACTTTCTCCCTCAGTGACTTTCTTTGGGTTCTCCACAACCCAAAATAAAATAAACTTTGCCTGGGATGAGTTTTCCAGTAATAAACTCAGAATCTCCCTGTTCTGCTGTGGGTCTAACTCTCAACTGAGCCTTTGCCTCAGAACCAAATGGGCCTTCTGTCACCCATTTCCACTGACGTCTCGAAACTGGAAACAGAAATTGATAGTTACAAAGGCACTTTTAGGAGAGATCAGAGCTAGGAATCTAAGCATAACTTCCTAAAGAGTGGTTCCCAACCAGTTCTGAACATGGAGCCCACGTTTCGTCTCCTAGCTCTGTCAAGAAGGAAGTCAGAGGTTGAAAGAGAACATAGTGTCTACTTTTGAAGATACTCATATCTTCATAGCCTGACATATAATAAAGGACGGCTTTTGCATGCCACCCAGGCCACGTGTTAATTTCTTTAATTTCAAAAGTATATAAAAGTTTGGAGGAGAATATGACAGACACAGAGTGCACGCCTCTTAGATCCCCACCTGGGAAGGCTTATTGAAAACACCCTAGTTAAGGTTACTGTTGCTGTGATAAACACCATGACCATAGCAACTTGGCAAAGGTTTGTTTGGCTTACATTTCCACAGCACTGTTCTTTATAGAAGAAAGCCAGGGCAGGAACTCAAAACAGGCCATGAACCTAGAAGCAGGAGCTGATGCAGAAGCCATTGAGGAGTGCTGCTTACTTGCTTGCTCCTCATGGCTTGCTCAGCCTGCTTTCCCATAGAACCCAGGGCCTCCAGCCCAGGGATGGTACCACTCACTGTGGCCTGGGCCCTCCCACTTCAATCACTAATTAAGAAATTCACTACAGGTTAGCCTACAGCCTCATTTTATGGAGAGATTTTTCTCAACTGGGGATCCCTCTTCTCAGATAACTCTAGCTTGTATTGAGTTGACATAAAATTAACCAGCTCAGACACACAGGCTGGAGTTGTTCCTAACAAGTGTGTGACATGAGGGAGCCCGGTTTTTATCAAGATACAGCCTCACAAAGACAGAGCAAGTGTTCCAATTTTTCTTGGGCTACAGTGGCTACCACAGAAAGTAACTGAAGTTCTGTTATTCTAAAATGATCATGCCCCAATAGAAGAGGCTGTGAGAGTGAAAACTTAGGAGTATAGAGGAACTTTAGGTGGTCAGCCCTGACGTGTTTTGCCTGCATAAGAGAACAGTATAAGGAACTGAGGTATAGAATGTCCTCCTCAACCGTGTGTGTGTGTGTGTGTGTGTGTGTGTGTGTGTGTGTGTGTGTGTACAGAAAGGGGGAAAGGAGGAGGAGGAAAAGAAAGGGAGTCAGAGAGACAGAATGATAGAGAGTGTGTATGTGAGTGAGTGAGTGAGTGAGTGAGTGAGTGAGTGAGTGAGTGAGTGAGTGAGTGAGTGAGTGAGTGTGTGAGTGAGTGGGTGAGTGGGTGAGTGAGTGTGTGAGTGAGTGAGTGTGTGAGTGAGTGAGTGAGTGTGTGAGTGAGTGTGTGAGTGTGTGAGTGAGTGAGTGAGTGAGTGTGTGAGTGAGTGAGTGTGTGAGTGAGTGAGTGAGTGAGTATGTGAGTGAGTGAGTGAGTGAGTGAGTGAGTGAGTGAGTGAGTGAGTGAGTGAGTGAGTGAGTATGTGAGTGAGTGAGTGAGTGAGTGAGTGAGTGAGTGAGTGAGTGAGATTGCCAGAGGGAAAATGTTGAAACAACTACGAAAATGTGCCACAAGAGAAAGGATTTTCACAGGGTGTACACAGCCATATTACAACACCAACCAAAAGGACACTTTTACACCAATTTTACTTTTCTTCTGTCCTTCCACCCCTTTCCTCTGCTGCAGATTGGTAGAGAAGACAAGTAAAAACTAGCGAGCAGAACTGTAGACCTCCTTCCCCATCATGATCTTCTGATTTAAGTTGAGCCTACTCTAGCCAACATATGCATCAAAATGGAGCTTTAAAAACCAAAGCTTTGATATAAGACTGGATAAACTTTTTCATACCTGAAATTATTCATTATTGTATGAAAAGTGAGAAATCTGCTTTAACGTGACATTAGGGTTAAGAAAGTGGATTTGAAAGGTAATAGTTTTTTTAATTAAAGTATAATTACATCACTTCTCCCCTTCCCTATCTTCCCTCTAGCCCATTCCATGTTCCCACCAACTCCGTTGCCCTCTTTCAAACTGATGGCCTCCTTTTCTTCCATTACTGGTATTACGCACGTGCACATGGACATAAATTTATAAATTCAGCCCGCTAAGTGTGTTTACCATTGCTTGAGTTGATATGGTTGCAAGGCTGACCATTTGGTGTTGGGTAGCCAGTTGGTGGGCTCATACCTGGGAGCGGCTAGGTCTCCCTCTCTCAGCAGTCATTGGTTGCCTGTAGTTCTTTGTGTAGGGTTGGGGTCTCTGGAGAGTCTTCTCTTCCCCATGACATGTCTTGATATCATCATGGTTTGAGTCTTGTTTAGGAGACAGCATATGTGGGTTCTGTGGGTGAGGTGATGGAGACAGCATATGTGGGTTCTGTGGGTGAGGTGATGGAGACAGTGTGTGTGGGTTCTGTGGGTGAGGTGATAGAGACAGCGTGTGTGGGTTCTGTGGGTGAGGTGATGGAGACAGCGTGTGTGGGTTCTGTGGGTGAGGTGATGGAGACAGCGTATGTGGGTTCTGTGGGTGAGGTGATGGAGACAGCATATGTGGGTTCTGTGGGTGAGGTGATGGAGACAGCGTATGTGAGTTCTCCAGAGCAGGTACCACCTACATGTGCCTCAGTGCCATGGCTCTTGCCACCTCCTCCGGTTGTGCTGCCTTTGCATTTAAAGCCTGATGCTGAGCCTTGTTTCTGGTGCTTTGAGGGCTATAAATTTGTTTGTCCTAAAGGCTAAGTCATCTTCCAGCCTTCTTTTCTTCAGACAAACAACAAGCATAGTTCTTGGATACCAGCACAAAGTCTGGTTAATTGCTCTCCGAGGACAAGCGAGACTGTTTCACATCATTAGAAAAAAAACAAAAATGGTCATATTGAAATTCAAAATGACTATTAATGACCAACAAAATCAGTATGTTCTCCATCTGCATTTAAAGTCCCCATGAAAGGGTCCTCACATTGGCTTTTATTGTTCTGTACAGTTTTCAAATTCCCAGATCCTACCACAGTCTGCAGGACAGCTTCCTAACTCCTTCCACTCCTGGGCGTACAGTATTCACTGAGCTATCCCAGGCCTTCATGCTTGGCTTAGAAAGTAGCCTTCCTCTGCTGACCATACTGCTGGAGTGATCTAAAGATTCCTCTCCATCTTGGATACCAATTAGAGCCACCTCTGGAAAAACAGACTCTAATTTCATCAAAGAGTTAACTGGTGTTTGGAATCATACAGGTCTACTCAGTATAAGAAACATATGTTTAAAATTGACATTTGGACCAATTTTTGCATCCATTAGATCCCAGATTTAGAAGAATTGCATGTGATTAACATTACGAAATATAAACACTGTGTTCCAGTGACTCAAAAGAAAGCCAGGAAATTTTGTATTAAGGCATTATTATATCTTTAGAATGTCCCATTGTGACTCCCATAAATACCTCCAAAAACCCTATCTTTTATAAAACTCTACTTTTTACTGTTTGACACTGAGACTAGAGTGAGGCTTCCTGACATCGCAGCTGCCCTGTTTGTGGTCCTAGCCCATCAGGTGAAACCCTTGTTGCCAAACTGCCCTTGAATGCATCCAGCCTTGTAGCAGTCAGTGTCAAGCAGCAGTTAGGAAAGGATGCCAATTAAGATCCACAGAATTTGGAAAAATCCTTAAAAGCCACACCATGCCTACACCTAAGAGTACGGAGGTTCCAAAAACAGTCAAGGCTGGTGCCGGGTCTCAGCAGGCATCAGGATGCTAAAGGGTCAGGAAGGAAGCCCAGGGCAGCTGCTGAAATGGGAAAATGCCCAGACCCAACACATGAACACATGAGCAACACTAAGTGAACTAAGTAGCTTTTGTAGTAATTAAAGCAGAAAAGGCCATGAATTTGGGTGTGGGAGCAACTGGTAGAGTTGAAAGGACAAAGGAATGGATGAGAATGATGTAAATAGTTTTCACATATGAAAGTCTAAAAGTACAATTTTAAATTTTAAAAAAATGCTATGAAAAGGGAGAGAAAAAGAAATCCCTCAGAGTCAGTGAAGCCAAAGCAATGGGGGTCAAAACAAAATGAAAGCTTTCTGAGTCAGAGGGAGTCCGCTGATTAGACCTGGGGAGAATGTCTTGACAATTGGTGTTATACGAATTACTATGATCTTTGTGTTCGAGTGTCTATTGCTGCAGTAAAGCACCATGACCAACAGCAATGCAGAGGGGAGAGGGTTCATTTCATCTTTCAACTCTCAGATCTCACTCCACCACCAAGGAAGTAAGGGCAGGAACTCAAAGTAGGAAGCTGAAGGCAGGAAGTGACACAGTACTGTCTTGTTCCTCGTGGTTTGCATCTTACACAAGGCCGGACCACGAGGCATTGGCAGGGGGCAGGGCACACCATGCACAGTGACCTGTGTCTCCTATGTTAATCTTTTTTTTTTCTGTCCATATAATTGTTTATTGATAGAAACTACTCCTTAGCCCACATATTCATGTTTCATAGCTCAGGAACACAGGTCAGAGAGGAACTTCTATGGAGTACAATCCACAGTATTCTTTGCATTCTGAAATCATTTTGCACTCTGAAAGAAACCAGCCTTCCTCATCTCTTCAGAATCTTTCATGGAATCATAATTTCTGTAGAAGCCTGCATATGTCTTCTTTCTTTGCTCAGCCACACCATGCTTAGAGCCGCAACTCCCAGGGCCACAGTGAATGCACGGACAGTATGAGCCTGCAGGGCTTGGCCAGAAGACCTAGTGTCTGAGGTTGACTCACAGTGGTGAATGTCCTTCCCGCTTCTCTGAGAAACCAAGACCTATGTTAATCTTTTAACCAAGAAAATGCCAAGCACACTTGCCTACAGGCCAATCTGATGGGGGCCTCTCCTCCCAAATGATTCTAGCTGTGTCAAGTTGACACAAAACACAATCTTCATTTATGGCTGATGAAAACTGAGATACGGATTTAAGAAGTTTGCTACCAGCCCCACAATTAGGAATGTTCACCAGACTCTCTGTATTGCACTTTATCTCAGATACGCAAACAGCTGCTCCATTTCTATATGGCATGTTCTAGTAAAAGGAAAACAAAACCCACCTTTCTAGTGAAGCTGAAATGTAGATGCTTTTAGGAAGGCAAGATATGTAAGGTTAAATTTGCGCTGTATCAGGAAAAGTGGACATTTCTCTCTAGAAATATAATCTTTGGGGTTTTAACCGTGAATGTGAGTCATCCATGTGCACTAAGATTATTTGAGTACCAAACTCAAAGGGAAATAGATCATAGTAACAACTACAAAATACGAGGTTGGCAAATATCCCTAGCAAGTAGGGATGTGATGGGGAAGATGTGGTGCTCTTGATGCTGGCACTAAATGAACGTTTAGAAGGGAGCCTCTTGCCCACAGCCCTGCCCCCAAATCCGTTAGCACACAGGGTGCCAGGCTAAGGGGAGAATCTCTTGTCTTCCTTCCCCCCAAAACACAGACTCCTTGTTCTCTCCATTCTCTTGGGACAGTGAACTGCCTCCTCTTTTTGAAGTTGCTTCAAACTTCCTCAGTCTGTCTATATTTCTTAGCATTTGCATTTAGCACTTAATAACTTTAGGACTTCTATTGTAGCCACTTAGATCTTACTCACTGGGTATAACCTGATGGGAACAAGGAAGAGTGTTCTTCCATATTTATTGTCCTTAACTTCCACAGTGTGGTACCTGGCACTATTACATTCAGCTAATACTGAGAGAAAAGGACAACTGGGATAGGCTCAGGACAGAGCTGGAGTGAGTGGCTAACATCAGGGCTCTTCTCCACTGGGCCTGACCCTCTCCTTCAGTAGCTTGCTTCGCTGTATACTCCCTTGCTTTACTCGCCAGGAGGTCACCCTGGGAAGAGGGCACAGCTCTTGTGAGTAGATGGGAGTGCAGAGATGCACCCTGTCCCAGGGCTCCTAGAGGTTAGAGAGGGAATGCTGCAGGTACACTGTGGGCTTGGGGCTGTCTGAAGCGAGGGAGCAACATTACAAACCTACTCATTACTTCTCTTGAGCAGAGATTGTGGGGAGCCTTGTGGGCAGCAAACTCTCAGAGGCTTTTGGGCTGAAAGACAACAAAAGGGATGGATGCTCCCCCGTTATGGCCTCATGAATCGTGCCTCAGGATCCTTCCTGTGCAGAGAAAGCAAAGGCGGGCTTGCTGTGCTGAAGAGACAGTTCTCAAAGTCAGCCACAGAGCAGCAGCCTAACCAGAAATTCCCAGCCCCCCAGGTTTTATTGAATCAGAATCCATAGGGATAGAGCCCAGAAACCTAGGTTTTTAACAAGCCCTGCACGTGATCCTTTGTGCACACTCAAGTCTGAAAACTGTCCGAGATTTAAAGGCCTCCATGTGAGAATGGAGCACACAACACACTGAAGTAAATCTGGTTGGGCTTAGAACCTCTGAGAAAGGAAGGGCACCAACCCCATCCTGCCCTTATTCCCACATACAGACACTCCTCCATTATATTTGTCTATAAACACAAATGCAGTTACAAGGCAGAAACCAAAAGGAGCCAGTGGGTACCAATTTGTGCTGCAGGTTTTTCCAATCAGACAAGTCCCCGGTGGTTGGTGAAGATCCAGGAAATGTATGCCAGAGGCATCAGGGATGACTCCAATCATCTAAGCGCTCTATAACAGAGCATTCCATAACTATTTATGTACAGCATAAACCTTTTTAAATGTCTCGTGCTCTGGTTTGCTTTTTTTTTTTTTTACTTAATATATCTTGGGCAGTTTGCTCTAGATCCACAAACCCACCTCTTAGTATTCTAAGACAATGTCATGATTTATTTGACCCTTTGCTTATAACCTTATTACTAAATAATAGATATTTTGGTTGTTCATACCATTTCTGTTATAATACTATAATAAATATTTTTATTTGTTAATCCATCCATTTGCTCAAATATTCATAAATATTCATTTATCTTTTTACATGTGATATACCATGGATAGGGATGTGTATACAAATATGAATAGTGGTCTTTGGCCTGTAGGACTTACATGTATCAGCAGAAATAAACAATAAAAGAGAAGGGAAATAAAGTACTATCCATCATGGTAAATGCTTGGAGGAAAAGTGTTTGTGAGAATGCAACAGAAAATCTTTATCTGGACAGCAGAACTAGAGGAGGAGGCTTGGAATAGTGGGCCAGAAGGCTGGAAAGGCATTCCAGGCATGTGGGAAAAATTTGCAGACCCCTAAATGGAAAAGCTCTTGGTATTTCTAAGGAACTGAATAGAAGCCAATATGGCTGAAGGTGACAGATGAAGGAAAGCAGCATGAAGTGACCTTGGAGATATTGGCAGAGACCAACCATACATGATCTTGTAAGGAATTTGGGATTTGTCTGAAATGCTATGGAAAACCACTGGAAAATTTTTAATCACAAGAGTAATGCTATCGTATATACCAAAGATTACTCAGCTGCTCTGTGGACAATAGATGGGAACAGAACAAGAATAGATATGAAACCAGGCAGGAAACTTTCAGTAGTCAAGGAAAGGTGATTATGGATGGCTTGGGAGAGGCTATAGACACAGTCAGCTTCAAGATATATTTAGAAAGGAAAAGCTAACATACAAAATGGGAATAGATGTGGGAGTTGAAGAAAGGCCTAAATAACTAACGAGTGGTGAAGCCATTTATTGCCAGGAGGAAGACTGGGGACAAAAAAAAAAAAAAAAAAAGAATGTAGGGGAAAAGTGAATCAGTGTTTCACTTTGAACATTTTAGGTATAAGATGCTTCTGAATCATTAGTGTGGAATATCATGATGCACAAGCCTAAATCTCAAAAGAGACATCTTCACTGAACATATAGATGTGCCAACATGCCTAAGCCTCAGTTAAAGTGGGAAGAATGGCGATGCGCACCTGCTAGCCTTGAGTAGGGAAAGCAGGACTTTTTCTTTATTTTATTAGTTTATTCATATTACATCTCGATTGTTAGCCCTTCCCCTGTTTCCTCCCATTCTTCCCTCCCTCCCACTTCCCCCCTTCTCCCCTCCCCTATGTCTGTGACTGAGGGAGACCTCTTCCCCTATATATGCTCTTAGAATATCGCGTCTCTTCTTGGTAACTTGCTATCCTTCCTCTGAGTGCCGCCAGGTCTCCCCATCCAGGGGACATGGTCAGAAAAGGGGCACCAGAGTTCGTGTGAGAGTCAGATCTCACTCTCTACTCAATGGTGGAGAATATCATGTTCGTCGGCTAGGTCTTGGTAGGGGTTCGTGGCTTACTGCCTATATTCTCCTTGGCTGGTGACTTAGTTTGAGGAGGACCCCAGGATCCAGATCAGCCTGTCATAAAGTTCTTCTTGTAGGTTTCCAGGACCCTGTGGGTCCTACTATTTCCCCTTTCTTCCATGCTACTCTTGCCTAAAGTCTCAATAGGATGTCCTCTCTTCTGACCCACTTTCTTGGTAAGTAAAGTTTTTCATGGTACGTATCCCTTGGACTAGTGTTTTGATATAAGTGAGTATATACCGTTTGTCTCTTTCTGCTTCTGGGTGAACTCACTCATTATGATAATTTCTAGATCAATCCATTTGTCCACAAATTTTTGGAATTCCATGTTTTTAATAGCTGAGTAGTATTCTATCGTGTAAATTTACCACAGTTTCTTAGTCCATTCTTCTACTGAGGGACACTTAGGCTGTTTCCATGTTCTGGCTATTATGTATAAAGCAGCTATGAACATGGTTGAGCATATGTCCCTGTTGTGTGGTAGGGCATTTTCTGGGTATAGTCCAAGGAGTGGGATAGCTGGGTCTTGAGGAAGCCCTATTCCCATTTTTCTGAGAAAGCACCAGATAGCTTTCCAAAGTGGTTGTACTAGTTTGCATTCCCACCAGCAGTGAAGGAGTGTTCCTCTCTCTCCACATCCTCGCCAACATGTGGTGTCATTTGAGTTTTTGATCTTAGCCATTCTGATGGGTGTAAGATGGAATCTCAGTGTCGTTTTGATTTGCATTTCTCTGATGACTAACGAGGACAAGCATTTCTTTAAGTGTTTCTCGGCCATTTGATATTCCTCTGTTGAGAATTCTCTGTTAAGTTCCAAGCCCCATTTCACAATTGGGTTGTTTGGTTTTGTGGTGTTTAATTTCTTGAGTTCTTTATATATTTTGGATATTAAACCTTTGTCAGATGAAGGGTTGGTGAAGATCTTTTCCCAGTCTGTAGGCTGTCGCTTTGTTCTACTGACAGTGTCTCCTGCCTTACAGAAGCTTCTCAGCCTCATGAGGTCCCATTTATTAATTGTTGACATTAAGGCCTGGGCTGTTGGTGTACTATTCAGGAAGTTGTTTCCTGTGCCTATGTGTCCCAGGCTCTTCCCCACTTTTTCCTCTAACTGAATTAATGTCTCTGGTTTTAAGTTGAGGTCTTTAATCCACTTGGACTTGAGTTTTGTGCATGGTGACAAATAAGGGTCTAATTGCATTTTTCTACATGTAGACATCCAGTTAGACCGGCACCATTTGTTGAAGATGCTATCCTTTTTCCATTGAATAGATTTTGCTTCTTTGTCAAAAATCAAGTGAGCAAATGTGTGTGGATTCATCTCTGGGTCTTCAATTCGATTCCATTGATCCACCAGCCTATTGCTTTGCCAGTACCATGCTGTTTTAATTACTGTTGCTCTGTAGTACAGCTTGAGATCAGGTATGGAGATTCCTCCGGAGGATCTTTTATTGTATAGGATTGTTTTTGCTATTCTGGGTTTTTCATTTCTCCATATGAGTTTGAGAATTGATCTTTCAATATCTTCAAAATATTTTGTAGGCATTTTGATAGGGATTGAAAGCAGAACTTTTAACGTGCAGCAGGGGAGGAAAGGCTACGCGGCCGCCATGCATAGAATGGGTGGTGGGGAGCAAGAGGAGAGTCCACGCCATAGCTGGCAGCTGTGTTTGGAAAGCAAGGCAGTCAGTCACGGGCTGGGGTAAAAGGAAATCAGTAGAAATTCTGAGAAGAAAAAGAAGTGCATAAAGTGGTCATCTCCAAGAGGAGAGCAGATCTGGCAAAAAAAGCATGCAGGAGCATACAAACTTCTGCCTGGGTGGTAAGGACAGCTCAGATTGGAGATCATTTTCAAGTGAAACCTGCCTGCTCACTTGTGTGCATTTTCTCCAGCAACATTTAGCTGCTTCGAAACAGAAATGGAGGAAGCGGGAGATAATGTGTGGGTAATTTAGTAAGGCTTTGTTTAAAAAAAATGTTTTTAATTATAATTCTTGAGTAAAATGTGTATATTATGTTGCATTGTATGTTGTGTTGCTACAATGAAATACCTATGTATGGATAACATAAAAATAAGGAGGTTTGTAGGCCTAGAGAGATGACTCAGCAGTTAAGAGCACTGGCTGCTCTTTCAGAGGACCAGGGTTCAATTCCCAGCACCTACATGATGGCTCACGACTGTAACTCTGGTTGTAGGGGATCCAACACCTTCTGGCATCTATAGGCACCAGGCATATAGTGCAAAACACACAATCATAAGATAAAAATATTTTTTAAAGTAAAGAGGTTTGGGCTCGTGGTCCTGGTAACTGGCATCTCTAAAGAGCATGGCACCAGGGTTCTAGTGAGAGTTTCTTAGCTCTATCACTGTATGGTGGGAAAGCAGAAAAAAAACAGCCACATGTATGTAGAAGATGCTGCCAAGCACATGGGGTGGCCTCCCTTTATAGTAGCCTGAGCTTATGAGCACTAATTCAATCAGAGGAGACCTGAACCACTCCTGAGAGACAGCATTAATGCACTCAAAGCTAGAGCCCCTGGAACCCAATTAACCCCCACTCCCCCACATCTATTAACCACTATACCATACACAGAGCCTTTAGCATATGAGTCTTTGGAGAACAAAGTGTATTCAAACCAGAGCAGAGAATGTACATTTTTTGTGTTGATAGATATCACTGTCTATACAATTTCGATCTCTATTCATTTATCTCAACACAACACAAATAAAAACATAACTTATAATATTATTATTACGACCAAATAACTCAAGTTTCAAAACAGAAAACTTTAACACAATTTAAGGAGCAATACAGAAATTTTGTATGATTTATTTTGTGTAAAGCATGTGTGTGTATGTGTGATATATGCATGTGTGTGCATGAGGACATGTGTGTGCATATATACATATGTGTGTATGTATTATGTATTTGTGTATATGTATGTATTTGAAAACTGACAGCAATATACCTTGCTCAAAATGAACATGAAAACATCACGAATGAGCCCAGAGTGTAACACAAGTGGTTTGTGGTTATTACCACTGATTTTTCACAATGCCTTCCCACTGTGAAAGTCTCTGTTAGAAAAATAGAGTGGTTTGGCCAGAGATGACTGGGATTTGCTGAGCGGGGAGGAGCTGTCAGATTTATATGGCTTTTCCTCTTAAAAATATATGGCCTTCCCTTTTCATGTGCAGTAACTGTAAAGCTCATTTGGGGCCATGGCTGCCTGGTCATTTGGCTCCTTGTGTTCTAATGAATGTGCTGCACATCTCTCAGGAGGACTACCCTTCCGGCTTATACATCAGATAGGAAACTTAGAGCGTTTTGATCCTGAGATTCATTCTGGGTGTCCATGTTTCTGTATTCCTTTCCTTTCACTTACCAGTCAAAGGTTATTATAACTAATTGGGTGTCTCTTCTCCACTGGCCCCCATGGTTTGATCAGCACACACTTGGCTTCACTGATGGGCTCTGCATGTGGCCGGGGGAAAGAGGGTTGATCCAAGTGTAAGGCATCCTCTTGCTCCTCCACTCTTTTCTGAAATTCCTGCTCTGCCTCCGGAAACACTCTAAAACCCGAACCAAGTGCTTTTTAAAAATAAAAATAAAAATGACATAGACTCAGAGAATGTAAGCATCTTAAAATATATAGCTCCGCTTTCAACTTCACTATGTTTGAATCTAAGCCAGTCAGAGGAGCTGAAAGCTGGCTGGAGGGAAGGAACCCCTAGGATGGTGAGTGGCTGGGGCTGAGCTGAGGGAGCCTGCTGGGAGGCCTTCTGCATGAGGAAGCTACTGTTGTTGTCTCTTTCATCATCATCAGTGATCTAACACAGATACCAAAGTCACACTAGTGTGAATGTAGGTAATAAGAAATTTCCAGCAATTCTCTAAAACACAGGAGGTGGGAAAAGTGCACAGTAGGAAAGAAGTACATGTTTTCAAATCTTCTATATTAGAACATTCAGAGGTCACATGATCACACACAAGCCTCACCTGTCCCACCTCTAAGATTCTCAGATGTTAAGGAAATAGTTATCTTTGCTGTATATTCATCAGCTCTCTGGACAGTACCCTCCTTAGGAATGAGCATAGCATTCACAGGTCACTATTTAAATATGCTGGGCACTACAGTGACCTTGCAACACTAATTTCTTAACAAATACTTAATGAGTGTCAGCCATTGTCCTGTGTTCTGAAATGTAGCTCTACAGGAAACAGACATGGCTTATTTTCTCAAGGAACTCAGAGTCAATCTGGGGCAAGGACAAGTAGAAAATAAGTAACTTAGCATATCTATTGGTATCACCCTTATTTGGGTCATGTTTAGGCAGCTATGTTGGTAAAACTTCATTGGTATAACTCCTGCCATTTCTAGGAGACACAGTCTCATAGTAAACTTCCGGTGCTACTGGCACTCACAGTCTTTACATCCTCTCCTGGGTAGGGATCGCTGAGCCTTAGCTGCAGGAGTTGTTCACCAACAACTAAACCCTAAACAAAGACCCCTTACAGGCAGCTATAGAATGTGGAGGGCAAGAGAACTAGGAACATGCGATTGAATATTCAATGCCAAGTGCTCTACCCTGAAACATACACACACAAGAAAGAACTGGGCAGATGAATAGGGTAGGAGATTCTGAGGAAGTGGCTATTTTAGGTAAGGCAGTAAAGACTATTCTTTGTACAGACGCCTAAAGGATGAAAATAAGGTACTCATACGAGGAGCCAAGGAAAGCATTTCTGTGTACAGAGGCCATAGAAGGAAGGAGACCTGGGGAAATCATGGAAGCGAGAGCACAGTGAAATGTCAGGAGTCAATATGGTGAGCCGCGGTGAGATGGAGAGCTGAGCAACAGTAAGGACAATGAGCAGCCTCGAAGGGGTTCGCTAGGACTTGGGATCAGATCCAAGTATCTGGAGATGACTCTGCAGCTGCCCTGTGGACAGCAGGGCGAGCATGAGCAAGGGTGAAGGCAGCAGCTGGCGATGGCATAATGGCAACATTGCTCAGCAAGAAGATAGACATGAAGGACGGAGAAAGATTGGACAGAAAAGGCTAGTGGTAAGAGTGGATGAAAGGATTTCTTTTAAAAAATCTTCTGCTCCCTTTTGTTTGACCTCCAGGATAGTGTTATCCTAAATCACATGAACATCATACAAACCCCAGCATGGGTTTGAGTTCCCCAGGGCTCGGGTGTTCCCACCTCTCCACAAGCAAGGGTGGACTGGTTTAAAATCTTTGCAAGAGATTTGAATTTTTATTAGCACTCTTGGACCCAGAATATTGTGTCTCAGATTTTATACCAGCCTTATTTTCCCCAACCCCAGTGGGTCCTGATCCTAATCTAGTCATGAACACACAAAGCCATCCTGCCTCGTCATTTATTTTATGATTAAGATGTTCTTTCCAGGCCTCTACCCTACACTTATTCCCATTTGGAACTCTCATCCCATGCTTCTTCCCGTTGGTGTCATCTGTAAACTTAATGATGACCATGTCTGTCTTTTAGCCCCAGGTCCTTAGAAACAACGTTCTATTTATTTTTAAAGCTGTGAGCAGATGGCCATGCTGCATGAGCTCAGGCACTGAAATCTGAACCAAACGACTGGGAATGAAGCTTGCTCTCTAGGACTAGTGCTAACGTCTACATTACAGGACTTGCATGTAGGAGTTGGTGTTGTGATACAAACAAAACCTACACCAAAGCTGTGCTGCTATAGCTAATTGTGTGGCTGACATAATACTGTGAGAAATGGCATTTGTCTAAATGGCTTCCACACATTTCCATTTTACGGCCACACTTAAGTTGTAGTTTTCCTTATAATTATGCAAATACCAACTCATAGTGGGAAGGAAAAAAAAAAGTTTCTATCTGTGTAGCCCAGTCTTCTGCTCGTTCACCTGGCAGGTCCGCACATAGCTCCAGGCATTCTGCGCTCCCTCTAAGCATAAGGAAGTCATAGACAACTCGAAGTGGGAAGTCCAGCTCTGGGGCTGTGCACTTCTTGGCTGCAGGATTCTGGCAATAGTCATATCCCTGTTCTATAGAACAGCCAGGGTCTGCATAATACTGGGACATACGCCTTAGACAATCTGTTCTTAGATGGCTTGTAGGAGCTAAACGTACAGAAGCATCTAGTGGATCGTGGCACCATTACCGAAGCATCTCAGGAAAGCTTTGCTCTGAGACAGTATTCAGACGTTACTATCCTCATGTTGTTGAGATCCTCTATGAAAGTGAAATACTGAAGTCTCTTCTAGTAACTGCCTTCAGAATCACATGCCCCCAGCCCATCCTGCTGTCCTATTTCACTTCCTGTTCCTCTGAATTCAGAGACCACGCACTTAGCTGAAAGCCATGACAGCAGCCCATGGGCTGGCTTTGCTTTGCTTCCTCCATAATTTGATTATAAAACTTTCATCAAAACTATTTTGAGATAGGGTCACCCAACTGCCCAGCAAGCATCCCCCCAGGATCTCGTGCGTCACCAAACCAATTCAACTCTCACCCTCATCAGAGAGGCTGCATTATGCAGCGGCTGACAGTTAATACTGAGGATCACAACTGTTCAAGTACAGAGAACACACGACTGGGGAATGGTTAGCCCTAAAGGGACATCTCTATCACACCCCACCCCCAAGAAGACTAGGAACACTGGAAAAGGAGTGGAAAGTTTATAGGAGCCAGGGTTTGGGAAATACTGCTGAAAAATAATATCTTGTGGATATGTGAAAGCCACTGCACTGGTGAGGTCACAGCAGCTGTGGTGGCCAGTGCCAGACCTAGACAAGATCAAGCCAGTCAATGCCCCATGTGGAGAGGGAAAAGGCTCAGGAGGCCCCACACCTAGCTTAAGACTGCCTGACAGTTCATGGCCATTGAGGAGGGAAAACTTGGTTTTCTTTAGTCATGTGTCCCATAGTCAGCTACCTGTAGGTCAGTGCCCTGCACCCATTCCTATATAGGCAGCATAATCGAACCCAGTGGGTTATAAAGAAGATGCAGAGGTGGAGGAAGAAGAAATAATGATGACTTAAGGGTGGGAGTGGTGATGAGGATCTGGGAGAGGTGGGTGGGGGAATCAAGGAGCAGATAATATCTAAACACTTTTATGTCAAATTATCAAAAGAAAAGTTCTAATTGTTATGCTACCACCAATAATACACGTGACATTGCGCTATGAAGGACACTGCTCACCTGTTAAACTCAGGTTTTACCAGAACAGATCCCTCTATTTCTTCTAACTACCAGCTGCCTTGTTCTCTCCCATTAAAGGCCTTTCCAGCAAGGCATGGTGGTATAAGCCTAGAAGCCGTACACTCGGGAGAGTGAGGCAGGAGGATCTCTAATCATCAAGTTAGCTTGAGATGAATAGCTAAACCTTGTCTCAAAATAACAGCAACAGCAATAGTAGCTTTCCTTTCATTGTAAAAGAATCCACTTCAGATTTCTCTTAATCCTGTCTTCTCATAGACAGATCATAGGTCTCTCTTCTAGATTTTGGAGCCTATCCCGTTTGATAGTGGATGAATGCCTGTGAAGTATGTAAGAAGAAGTGACTATCGCCATGGCGTGGAGTTTTAAAAAGCAAGGGCTTATTGGCCATGAAAATATAGAGCCTTTGCTTCAAAACAGTAACAAAAATGTAAAAGCGTTTTTCTTTCGGTCTCAATTTGTTATGGATTTTTATTTGCCATTTAATGTTGTCCTAAGAAAAAATAAAATTTTAACTAGCATTAATTTACCATTCATCTTTATGATGTTTGTGTTTTAATTGATAATACTAAATTATATGCAGAATTACCAAAAGTACACAGAATGCATTGTATACACATATGTACCAGTTCTCTGAACCACCAAACCACACAAATACAAAAGCGTTGAAACAGAAGGGGACAGTGTGTTGCCCTTGATTTCTGTTTTCTTCCATGTCCTTTTCAGACAAGGTGGTTAGCCGATATCGAAAGGTAGCATGAACGAGAAAAGATGTGATAGGACTTTTTAGTTATTTTGGTATCTTAGAATGTCACTGCCTTCTCTGTTCTAGTAAAGTGGTGATATGAACAGAAAGTGTCCCCTCTTAGGGCCTTAGTGCCTCCATTCTCTCTCACACTCACTTGAGTTTCATTCAACTCCTGTGCACTGTGCCACTGTGAGCATGGAGACTGTTGGACACTAGAGTGACTTGAGCAGTGGGCACTTCAGCCACAGCACAAGCACCTCTGCTTAGAGGCACATCCATTGTCCCATCATATGCCACTTGCAAAACAGCTCGATGATAAAATTACTGAGATTTCATAGTGGCAGCAGCATAGTGTAAGCTCAGCACCATGCTCTTTTGATCACATGTCCCTTTTGAACAAGGCCCTGTGCACGTGTATGGATAGACATGCCATTACGACAGCCCTGAGACTGGAGAAAGGTTACAGGATTTCAGAGTATCAGAGAAACACAAAATAGCAGATGAGCATGTGAACTCACAGAGACTGTAGCAGCGTACAAAAGACCTGTGAAAGCTCAAGGCAGACAAAGTCTCAGTATGGAGGAGGGGAGGTGGGCATGGAGTCCTGACCCCACTGTTGGCATTTGGTTGCTCTGGAAGAGGGAATTTCCATTTTCTTCAGTTGAGTGACACTCGGTGTATCAGCCATATTCCAGGGCCGACCTCAAGTCCAGGAATGGCTAACCAACATATGCTGGACTCCGCCCTATGAGAGTGAGGGAAGAGGGCATGAAGGAGGTCGGCTAGGACTTTAGGATTTGAGAGGATTTGGGGGAAGTAGATGAAGATGATCAAAACACATTGTATGACATTATCTAAAAATATTACTTTTAAAAGATAATTGGGAGAAAGAAAACAGGAGAAACAGAAACCACTGGCCCGCTCAACACTTAGCCTATTAGGGTTTTGGTCCAATTTCTGTCAAGAACATCTAAACTTTTATTTAGATCTTGACTGGAGGAAAGAAGGGAGACAAAAGTAGACTCTCGTTTTCTCATTATACTTGCAAGGGAAACTTCTATGGGGAAGAGAGAAAGCAGGTAGTAAGTGTACACTGCATAGACTTCCAGTTCCTAACATACAGGGTACTCCTTAACATGCTTTGAATTTCCTGCTCACACTTCTAAAACAACTACGGGCTCCTAAAACTTCAGAATGGTATGGAAAACAGAAGTAGGATGAAATATACCATTCACCTTATTTTAGGAGGAGAGTGTGACTTTGTGCAGTTCAAGGCTTATTATCACTATGATTTCAGAAATGTCAGCATTATCACGCTAGGCAATGGCTTTACAGTAATATCTTCATTCCAAATTCAATAAGCTATTTTTCCAGCCTGAAGACTTTTAAAATTGGACTTTCCTTTGAACTTTGAAATTTTTACACAGTTTAAAGAATTTGCATTCTATTTCATACTAGGTTCCCATGACAAGTTTGATGTTCCTTTCAACTTCTCCATCAACTGATATTTCTTTATGCAAACCCTATAAAATTATAATGACTCTCTTTAGTGTTTAATGATAGATTTTTAATATTCAGGTGGTTGTACAGGAAAATGTCTAAGGTAGTTACTGAGATAACACCATGGCTTCTCATTTGCATTTACTGAGGACGAAAATTTATTTTGGCAAAGATCTGCTACAAAACATTCCATCACTCACCCACATTCATTCCTGAATAGTAAAGACAAAGTGGTGGCTGGAAATTTAACAAGTCCTCAAATGGTTATGTGCTGTGCCCATCCCGGAGTGCTACTTGTTGGCACTGGGTCAGCATCCATGTTGGAAGAGTCGAGCCACAGCCCAGAAAAACACTGGGAGAGGTGACCAATATTTGATTTTGTTTCTAGTACATTTTTCTATTGGAAATAATCTAGTTTGGCAGGATATATTTGCTAGTTAATGGCATAGCCTTCTCTTTACTGGGTATCCACAAGAGTACTCCCCATACTGAAGCCTCTAAATAAGGCCCAGGGTAAGACTCAAGCCTTCTTTCTACCTTTTATCTCCATTGTCTCTGTCTTCTCTCATGACTCCTTAATGGAGTCAGGCTTTATTCTTAAAGCCTGTTTCCCCTCACCCTGAAGCTACCTCTCATACCTCATATATAGCATGTGTGTGTGTGTGTGTGTGTGTGTGTGTGTGTGTGTGTGTGTGTTCATGTGGAGACCAAAGACTGAAAATGAAATGCCTTCCTCAATGAACTTCTCTCACTGAACTGAAGACTGCCATTTTGGCTAAGTCAGCTAGCCAGAAAGGCCCTGGGATGTGCCTGTGCCCATCCCCAACACCAGGATTACAATGCTCACTACCAAGCCTGACTTTGTACATGAGTCCTGGTGATCTGGACTCCCCAGTCCATAGTTACGGAACCTATAAAAACAGAACAAGCATAGTCTGCATTTGGAAAGCGAAATGGGATATAATTTTCAACCATTTCCTGCCAACCCAGTTTTGAAATGCCCAGGTAGAAAGCATTGTGGTCTGCAGAATGAAGCCACTCTGCTGAGGAGTAAGGGTGAGATGGAGAGACTGGCCTGGTTACCTGAAGCCAGCACCTCTTTCCTTCATGAAAGAAGAGCCTAAAAAACAGAAAGCCTCTCTCTGATATTCAGACATAAAAAAAAGGAGATAGCCTGATCTCTCTCATCACAGCTTTTTCATATTTGTTCTGCAGAGGATAGACTAAAAGACAGACAGCATTTGGACCATGCTTTCCCACCAGCTACACACTGTAGCCATTTCAGGTTCAGCCATGCATGCCAGATTGAATTAAATGCTTTTTTTAGTCTCCAAGCAGGCAAACATCTTTCCCTGGCTGGTATTTTTTCACATATTTGTTAATGAGTGTCTGCACAATAAAGATGTGGTCTGTAGCTTGTTTTCCAATTTGGCTCCTATTGATGCTGCTGCTACTCAGGGATAGTTTAATTCTTCAATTGAAGCAGCTGCAAATGAGTTTGTGAACAACACAGTGTTCCCCAGGCTTTCCTGGAGCTGTCTGGGTGGAGGCCATTCTCACTTGTATGGCTGTCAAGAAGGCACCTCCTCTGGGACCAGTTAGCCATGCTGTTGGCCTGGTAGAGCCATGGGCAGGTCTGTGCCGAGTTCCCAGCCTCCATGCTGCTCCTCATATCAGGGAGGTGCTAGCATGACCCCATCCTAGACAAAAGTCAGCTGACTACTCTTTGCCCATGTTTCCAGAGCTTTCCCTGCTGCCTCAGTTTCTCTGGTTTGCCTGGAAGTCAGGCACCTCAACATTAATTTTTCAACCTTAACCAAGTACTTTTGGGGGCAAAAAAAAATAATAGCTTAGATGTTAAATGTAGACAGAGGCCTTGGGGAGACAAAAGGAGCCACTCAGCCAAAAGGGCGGATACTGTTGACATTTAAAGATGAACCAATTAAGAAAGCAAGCATAGCATCTTGGGGCTCAAAAGCTCTGCTTAGAAACCTTGCTGGGTCCGGATCAACTAAAATCTGAGCTCTTCAAAGTATGAGACTGTTAGTACTGTTGGTCCTATGTATGACAAGTGTGATGATGATGATGATGACGACAACGATGACAACGATGACAATGTTGATGACATCTAGCCAGGAAGCCAGCTGATATATTATCCAGTCATGAATATACAAGGCATGGCTCTGCCTTGTCCTGATCCTAAGACCTTGAAGCACACATGTAATTTCATTGAAAAGTACCTTTGAATCTTTGTCTTTCTTCCTACTCTTTCAGTCCTTTTCTTGTGTTGCCACCCCCCACTCATAGGTATGCCATCTTCTGCATGGTCTCTCTTCATTGCTTAGGTGTTAAATTCTCTTATCTACCTTAAGCCCTGCTGGCCCCATCATCAATTCTTTTGAGAATATATTCAATACGATACACGTGGGCACAGGCATTTACAGAAAATCACTGTTAGTGGCAATATCATTGAATGTTTTCCTGTGTTCACTGCTCACCAGGCATTAGGCTGCTCCCTCTACATAGACTGTTCTGTTCATCTTCAGCTTCATGGGGTAGACTCTTGTCTTACATGACTTACAGAAGAGACCTCTGAGGCTCCAAGGTAAAATACCTAAAAGGAGACAGTCTTCCCTAGAAAGTGCTGGAGCTGATCTGGGATGCAAATTAACTTCAGTTCCTGTCGCCCATATTATAGCTTACAAAAGTGCTTAGGGGATATTTTCTCAGAGAAACAAAACCTCAGTTGGACTAGCTTTCTCAGAAAATTGGGAATAGTGCTACCTCAAGACCCAGCTATACCACTCCTGGGCATGTCCCCGAAAGATGTCCCCCCATACAACAAGGACATTTGCTCAACTATGTTTGTTTGTTTGTTTGTTTGTTCACTTTACATCCCTCCTCACCTCCCAGCCCTACTCACCCTCCTCTCCCACATCCCCCTCCCCATTCCTCAGAAGAGGGGAGCCCCCTTCCCATCCCCTGCTCCCCTCACACCCATGACAACCCCCACACCACCTCCCTCATCAAGTCATATCAGGACTGAGTAGTCTGGTAAGGCAATGCTGCCAGGGGGAAGTGATTGGAAAGATGTCAAGTCCCTGTCAGAAAGTCCCCTTACTAGAATACCCACATGAATCCTGAGCTTGCCCTCAGCAACTTTGTAGGGGCCTAGTCCAGTCCATGCAAGGTCCTTGGTTGGTGCTTCAGTCTCCACAGTCCCCTCTGGACCCTAGCTAGTTGGCTCTGTTGGTCTTCTTGTGAGACTCCTGTCACCTCTAGGCCTTTTTCTCCCCCCTCCCCCACTTTTCCACAAGGTTCCCTATGTATTGCCCAGTGTTTGACTGTGAGTCTCAGCATCTATTTTGAGATGCTGCTGGGTGGAGCCTCTCAGAGGACAACTCTGCTTGACCCCTGTCTGCAAGCATAGCAGGGTATCATTAACATCAGGGCTTGGTTCCCTCCCATGGGATGGGTTTTGGGTTGGGCTGAACATTGGTTGGATCTTCCCTCAATCTCAGCTATATCTGCCCATCTTGTAGGCAGGTGAATTCTGGGTTGAAGTCTCTGTGGGTGGGTTGGTGCTCCCCTTCCTCTACTAGGAGACTTGTCTAGTTAGAGGTTGTCCTCTTCAGTCTCTATGACCCCTGTTACTAGGAGTCTCTGCTAGAGTCCCTCTCATATCCTCCTGGGAGCCTACCATGACTTAGGTCTCCAGCTTGTCACAGAGATGCCCCTGTCTACAGACTCTTGTCCTCTGAAGTCCCTAATTCAGCCACTGAATCATACCCTTTAGTTGTACTGAGCCTCACAGAAGCCGTCCCAGGAGGGGAAGGAGCACACTGATTTGTAGCTTGAAGCAGCAGCAGTGGCTCGGAGTGTGAAAGAAGTTTCAGAGTGAAGTAGCTAATTCATAAGAAAAGGCATTGCCCTCTGGCTGTGTGCTTACATCAGTAACCAGGCTGTCACTCTTTAATTCTAACAACAATTTTTATTTATAATTTGGGGAGCTTTAATAAGGAACTTTATCCACATGGTTTAATGCATTCATTCATTCAACATTTATAAGACCTACAGTGTGTCTAAGCACTGGGTTTTCAGCTAGGACTACAATTTATCACTTAGATAAACTACGTTATGTCTCCAGGCCTTGGTACTTTCTTCTATTAAAAGATCGAATTGTAGCAATCATTTCCAGAACTCACTGAAATAATTCATACAAAGATTGAGTGTATCTTGAGCATTCAAGAAACATTCATTGGCCCACTCCATGGAGAGAACTACAGCCTTCCACTGGGTGAAATCCTAGCCTCAACTTAGGTAGGCATTGAGTGAGGCTTCCTTACCCTTTCTAGAAGACAGTCTCGCTGCAGCCTCCTGGTCCCCTGGCTCTTACAGTCTTCCTGCTCCCTCTTCCATGATGTTCCCTGAGCCTTAGGTGCAGTTGTATTGATGATATATCCACTGGGACGGGATTCCTGATCCACTGATCTATGCATTGTGTTCAGTCGTGGTTTCCTATAATGGTCTCCATTTGCTGTAAAGAGAAGTTTCTTTGATGACGGATGAAAGCTACACTTCTCTGTGGGTAGAAGGGTAAGATCTAGGATGAAGATGAGAAATATGCTGGCCCAGTAAAGTGGTGGCAGTAGATTGTCTTCTTGGATCTATGAGCTCAGTAATCCCAGGGAGCTAGATAGAGTTCTAGTGCTAAGCATGGCTTCCCTTCTGTTGAGTTGGCCTTAAGTCCAATTAGACAGCAGTTGGTTACTGCCAAGATATGAGTAAACTATTGCCCCTTTGGGGCTCTCTTGCTGTACTCATCAGCATTACGGTTTATGCTTGTCACAGCTGGATAAACTATTGTTTGTATCCTTCCCCGGGCAGCTTGTATAGTACTTTCTAGTATCGTGGAAGCTAGACGACAGGAAGGAGGCTTTCCAGTTATAGCCAACTTACATCTGAATCCTGGTCCTATGTGTGTGGTATCTTCAGCAATGGTGACTTACCTTTGACCTCTGAGTGGCAGCCAAGGGAAATGGCAACAGCTTATATTGTTTTGGGAGTTGCTTGGACTACTCTTACCAACAATTCAAATGGAGGTTTCTCATGCCTGGTCCTGGGCTTGGTTAGATAGTCTATGGGTCTTTCCCCACATCTTCCACATTTTTGTCAGTTGTTTTGCTGATCTTAGCCGTCCAGACTAAGGTGTGTGTCCAGAGGCTTCAGAGTTAGCAGAGTTTGCGAGCTGCTCTGTGGTGCTGGGAACTGGACCCGAGCAGGATGTAGTCTTACCAACCGAATCACTGACGAGAGGAAGTGCTGAGAAAGGAAGAAAAGATGAAGCATCGTGGAGTCTAGATGACAGCGCTGGTGATGGAATTGCTGCATAGAAAAGTCCTCTCCTAGCACTTGGTCACATAATGGTTTGGTCACACCATTCGGTTTTCAGATTCTCTGAAGAACAATATCCAGCTAGCTCAGTATTGTCATTTGCCTCAAAGAAGACTGGCAGTATACAACCATGGCTGAATTATCTTCTGAAAGAAAATTCGGATGCAGTAACCAGGAGGGGGTGGAAATAATGTTATGACCATTAGCGGCGGCTGCTGCAACCATTTCATAGATAAATCTGCACATATCTGTGATCATCGTTTCTTTGGAATAAATTATGAGATGTAAAATTACTGGGTCAAATGTAAATAGCAACTCAGGAGTTTGGCAGGTCCTTCTTCTAACCAGCAGGAGGTGTTTTAATGGCATTCTAGACTTTAGTCAAATCTGCCCTCCAAGTTCTTGAAACAAGAAAGGTTCAGAGGCATTTTTGCCTCAACTAACTCATAAAAAACACGTGTTTTGGGCAATTTTACAATAAATATATTAGTTCTGTTTTTGGCTCTTTGGACCTACAAACAGTCTCCTTCTTCCAGTAACATATACTGAAACTTTGAACATAAAAGCAAGGTAGAAAGGGTCTGGTTTATAGTAAAACAGCCAGCTTTCCTTCTCCAGCCCATTCAATAGTTCTGAGTGATGTCACTGGGACAGAGAGCATTTCTTTTCCTCTAGGAAAGAAAGAATGCTCGAAGCACACTACCATCACATGGAATGCTCTGGATCTGCCTTACAGCTCCCTCTTTGGAGAAGGTCTAATAGTAGGGTTCTTTCCCCTGAATGTTAGCTCTAATCCAGACCACATCTAGTCTTAAAAACGTTTCTTCTTGTAAATTCCCAAAGAAACACAAGTATTCCCTGCTTATGCTATATTTCCTTTAGTTAGCTTATTTTACAGAGAGATGTCTACATGTGTCTTTGCCTCTCTTCACAGCTCCTAGGACAGATGGATGGAATACCTGTACACATGATACACTGACACACATGCAGAAAATGCTTATAACACCAAAATCAACTAATGTGTCCACAGCTTTCACTGGCTTGGTCAGAGCCTAATGCCACATTCCGGCTTGCTCTTCTTCTTCTTCTTCTTCTTCTTCTTCTTCTTCTTCTTCTTCTTCTTCTTTTCTTCTTCTTCTTCTTCTTTTTTTTTTTTTTTTTTTTATAGCTTAAACAGAAAACACTTATTTTCTTACATTTCCTGGAGCTTGAAATCTGAGATTAATAATTTTAATTTATTATAATTTATTCAGATTATATCCTGATTGTTATCCTCTCACTCTTACCTTCCTCTTCCCACCCTCCATCCATCTTCAGCCCTACTCCTCTCTCTAGACCTCTGACAGAAGGGAACCTCCTCCCCCACCATATTACCACAACCTACCAGGTCTCATCTGGACGGCCTGCTTCCCCTTCCTCTGTGTGCCCACCAGGCCTCCCCACCAAGGGGAAGTGATCAAATTGGAGGCACCAGACTTCATGTCAGAGGCAGTCCTCACTCTCCACAAAACTGTGGAGAATGAGCTGTCCATTGGCTAGATCTGAACAGGGGGTCTAGGTTTACTGCATGCATTGTCCTTGGTTGGTACAGTAGTTTGTACAGGCCCCCTGGACAAGCCTTGATGGTCTCCTTGTGGGGCTCCCTCTGGGTCCTTCCAACCCCCCATTCTTCCATACAACTCTTAGCGCTCCACCCAGAGTCCAGCAGCAAGTCCCAGGATCTGTCCCAATCCCCCACTGGGTGGAGTCTCTGAGAGGGCATATATGTTGGGCTAATATCCATTTGTAAGTGAGTATATACAATGTGTGTCTTTCTGGGTCTGGGTTACCTCACTCAGGATGATCTTTTCTAATTCAATCCATTTGCCTACAAATTTTCAAGATTTTCTTGTTTTTAATAGCTGAGTAGTATTCCATTGTGTAAGTGTACCACAGTTTCTTTATGCATTCTTCAGTTGAGGGACATCTAGGTTGTTTCCAGATTCTGGCTCTCCCTTTCTCCTCCTTTGCCACTAGTATATCAGTAGTCTCGGGGGCATACAACTAAATAATAAAGTTGCAAGCTCAAGTCCTGTTCACATCTCCACAAGCAACTCCCTCTTGTTGGCTTTCTAGCCTATCAGCACACATTTCAGAACCATGAAATGAACTATGAAAGCCCTAGGGCCTAGCAGCCAAACTCCAAGTTTCAGCCCATGCAGATTCAGGCAAAATATTAGAGATGCTCTGGGCAGATTCCTAGGCTCCTGTTTATTCAGCATGTGGTCCAGAAAGGACTTAAGAATGGCATGTGTGCCCTTGGCTCCAGGGATTTTGCCTCATGAAGAAGAGGGCAAAGCTTGGTCCTCTGAAGTAGGGGTCCCTTTATCTGGATCTAAATTGCATAGCATTAAGCGTGAGAAGTAATTGAATGGATAAATACAAACCCTGGAAAACATGCAGTAGGTTCATATACATAAAAACTGACAAAAAGCAAACCGAACTAAACCATACAGGCATTTATTTATCTTTAGTCATTACCAGTTTTTCTCTGACCTTAATTCTTGTGAATATATCTTTACCTATGTGTCCCTGGTAAAATTTGGCATCATCAAGCTTTGTTGCCTCATGGGTAGACTAGAAGGAGAAGGGACTGAGCACAAATGGGAAACACTGCTATTGTTGTCAAGCAGCCAGTTGCCATCCCATCTTCCAGAGTCTAAGGTCTGAACATTTCAAAGCCATGTACACAACTAATCCTCCAGTGCTATCAATGGTATTATGTTCTCAGTATCCTTCATACCCTCTTTTCCTAACTTTCTTAGCCAAACCCTGAACACCATTCATGTAAACCAACATCTTAGTGGTTTTCTTCAGTCCATTAATTCACAGCTGTAAAAGCCAACTTGATAAATAGAAACTAAACAAAGACACTATCTCTGCTTCACTCCATAATGACTTTCCATTTATTTTAAGGTGGCCTCTAAACCCCATAGGATCTTGGGAATTGGCTCTGTTATCCTCTTTTTGGCCCACTCTTGCCTTTGTTTGCAAAGTCAACGAAGCTGCACGGAAGATACCTGTTCTCTCTCCCTCACTTTCTCAAATCTTAACTCCCACTCTGTGGAAGGTTCCACTGCTGCTTTAGGCTGGATCAGACCCTTTGCTACAGGATCTCATTGACTTCTGCTCTGTTCTTGCATTTCTATCAGAACTGTGACCATTAATTACTCTACGCTTCAACCATATCCCAAGGCCCAGAGTGTGTGTTCCACAGCTAAATTTCAGTGTCTCTTGTTGGCACTGGCTTCAGGAATTGGTTTGGTAGTTTCAGACCTCAAGGACCATACAGCTCAGCAGTTAATCTAGTAAATTCTACACGCCTGTGTCACTTTCTCTTTTCCTATTTGTTTTGGTTCAACTCATTCCATACACTTCCTTGTCTACCTTTCAGACAACAATTGACTTTTTGACAAATACTGAATGAAAAAGAAAGATTTAAAGCCCCTGTCACTTTAGTGTCACCTGCTATTAGTTTTCTCTCTCCAACCAATAAACAGACACTATTTTTCTTCAGCTTTTCATGCCTGATACATTTAAAGAATGGCTGTGTCTTTCTTTGTCCCTTGAGGCTGTAATGCATTCTTTCCTTTGGAAATTTCTCACTGTTGACATAAAAGGTCATAGAATTTTCTTTCCCATTAATGAGTCTTACTGTCTGAAAACTTCTGCAATGTTCTTTCATCCGATGTCTTTGTAGCTATTTTTATAGATATATGTATGTAATGTGTATTCTCTTTTATATATTCATATTAATATATTCTTCTTTCATGCTATTTCCTTAAGAAAGTATCTGGAATCATTGCATTTGTATACATTTATAGTGATTGTGTAAACAGAATGTTTTCATTTAAAAGAAAGAAAGAAGGAGGGAGGAAGAAAAGAGAAGAGAAAACACATTTGATTCTGCGGAAAAGTGGTTTTCACAAGGGAAAGATAAGGGTAGAGAGGCGAAGAAGGAAGCGGAGGAGGAGAGATCAAGTGTTCTATTTCTTTTTTTTTTTTTTTTTTTTTTTTTTTTAAGAGGTAGGTTGGCGGGGAGGAAAAGCAAGAATGAAAAGGCATTCTGAAGACAGTTCATGATGGAAGTCCCTACCCTCAACTGACAGGCTTCTCACAGTCCTCTATCTCCCGAGAGGAGATGAAAGGCTAAGAGACAATCACTGCAGCATATCCCTTTGCAGCAAAACAACTCAGAGATAGCAGCCTATAGGCAAGTCCATGATATTATCTGTCTAAAGAAATCACTGATAACAAACCATTCATGAGCTTTTGTTGTATTATACATTGTATTTAATATATTATTTAACACATATAAACATTGTGTCTATGTGCAACTTTTAGAAGAAAAACAAAGCGAACAATAACTGAGTCCACCATCCAACCAGAATCAGAACAACAGTAGCTCCCATCAGCCTGAGTTCCTCCACACTCCCGTTCTGCTCGTTCTTCCTCTCTATTCTCAGCCTTCTGTGGATGGACGGACGTACTGATGCCATCTTATTACTCGTGTATATATACCTTTAAACTGTGAGCTTGTGGCGAACTGATACTTTTAAAGTAAAAGGGAAACAGTAGCCTTCCATGGCTATTGCCTGGGTCACACACTTTCCCAGGACATATTGCCCTTGAATTGGGCTGGGTATGGAAAATGAAGGCTTTTGCAGTGATGAGCTCTTTTGAAAGTGGAAGTGAAGATCTTCCACAAATAGAGCATCAAATGAATAGACAGGGAGAAAGGAATGTAGAGTCACTTTGGAAGTGCCTTCTCTACAAATGGAAAATCAATGAATCTGCCAACACAGAAAGTTTGAGGCTTAACACTGACTTCTCCTTATTGCTACGCTTACTACCAGGTCATCATTACTAGAACACTCTAGAAAAGATTTTTTAATTTAATGCTCTGACCTTCAAAAGTTTCCATGTATTTCCCAATTTAAAAATTACTATAAAAGATAGAAGTAATCTAACAGAAAAAAAATCATGTAATTGTGAACAACTTCATCTTCAGAGCAGAGAGAAGAGCGCGCGCACACGAGAGAGAGAGAGAGAGAGAGAGAGAGAGAGAGAGAGAGAGAGAGAGAGAGAGAGAGAAAGGAGAGCAAGACCTATGTAGACGTTGTTTGTTAGTCCCTGTCATATTTACAGATTTAAAAATTTAATAACATAAAATGTAAACTGTCCTCTTTTGAGTTATGAATTTATTGTAATTCTAAAGTCTCAACAGATTTTTGTTTAGATATTGGATGATCTAATCCTAAAACATCTCTGAGTAAAGTCCACTATAAACAAAGCTTGTCCTAAAGAATAGGGTAGGAGGACTTGCTCTACCAGATTTCAAGCTAGAATATAGAACAGTGCCCATTAAAACAGTGTAGTAGGCGGGCAAGACAGACTACAGGTTTATGTATACAATGATCCTTGGCACAGACATAGCCTAAAATAAAACAACAAACACCAGCAAAGTGTAGTGGAAAGGAGGAAATGTGATTTCTAGAGTTTGCCACATCATTAGATTCAAATGTCAAAAACAAAAATCATAAAATATAAAAGAAACAGTGAAGTATGGTGCGCTTAAAAAGCAAATCAATAGAAACTGTCTCTGAAGAAGACCTGATGACAGTTCTTGTAAAGATTCTGTCTTAAAGCTCCTAAAAGGTGATCCTGAGAAAGTCAAGAACTAGATATGTGAGCAAAATAGAAGTATCAACAAACACAAAGCCTAAAAGGAGGCCGGGAAGAAATCCAGAAGCTGGAAAGCACAGCAATTGAAGTGATACATTAGGTGGAGAGGTTCAAAGGCAGATTTGAGTAAACAACTGAATCTGTGAGCCTAAAGATCTGACATTGGAAATAAACAATGCTGAGGAACATAAAGAAAAACAGATTGAAGATTAATAGAAACCAAATACTACTCATTGTGACAGTTCCAGAAAAAGAAGAAAGAAAGGAGCTTAAGAACGAAGTCAGTAAAATGAAGGCTACAAACTGCCTAAATTTAATGAAAGACGTGAATATAAACATTCATGAACATATATTAAGTAACCAACAACAAAAAAAGAGTCTATAGCCTCATCAAACTTTTAAAGGCCAGAAAAGAATGTTGAAAGCAGAAGAGAGAAACAAGTCACCACGTAGTACAGATTCCTCAGTACGATGACCAGCAAACTTCTCTTTAGAACCTTGGAGTCCAGAAGCTAGTAGGATGATATTCAGAGCGCTGGAAGGAGAATACATTCAGTGAAGAAGCCCACAGTCATCAAAACTTTCTTTCAGAAGTGAGAAAAAATAACCATATTTCCAGGTAAACAAAAGCTGAAGGAATTTTAATCACTAAGCCTGCCCTGCAAGACATGCTCAAGAGAGCTTGGATTGAAAGCACACCAAACAAAAACTGGAAGTCCTAAGAATGAATCCATGCTAAACAGAGATAAATAGATGGGTGTTAATATAACAAGAATTCATAACTCTGCTGTTTGTTTTTCTGTGATTTAAGTGACTAATATACGGGGCTGGAGAGGTTGCTCAGCTGTTAAGACTACTAACTGCTCTTCCAGAAGACCCAGTTCAATTCCCAGCACCCACATGGCAGCTCACAATTATCTATAATTTCAAAATCTGACACCTTCACACAGACATACATGCAAGCAAAACACAAATGCCCATAAAGTAAAATAAAATAAAATGTAAAGAGACTAATATATTTTAATACTAATTTAAAATATGCATTATTATAAGTTGGAGTGATAATCTGTTTTGTTATTATATAATTTAAGAGACCTGTATATTTTTTAAAACTTATTGGTATGTATTAGGCATATGGTATATAGTAATGTTATTTTGTGACATTAGCTACTGAGATGAGGTTTGATAAGTAAAAGAACAGACTTTTTAAAAAAATAATATATTTTATTAAGGAACAGACTTTTTATATGTTGTTAAAGTTAAGCCAGTATAAGTACAAAGTCATGTTTCATTAGGATGCTAAATGTAATCCCAATGGTATCATAAAAGACAGTAAGAAAGGAATTAAAATTTCCTTTGCTATGAAAAAAATTAACCAAACACAAAGGAAAATAGTAATGCAGGAAATTAGAGACAAAAAAGCTATAAGGCATATAAAAAACAGCAAAATGACAGAAGTATATCCCTTTCTATCAGCAATTGCTCTGGATATAAGTAAATTAAATTCTGCCGTCAAAAAACCAGTTGACAGAAAGGATTTTACAGAATAAACATGCAGTCCAATTGTATGCTGTCTATAAAAGAATCATTTTAGATACAAAGGCACAAACAAATTGAAAGGCTATATAAAGATAATTCCACTCAAGTATAACCAAGAAAAGCAGAGGTGGCTGTACTAGGGGGTTGGGTTTTTGGGTTTTGTTGTTTTGTTTTGTTTTTGTTTTTTGTTGGTTTTTGTTGTTGTTTTGTTTTGTTGTTGTTGTTTTCGGCTTTTCAAGATAAAGTCTCTCTGTTAGCTTTGGCTGTCCTGAACTCATTTGTAGACCAGGCTGGCCTCAAACTCACAGTGATTTGCCTGCCTCTGTCGCCCCAAGTGCTGGGATTATAGGTGTGCACCACCACGCCTGGTTGGGGTGGCTATACTGATATCAAATAAAATTGACCTTACACTTCAAAAGTTTACAAGACACAAAGGAAATAAAAGTTTAAATACATCAAGAAATAACTATTATAAACATCTATACACTTAATAACAGGCCATAAAAGTGTGAGGTGAAACTGGCAGAACTGAAAGGAGAAACAGTTTTACAGGTACAATGGAAGACTTCAGCACTTTACTCATAATAATGGTGAGAACATCTAAAGAGAAGATCAGTAAGAAAACAGAAGGCCCCAAACCACAATAAATCATTAGGTCAGACAGAATCCTACCCAACAGCAGCAGACACATTACTGTCATTACATCTGGGACATTTTTCAAGACATGTGAGGCCACAAATTAAATCAAACATGATAAGTACATAGAATGGAAATTCCAATATGTACAACATGGATGAGCCTTCTGGGTATTATGCTAAATGAAATAAGACAGCCATCCGAGGAACAGTACTGCACGATTCACTTATATGAGCGGCACAGAAAGCAGAATAGTGATCACCAGGAGACTGAGGGAAGGGCCTGGCCTTAAAGTTTAATGGGGAGAGGGTCGGTTTTACAGCCTGGAAAGAGTGGTGCAGACGGATATGGCCACGGTTATACAACACTATGAGTGCACTTAACTGCTGGGCTGTGCGTTCCTGAGATACAAGTTTCTATGTGGATTTTGCCACTGTGAGAAAAGCTGAAGAAAAAGCCATAGTGTTAAAAGTCAATGTTCTCATCTTTTATCCACTCATCACAACCTCCTCAGAGTGGCCTCAGTGGCCTCGAAGTCATGTGGAGGGACGTGTGGCCTCTTCTACACCACAACGCAAAAGTACAGCTTCAAGTTGTAGTCTCAGTGTGAGCTTAACTTCGTCATTCAATAATCATGAAGGGTCCTTAGCTGGTTCGTTCTCAAGTATTTTTATCTTTACATAAATTTTGATATTAAACATATTTTTCCTAAATGTTGCTTTTTTCTACAGATATGCCTTACCTTAGTTGAAAATCGCCATGACACAAAGACAATAGCCATGCCTAAATGCAAAACTGAGAACAAACCTATTTAGCTTTTTCAGATTTTCTAAGTAAAAAGCCAAGTGCTTCTGAAAAGACATTGGAATTAAGAGTGATTTTTTAAAGGAACAAGTAGGGTTGGAATTGGAGAAACAGGTGTGTTGTGCCTGTGTCTTTCTTGTATTCCAAGTGCTCTGAGAATGTAAGAACCCTGAGGTAAGCCATGGTCACTGTCTGTACTAAAAGAAGGGTCACCTCCAGATTCTATGTCCGCAGAAGCTTTGCTTGTAAGCTTGCTCATACCTTTACACGATGTGACTTTCCATTTCTCAGGATTAATGAAGGAAAATATGCCCTGCTTTTCTTTTGTGAGATACCACTGACCAGTTTTGTGACCTTTGAGCTTTCAGAGCCCATTTTCAAATCTATAAACTGCAAAACATCTCCAACCAACAGAGAGATTATATCATACCAATTTATTAGTAGCCAATTTACAATTTATTAATCTTTCATTACTTTCAAACATGTTAAAATTAGATAGGAAACAGTGGAAATCTTATTGGAACATGATAGATACTCAATAGAACTCATAAAAATTATAATCAAGCAAGAATAAATTAAAGCAATTTAAATTATCCATGTAATTAAAAATTGTCAAATACTTACATTTTAAGTACTAGAAGACTTTACTTAGCAGCCATCCTATGGCCACTTAAAAATAATTAAGTTGGGGCTGGAGAGATGGCTCAGAGGTTAAAAGCATTGACTGCTCTTCCAGAAGTTTTGAGTTCAATTCCCAGCAACCACATGGTGGCTCACAACCATCTATAATGTCATCTGGTGCCCTCTTCTGGCCTGCAGGTGAACACACAAGCAGTGCACTGTATACATAATAAACAAATCTTTTTTCTTTTTTAAAGAAAGAAAACTATAAAAATAAATAAATAAACTCATTTTTAAAAAAGAATTAAGTTAAACAGTTGGGCAGGGCTTACAGCCTGCCGTCACAGCAGGTATGGAACTACTCTGGTGACAAAGGTTCTTTGAGATATTTCTTCTGAATTGTAAGATTCACTATACAGTTTTAGGTCAGTGATGTTACAAATTATCACACAAATTACTCTCTCTCTCTCTCTCTCTCTCTCTCTCTCTCTCTCTCTCTCTCTCTCTCTCTCTCTCTCTCTCTCCCAGGAGACTTCTGCCGGGAAAGATTGAAGACACATTTGATGTCTTTAACACTAAGGAGTATGCTCTAAATTCCAGAATTTATAGTGAGACTTCACATGGATGAGTTATAAACCCTGAGTTCATAAACCAAGTCAATGTTGAGAGTTTACACAATACAAGCTTCAGTTTTATGTTGTATCAATACAAACAACAAATACAACTGAAATTAAGATGGTGGCGGCCGACTTTCGTAAGCTCTAACACCGTTGGCCAGAGTAGATCTTTATTAATTATTTATAAGTTCTCTTTAGGAACATTCTTTTTATTATAGAATATTGAAGATAACAAGGAATTAGAACTGTGTGAAAACCTTATTCTGCTTGTCTTTCTGGCTCTGGAATGGAGACCTTAGCTTGGGCTCCTGCTCAAGAAGTTTCATGTCTTTCCCCCTCTGGAATAGTCCTCGGTGACAGTATTTGGAGAATGATATTTTATATTTTCATATTGGTGATGTTATTATGTTTCAGTGTGCCTACATGTGATGTCATTGCCTACCTGCTTTGGGCACGTGGCCCTGCCCAGTATATAAAAGGGCAGACCTACCTCGTCCCTCCCTCTCTTACCCCCTTACTCCCTTTCCCTCTGCCTCTTTCTCTCTCTGTCTCTGTCTCTCTCTGTGTGTCTCTCTCTGTCTCTCTCTGTCTCTCTCTGTCTCTGTTTCTGTCTCTGTCTCTGTCTCTCTCTCTCTCTCTCTCTCTCTCTCTCTCTCTCTCTCTCTCTCTCTCTCACCCCTCTTTCTTTTTCTCTCCATGCTCATTTAATAAACTCCTCATATATTCTAATCTGTCACTGGTATCTTATCTTTTTCTTATTATTAAACATAAATATTGTTTTTAAATTATCTGTATTATCAGTATGATCAGTATGCCCAGGTAGCAATCAATTAAGACACTGACATAAGACACTGGTTATATTTTTTAAAAGCCTTAGTTAACCTGGGGCAGGGCAGACATTAATTCTCTAAACTACTTCCCATAGTAGGGCAGGCATGGGATCCCTGCCCCAATCCCATGCCATCTGCTTCTAATAACTTCTATCAAGCTACCTCCCACCCATAATCCCAAATACTTGCTAGTGTTCCTCATCTGGGCCAAATCTCCATCCATGCCAGCCATGTGCTTCTCTTCCATCTAACTCATGGCAGCCCTCCTCTCTTCCTCCAGTCTTTCTCTTTCCTTTTCATGGCACTCTCTTTCTTTTTCCTCCTAGGACTCTCTCCTCTGGTCTGTTTTTCCTCCTTCTCCTCCTCCTCTTCTTCTTGTTCTTCTTGTTTTTCTTCTTCTTCTTCTTCTTCTTCTTCTTCTTCTTCTCTTCTTCTTCTTCTTTTTCTTCTTCTTTGTCGTTGTCTTCACAGGATTTCTGTCTCTCCAAGCCCCACCTATCTCCTTTTGCCCTGCCCAGGTAGGATGGGATTTTATTAATCAAAAAAATGTGGGTCACAGAGACAGCAAGCAGTAATTAGCATTAAAATACATTAGGGCCATCCCCCAACACATAAAAGGTGACATCCTAAGGATTAGAAATCCCCCAAACTACAATTTCACAGAAATCACAAGCCAGCATGAAGGTGAGGCCACAGGAAGTAAATTTGGAGATGTAAGCTGCTCACCCCAACTGGTTAGTTCATTTGTGAAGAATTTGATTCATTTGTTCATATTTTGCTCTGAGTCCACTCCAGGTTACCCTTTCCCACTCAGTCAGTGACCAGGTTGTGTAAGGAAGTGCTCTCTTCATTACCAGCCCACAGCCAGCTCTTTAGGAGGGTGCCATACAATACTCCTGGTAGGAAGTCATTTCTGGCCTGTTCTGTCATGTTTATTCAGCACACATGAATGTGACTTCTCTCCCTGACTCTCCACCTCTCTCTTCTCACCAGGACTACTGGCTTTCTCTCCTTTACAAACGTCTGATTGGCCCCAAAGTCCTGGCGGTGCATGTAGCTGGGCTTCAGCGCAAGCCACGACCAGGAAGAGTCATCCGGGACAAACTGAGGATCTATGCTCATTGCACAAACCATCACAAGTAAGTCTTCACAAGAACGACGGGAGAGGAAGGCTGCCCGTAGGCTGCAGCCCCTCTTAGAATGCCATGCCACAGGAGCCCTTCAAGGCCCACTTTGTCCACTGATCTTAACTGAAAACTGCCTCTGTGCTCACCTTTCTCTCCGCAGGTAGCAAAGGACGACCGCTTTTTTGTCCAGTAGGCCTTTAATCTCATGCAGACTTTACTCAGGAAGGGTTAGGAAAATACATGCCATTTGCTCTCTTACTCGTGCAGCAAAGTTTTATGGGGCACTTTGTCTGTGCCAGTTGATGCGATGCCCACAAAGATTGTGTGTGTGTCTGAGCCTGGGCCAAGACAAGAGGCCACGCCTGATGCTCTGACCCACCACAGAGCTTAAGACAAGAAGTGGCTGTTTCTACAATACACAGAGCACCTGGCCTATACTAGTGTCCCACTAGGTTTCTGGGAAGCATGTTAGCTTCAGGAGCATTTCCCATGTTTTAGAGACCTCAGCTATGGTAAGCATTAATGGGCTGTGAAATGTAGACTTCCTTTTGAAGGAAAGGGGTCCTGAAAGCACATTGTAACCCAGTGTGGTACTATGAGCTTATCCTTCTCCTTTTGACTTAAAGCACTGGGTAGCATCACAGTTCTCTTTAAAACAGGTGAGTTAATTATTAGTAAAGTTTGGTAGGTATTTTTGTGGTTTTGTTTTGTTTTGTTTTGTTTTGCTTTGCTTTGTTTTAGTTTAAAACATAAAGACCATAAGGAAGAAATTTTAACTGAATCTAAAGCAAAGACCATCTGGTCAACTATGTCTTACATCACTTCCTGTTTAAGGCAGAGGATGTTACCCTGGAAAGGAGAATTCTTTCTCTTACTATGGAGAGAACCTGGGGGAAGGGACTGCTACCTCCTGGCTCCTGTCAGACCTCCATCCAGGCCCTATCAGGGCTGATCAAGGGGAGGGCAGCACAAAGAGCTGCGTGGTCATATTTCACCATATGCTCCTTCTCTGTCCTTGCTGAGACAGAAGCCAAGCCTGTTAATTCCTCATGATAAGATGCTTTCAAAGACTCACTCTAGGCAGAGGTGGGCGCCAGGGGCCGTTGTCCTGCCTGTAGATACAAGTGCCTATTGTAGAGGAGGGAAGGCCGTCTTGGGCACAGGCCAGAAGCTTTCAACATCCCTTTTGCTCAGCAGGAAGCTCAGTCCCTCACCTGACAGTGACTGACTGCTTTATGGCCTTGCCTGGAATTATCTGATCATCACACAAAGCAACATTGTATTCCTTGTCTATAGCAGGGCCCTAAGGCAACCACCCAAAAGGTGGACCCCCAGCCTCAAGAGAGAAAAATTGCTCCTGGCACCTTCTGTCTCTATTGGAAAACACACCAGTCTATGGCCTTTGTAATAGTCTGTATCCAGGAATAAATAAATCAGTAATACCTAGATGAACTGAGAAGGACTTGTATGTCCTCCCTGAAGATTCCCCACGCAGGCCCATCCCAGGGCTCACACTAGTGCACTTACGCATTCTCATGAGAAGGTCTCCCTCATATCCTGAGGTACCATGAACTTGGGGCCAACCATCCTATTCAAATTCTTTGTGTCTGACACAGTGACAAGCATGAAGCAGGTCTTGAAGGGTTTGATGTATAAATGAGTGAATGAGAGAAGACCGAAACAGGGAGCTGGGGTGCTCCTGATGGTTTGTAGTTACAGCTCTTGCATATCACATCAGCCAGAGGAAGGAGCATAATAACATGGTTCCGAATCCTACCAGTCACTACAATGAGGCCTCCAACAAGTCAGTAAAAAAAAAAATCTGGATTTGGACCCCTCTCTACCTCAACTGCCCCCCAAGTCAGAAACTTGAAAGGAAGTGAGTCTACCAGGCTTCTACCAAAGTAACGTCTCCTTCTCCTCATTAAAAGAAAGAAGACTTTCATGAGGTTACAAAAATGATAAGAACCAAGTTAAAGGTCCTTTTCACTCCTTCAACTATGTAAAGAATGGATACTTTGGGCCAGCTGACACTGCGGTCTCCTCCTTGCAAAAAGTGTCAGTTTCCAGACAGCTAGACACAAAGATAAGAAAAACATCTGCTCCCCACTCTGAGAAGCCATGTGTCCTGTCTGTGTCTCACATCCTCACCAGGAGCAGCACTACTGACTGGTTCACTGACATGTATTTGTGGCCAAAGAAGACAGAATTACAGAATCATCTCGCAATGGCTCTGTTGCTTCATAGTGTTCAACCTGAAATATATATATCGTAGATCCAAACAGGAGCTGGATGAAAAACACAAGCTTACTGACGCTGGCATTAGAGTTCCGAGGGCTCTGTGGTATCCCGGGTATAAATAACAGCTTTGTGTTGCTGAGCTTTCCATTTGAAGAGGGCTTTTAGAAACCATGCAGCCCCCTGTCCCGCTGAGCATAGCGACCCCTGTTCTGTCTCCCTGAAAGTCATTTGTCATCTACTCAGGCACCTTCATGGCTCTCATGCATATGGATTACCTGTGACCTAGCAGGGCCTGCTCTCCTGCAACTGACTGAGGAGAGGTTGGCACTCACATCAGTGCCCACAAGTGCCTCTGTCCTCTCCTGAAGCTGACCAGTTATTGAGTGCTGGCAGAACTTCCATTCCCAGCAATCAAGTGTTGACAGAGAAACTGTTTTATGGCCATTCTGCTGAGACGATGTCTGTTCCTGGGGTGGAGCTGAGGTCCTCAGCCACACTCAGGACCAACTGGAACCTAGTGGCTGCTGAAGCAAGATTGAGCCTTTTGGGGTTCAAATTCGTTTATTATTGGCAAAACATGACTTCCTGTTTTTCAGAAGAAGTTTTTTTAAAGGCTCATAAAAAAGGTTCCTGAGGCTTCTTGGACATCAAATGACTCTTACAAAACAATATTTTGATGAGTTAAGTGTAAATGAATCAGAAACATGTGGATTAAATTTCCCTTAAAATACACAGGGGCTTTGAAATTAAGGGGAAAAATGTTTGGCAAAACGGGGCCTGACTTTTACCAAACCCAAAACCTTTGAATTAGATTTGGAGACAATGAACCAACTGAATTTTCAAGCACATTAACTTTCGCTGGGAATGATCAATGACTGATCACCCTCCTTCCTTTTCCCAAACTCCCCGCTTCGCTGGAGATGTTTCTAGAACAGACTGTTTTCTATCTGGAACTCAAGACACACCTCCCATCTGACATCTCCCACCTCTTATATCCAGGGTCTTCCCATTCCAATATCCCTCCTCTGACTCACTTCCTCCTCCTCCCATGGCAACAAAGAGAAGATGTCAGGCAGGAAAAGAACAGCCAGAAAAGATGAACTCCAGATACATGGGTTGGCTGCTGGTGAAAATGTCTCACCACGAGTGAGACACAGAGCAGGATAGACACTCTACCGAAACAGCTTCTTTCCAGAAAGGGACTTTTGCTTGGATAACCAAATGCTACCAGACCTTGACATTAGGCATTAAAGATGGCAAGCTGACCAAGTCTGAGATTCCACATTCTAAGAGACTGCATACTGCTCCAGAGTTGATTTCCTGTGGACAGAAAATATACATTCTTCAGGAATCTGAATTCTCAACACAGTGCTCTAGGCTTATGTGGGAGTCCCTACCCAAGACTGGGTCTCTGTAGTCAAAAGTCATCTGCTTCATGCCCTTGCCTATCAACCAAGTAGGGTGGCAGATGGTAAGGGCAGTCTTCATTACCAGTTCCTCCCTAACGAGGTCCATGAGTTCTTTGAGAACCTGTTCAATTAGCTCCCTGGGCGGTGCTGGTTTGTCTCTCCCAGGAGAACTATGTACGTAGAAATCAAACCATTGCCAAGCAGCTTGGAAAGACAGCTTTCCCTACAGCAATGCTGTGTTTCAGGTCTCCCTCCAAGCCACCACTTGCTCACATCCCACCCTTCTTCCTGCAGTCTCCAAGGGCACATTCTGCCACAGCCTGCCAAGGAGAAGCTCATAAATGTGAGCACGTGCTCTCCTCCTCCTCCACGCTGGCCTTTAAAACTGTTGTTTAATAGTGGCGTGCAAAAGGGTTTCCTGTGGTCTGGCTAAATCGATACCCACCCATGCCTATTTTCTTCACACTCTGAAGCCCACAGCACCTATAGTTAATGATGTTGTCATCTGTTTCATATATAGCCGAGCTAAGCTGAAAGCCCGCCCATAGAAATGAGCTGATATTCTTCCTCAGTGGTGGTCACTGCCAACCCAAGCTGCCAGCACCCTTCCTCAGAACTCTAGTCACACAAGTCTGCTCAAATCAAGTGACATTCTCTTCTGAATCATTTGACTGCAAAAACTAATTTACATGCTACAGGGGATTAGAATGGGATGGAGGAAGAAGCACTGCATAGGGGAGTCGTCTAATGATTTATCAGAGCATTAATGCAGACCTCCAAAAAGCCTGACTGCAATAGTGTACCTTCTTACAGATGTAAGGGGAAACCACCTGATATGGAGCCAGGAGGGTATTCTGGGAGGCCGCAACTTTAGGGTTTTGTTCTAAGGTTGCTGTTCCCATACCTAACCCATCAGCTGAATACCTTGGCAAGATTTTAATGCAGATTCCCAGGCCTCGGGCCTAAATTGAATAGAACCCTAAACTTTATACTTTAAAACTCCCAATTTATTGTACTAACCAGCCCTTGGCCACTCACCTCTATCAGCCTCTTTAGGAGCAAAGGCTAGTGACCTAGGGATGAAGGGGTTCCTTGTCTGCAAGTAACGTTTTCCTCTGGGCAAAGTCGTCTTAGAGTTTCTCTCAACTCCTCTTTTGAAGGCTGGGCTGGGTCATTTTTTTCTGTTTCCTCTCATTAACCCATCCAGATGGGGCCCCAAGGGACCTCTTAGAAACAAGGTCTTTTTTCCTACAGAGAGGGAAATCCTTACAGCTTTGTTGCTACACACTGAAAGGCTCTCCTTGCACGTCGCAAGTGTTCTCCCATGTTCTACATACCCTGCTCTCATCTGAAAGGATTCTAAAATGGTGGCTATTTTTAGGCACCTTACAAAAGAAAAAACAGAAGTGGCAACTGGGCAAATGAAAGGACAATGTGCTTCAATACGAACAAGAATATAAAATATGGCATCATGATCCCATTTTCCTCTCTCAGGTTAGGAAAGATATTGTAAAAGATTACTATCCAATGTTCTTAAGGGCACGAAAAAATGGATACTCTTAAAACAGAGCTGGCTGAATCAAATTCTTACAAACTGTCTAAATAATAACAATATTATCAAAATATGCATATTTATCAGAATAAGTGATATTGTCATGGTTTAAAAAAAAAGTATAGTACCACCCAAGGCCTCGATTGAGATGCCTTGATGAATAAAGGTATTTGCTATTAATCATTATTATCTGAGTTTGAGCCTCAGGATCAAAATCAATATTTTTAAGAATGCTCAAATCTAAATGGCTTCCAGTAAGAAACAATATTTCTTGTTCCTTCTGCTTATCCACCATGGTTCTGCTGTGGCTCTGCTTTGCATCTTCATTACAGCATTGTCAATCTGGGAACAGTGGAGTGTGTGTGTGTGTGTGTGTGTGTGTGTGTGTGTGTGTGTGTGTGTGTGTGTGTGTCTGAATCCCAGAACTGAGGAGGATGAGACAAGATGGTCACAACCCAGCAATAGTCTGGGCTATGTAGCAAGAGGTTGTGTCTAAAGAAGTAAAAACCAAGCTGGGCGTGGTGGCGCACACCTTTAATCCCAGCACTCGGGAGGCAGAGGCAGGCGGATCGCTGTGAGTTCGAGGCCAGCCTGGTCTACAAAGTGAGTCCAGGATGGCCAAGGCTACAAAGAGAAACCCTGTCTCGAAAAAAAAAAAAAAAAAAACAAAAAAAAAAAAAAAAGAAGAAGTAAAAACCAGACCAGATGCTGTCATTCTCTCCTACCAGAAGAAGCAAAACATCATCACACGAACAGTTCCCCAGCATCTACCCAGATCACGCCAGACAAAACAGACTGTGTCGTCACTTTGAAGCACAGAAGCACAAAGATATAAACTCTTTTCAGAGGGAGGGACACCATGAAAACGAACTTAGAAGTTTGATGAGGACTCATCCAATGTACACATACTTTGACTTAGTGACTCCAATGCCCAGCAATTTTACCACCAGAAATAATCACGATACACAAAAAGTTTATGTAAAAATTAAGGATTTGTGACCTAAGGTATAATGGCAAAAAAAATTTGAAAACAATGTGAATCCACAAAAGTGGTGGACTGGCTAAATAAATTATGTTGCATTTCTATGATTTGAAATTCAGCATTCCTATATAAGAAAAGAAACTATAATAACACAAGACCATGTATATATTAGCTAAAGAGGGCTATGTAGATAGTTTCATCTTATTTATATAAAAACTGAGTGGTATAGTCACATGTGTCAAAGTGCATAATAGGTAATTCTCAAATAAGTAAAAAGTGCTGAAAGTTGACCAAATGGTATACTACTTCAAGATTATATAACTGTAGGGCATTCTCTTTTATTTCTTTGTTTCTTTATATTTTCCTGGTTTTTTTTTTTCTTTTTTGGAAGTCATATCTTATTGAATATATATGTTGGATATACAGGAACCCTGAATTTTCAATCATAGAAATGCAACATAATTTATTTAGCCAGTCTACCATTTTTGTAAATTCATGTTGTTTTCAATACTTTGCCATTATAAATTATGTCATATATATGTATATAGTATAATAATTCTAATAAATTTAAACGAGCATATGATGGGACAGAAGATGAGCACCTTCCATTCAGGAAACAGAAATAACCAGACATCCCCATCTTGAAGGTCTCTTAAATGGTCCTGTTATGTACAGCCTATAAGTTACTTGGGAGCATCTAACTGACCACCTTGTCTCATCTTCTCCCACTCCTTTCTCTGTCTCTCTTGAACTCAGCCATAACTATGTCCGTGGCTCTATTACACTCTTCATCATTAACCTGCATCGATCAAGAAAGAAAATCAAACTGGCTGGGACTCTCAGGGACAAGCTTGTGCACCAATATCTGCTGCAGCCCTATGGGCAGGAAGGCCTTAAGTCCAAGTAAGTACCCAGCTGGAAATGGCTTAGGAGCATGTGGACAGGAGTGAGTGAAGAGGAGCTGAGGTCATCTGTTTTACTGAAGCAACTTAGGTCTATTCATCCACTGGGGCTTAAGGAGGTAGAATGGGTCAATTAGTCCAAAGTGGGGGGGGTTTCAGATCCTTTGGGGAGCTCTCTAGTCAGGCCTCTGTCTATCTCCATCCTTACATTCAACTGCAATGCCAAACAGTAGACAAAATAGTTCTTAACAAGGGTACCGTTGGTACTTGACTTCTCCATTATGCGATATTATCACATGACAATATCCATGTCTCTTTCAGCTATAATGTTCTAGAATGTTTATGCCTTCCCTTTCATCATCATCTACAAACTCCATGAGAGGAAAAAGCACTAAGGGAAAGGCCCAAAGTTGAGAGACCAGGAGTCATTTTGGCCCTCAACTATATAACATTGGCACATCACTGCTAAATCTGCTTTACCTGTCTGAAAAATAGTAGGTAAATTATATTCCAGGATCCCTGTGGCCCTTCAAACCACCCACCTCAGTCTCTCCAGGAGACTGGCAACACTGATGTCCCAACGGAAAGCAGCGCTGAACCACACTGAGAAAGCCTGACCAAGGGCAGAATCACCCCAGCTCCCCGAGAAAGGCCTCTCAGAACGCACGGGCATGGGATGCTGTGCAGATCAGGGCGTTCCCATTGCATTTTTAATGTTTACCAAGTTTAACAAAGCTGTAAACTTGGAGCAGGTGGCTTGCACTCCCACAGCTGCCCACAAATATTTGTGCTATAATTGGTCAGTGCTTCACTGCAACCTTGGTGGCTTGCATTTGGCTTCCAACTGTATGTGGAGTGGGAACTAAACAGTCTGGAAAGTCACTTACTGAGCCTCTTTAGCCCACCCCAGATCTCTGTTTTCACATGCTGACTCTTTCTGTCCACTGCATAGACTGGGCTTTTACTTTTCTTTCTTTGAATTCTGCCTATATCCTCAGGACTCTTGAGAGTTTTGTCACTCTATCTATAGCCCTGTAGTTCATGACTGGCATGCTAAATTCTCAACCTTCATCCTAAGCAGGACATCCAGTGTTGGTCTGAGGTTTGCAACAAAAAATGATTGGGTGACCTAGGTAAATCCTGACTCTGGTAGTCTCGGCACAAGTCCTGAAACATAGTACTTATGTGTTGCTCTGTGTTTGGTAAGGTCCTTTGCATCCCTGGGTTCTCATCCTGGTTCTGATTTCCTTAGGACCGTAGGTGCAGGTAAGCCACCTGCTACTCTTCAATAACAACCTGCAGAGATACTTCTGGCCTATTTAAAAGGCTGACTCCTCAGCAGTGATTGGCTGTGGCAGGTGAGAGGCCCTGAAACAGAGAGCTTGGGGGCTGAGCCTGCCCAGTGTCAAGAAGACAATGCACACTTACAAAATGCTTCTCGCCCAGTAGGCCAAGACGTCAGTCCTTGCTCTGTGTGAGCCTCGGTTTCCTCTCACGTGAGACATAGTAAATGAGGTGATCCATATCGAGTTCCAGGCACATCACAAATGCTGAATAAGTGTCCATTGCCTTCTGCACCCTCAACTCAGAACTCTAGGCTGTTGTGAAACAAGGGGAGTTATTGTTGTCCCTACAAATGATCTTTTGCACTCGTGTGTGTGTGTGTGTGTGTGTGTGTGTGTGTGTTCAAAATTATGGTTTTATAAGAGGCACACTGAGAACAGCATAAAAGTCAAGCCATATAGCCAGAGTGGGTGATGGTAAGAGGATAATGTCTTGAATGAACCTGTTTCCATAGCAACCAAGGGCATAGTTCTCTACCCTGTTTATCCCAGCACCATGCCCGTGCCTGCACAGCCTTGTCCCACATACACCTGCCCTTAGGGTACCTGACCTAACTGACTCTCTGGTTGTGATACACTTTGCCCTCTTTGCTTCATCTGTTCAGCAGCCTCATAAGGAGCTGTGTTGTGGTTTTGTTAGGACCATAGGAAAAGAGTAAGACAAAGTGATTCCATTCCACAGGTATCCTGAAGAACTTGGTAAAGTGCTTAGATCCAATGGGGCCAGAAGGCTTGCAGCTGATGCAGAGGCTGGCATTCACCTGTGTGATTAAATGCTTGCCTTTACCTGTCAAAAAGGAGGAGAGCGGGAATCAAATTAGAGGATACTAGTGAAATAAAGCCTTCCCCAACCATAAAGCATGAACACATACATCTATAAATATAAATCAAATACATCTATCAGATGGTTATATATTATTATATATTATTTTAGAGCAGTGGTTCTCTACCTGTGGGTCATGACCCTTTGGCAAACCTCTATCTCCAAAAATACTTACATTATGATTTCTAACAGTAGCAAAGTTGCAATTATAAAGTAAGAATGAAAATAATTTTACAACTGGGGGTCACCACAGCATGAGGGACTTACTAAAGGGCTGCAGTGTTAGGAAGGTTGAGAACCACTGTGGTAAAATGAATGAGTAGTAAATGCCAGATTCCAGATTTAACTGTCACTAATGCACCACTAAACTTAGGACCTGAAAGTCTCATTTTAGTCTGTCCCTTTCCTACAAAGTGGTGATAACCTATCAGCTCTTCTGTCCCAGCGCCTAGAGGCTCTGACTTTGTATACACCATCTTGACCTGTAAGTTGCTAAGTAGGGACTGTCAGACAGCCGTTGAGTGGACTGTTTGGTACCACACCCCGCACTGTTACTGCTACAGAGCAAGGGCCCACAGTGGGTCTGGCTGGGGGTCTCCAAGGAAGCATGCAGTGGTGTCCGCAAAGCAGACTGCTCAGAGAGGATGAAAGGAGATGCTAGGAAGTGATTTCAGTCTTTGGTGTCTCTTTTCTTTCTTTTATAAGTCTCTGGGGCCAGACTCTGTTCTGTATCTGCTAATTCCTTGCTACAGCTTAAAGCTGCGTTGACTCAGAGAGAATGGAAAGTTCTTGGGGTAAAGAGCAGCCAGAAGAGGTTACAGCACATTCAAACCCGCAGTTAGCTCTGCAGAGGAGGGTGCCAGGAAAAGGTTTTGATAAGCCGTGGAATCCGCGTCCTCTCAGAATTCCTGTCAAGGCTGGGAAGATCTGAAATGTGAGTGGAAAGTGAAGGTGTGCGGCCCTCATGTAGGAGGCACGCCCGAAGCTGCCCATCAGGCATCCCCATCAACATCTGGGTTCATGTCTGAATCAGCCCCAAGACCCGCACACATCTTAATTCTTTTTTAAAAAGATTTATTTATTATGTATACAGTATGCATCAGCTCACATTATAGATGGCTGTGAGTCACCATGTGGTTGCTGGGAATTGAACTCAGGACCTCTGGAAGAGCAGTCAGTGCTCTTAACCGCTGAGCCATCTCTCCAGCCCCGTCTTAATTCTTTATGTAAAAGGTTGGAGAAATCGTTGTATCAGTCTAGGAACCAGAGAGAAGGCCAGCGCTCTTTACCCTACAGGACAGGCATTTTAGAAAGTGTCGTGTGTTCAAGGCAAGAGTATCCTGCATCTGGAGTACATATCCTCACAGAGTAGTTGGCAGAATGGGAGAGTTGGTTCAGAGAAGAAAAGTAAGCTTGGGACTTTTTTAAGGTATTCATACAACTGCCAAGCAAAATTCAGCAAATTAGCCTCATAACACTTAAACATGGCAGAGATGTAAGTGGTTCAGTTTAAAAGAGATAAATTTCACTTCAGATTCACCTGGTGTGGCCTGGTGGAGGACAAGACGGGCATTCTCAGGAGAAAAGCTGTTGGTGAACAGGGTGGCATCCAAGCATACTCTAATTCTGTACTTGAGAGGCCTGGGTGACAGAGGACTGACTCCCATCACATGACACAAGCCACCATTCTCTTTAGTCCCCTGTCCTCTACACTCCCAGAGCCTGTGAGCTGGTTGGTCACCAACCAAGCTGTGGGTTAGGTCCCAGCTTTATGTAAAACAGTCCCTTTGTGAGTGCCTCAGAGGAAGGGAGCTCCTCCAGCACAGTTCCACAGCCGGCAGAAACTGTCTTCCCGTGGCCTTCTGTGACCTCAGATGAAGAAATGTTCACTTCTAGGGAATCGGCTCTTCCCAGGCACAGATATCTCCCAAGGTCTTTCCACAGACAGAAGCAACATCTGGACCAGAGGAGCCAGCTAGTCTCTGAAAGTGAGAGGGTTATTTTTCAGGGGAATCAGAGGATTGTGAGGTCAGATCCCAGGCTCTCTAATTCCATGTAGAGGAGGTATACTACAAAAATTAGAAGAGAGGGAACACCTTCCATCAGAGTAGACATTCTCACACAGACCTGGGGAACCAAATTCTGCTAAGTGGCAGTGGGAGGGAATCTTGCCTCCTCCTCTGCCCTCATTTAGAGTCTGTGCTAAGCCACAGAGACTGGAGGCTGTTGCGTGTTTACTGACCACAGTTTCAGTCTGTCTGAACACTTCGTGCTAATACTGAGGCTTGCTGTAATAGCTGTGGTAGCTGTTACCTCCTATAACCTTTGAAACACCCTCGTGACGGATGTAGAATAGTGCTTGCCTACCTCCCACTTCAGAGGTATAGAAACTGAGTCTAGGAGCGCTATCTTTGTACCCATGAGTTGCACAACTAGTAAGTGACGAAGCAAGAAGGCACCTAGCATGCTTCTTAGTCTCCACCCGCAGCCTGTCCTGGTCAGTGTGCTGCTCCAACAGTCCAGCGGTGAGCTATCCTATTTACAGAGGACAAAGGTACCACCAAATAACGGAAACGCCATGAGACTGTCAGGGACCATCCATCTTAAACTCTGCCTAGAATTAATATAGTCAAAGAGGCCTCTGCATGGGGCTAATTCATTCCAGTCCCATTCGATAGTGGTGCTAGTCACTTACTGTTTGGCTACAGTTCGATGTATATGCCCCAGACAAGAATGCCCTTGACTTTCTTGTGCAGCAGAAACACCTGGCCTTTGAGAGCTCTGTAACATGGAAGTTTTGGTGGTGCAGCAGGGAGCAGAGGACTGAAAGGTTCTTGCCTTCAAAAAACTTATCTCCATTAATAAAAAATAAGTCTCCCAAAGGAAGCAGCCTGGAGCTGGTGCCACAGTGAGGTACAAAGTGCTTCTGCTTTGAGGGTCATAGGTTCCACACTGATACTTAAACCTCAGCTCTTCGTCTGCTTCTCCCGCAGCTGTAGCTGGAGAAGCTGAAGGCCCTTGTGAATCTTGCCCATCCTCTGAAGAAGTGCACGTTTTTCTTCTTTGCCCTCAAACTGCTTGGGGTTTTGTTCCAACTCTCTGAGACATAACTTTTGCTCTGACTTCATCCTCATTAAATTTCATGTCAAAGAATAACATTAATATCTAACTCAGTGCTGCTGGCATCAACTGGCACCTGGACTGTTTGAACCTTCTGAGTTTCTGTGGCCTTCGCTGCTGGATCATTCAAATTAATTTCTTTAAAAAAAAAAAAAAAAGCCCTTTGTAAAAGTTGTAAAGTTATTAAAACATGGCTCTCTAGAGGAAAAGTTTTTTAAAAGGTGCCAATAAGAAGCTTCCACTATGATGTGCCTGCCTAAAAGGATTTCAGCTGCTTTTGGATGGCACAGCCCAGCTCGTGAGTTTGTCCACTCCAGGATTAGATGGCTCTAATTGGAGGAACAGTCCTCTTTATATGAGGCGAAAGGGATAGCTCTTGTCATCTCTACCCTTGCTTTACGAAAGGTGAGCAGACTACATCTACGCCCTCTTCTCCGTACAAGTTTCAACGTGCATCCCTCCTGCTAGCCCTGACCTGACGATCCTTAGAGTTCAAGTTACTTAGTTGCAGCTTGTTTATACTGGATTCCTGATTCCCTGGCATCCATCAAGTTGTAGAATCTTAGCTCATGGAATCATCCTTTCAATTTGTTACTCATCCCGTCTTAGGTGAAGAGGTCTGAGAAAGAACAGGAAATGTGTCATTAGCACAGTCTGCTAACATCTTCATATCTTTGTTTTTGTTGTTGTTGTTGTTGTTGTTTTTAAATATTTTATTAATTTATTCATATTACATCTCAATTGTTATCCCATCCCTTGTATCCTCCTATTCCTCTCTCCTTCCCCCTTTCCCCCTACTCCCCTCCCCTATGTCTGTGACTTAGGGGAACCTCCTCCCCCTGTATATGCTCATAGGGTATCAAATCTCTTCTTGGTAACCTGCTATCCTTCCTCTGAGTGCCACCAGGCCTCCCCATCAAGGGGACATGGTCAAAAATGGGGCACTAGAGTTCTTTGCTAACTTTGTAATAGAAGATGGAACACTTCAGCTATGCTCACTGCCTATAAGATTGGAGGTGCTTGGCATCTACCCCTCATGTATTGTTTTCATGCACTTCTTGTGTCCCTTGCTTAATTTTGCACCGGGATATTAATTTGTCTTATTAAGGTATATAATTTTTGCTCTAATATGAGTCAACTTCCTCCTGACATCTATCGTGTATATTAAGCTATGTTTTCTAATATTTTACTTACTAATTTCTCAAATATTTCACTTTTAAAGTATTATTTTAACATGAAGCATTTGTTTTTAATCTTGTAACTTTCTTCAATTCCACTTACAACACTTAAATGTGTGTGCATTTATATTTCTGTGATCAGATGAGTATGCACTGCCTGTCTCCTTCTAATTCCTGTCTCTTTCCCTCGCACCCTCCCTCCCTTCCACATTCTCTTCTTGCTCGCCTTGCCCTCTCTGCACTGAGGATTGAACTCGTGACCTTCTGCATGGTAGGCACATGCTGGACCACTGAGCTATACAACCAGAGCACTTACATTAATTTATTTAATTTGTAAGTTGGAATTTGTTTACATACAGTAATACATGAGGAACTCCAAGCTGTGATACTTAGACTGAAAGGCTATAGGAGAACCTGTCAACCCATGCAGGCTTCAGTGTAGGTTTTTAAATATCAAGAGAAAATCAGACTTTTTTTCAAGGAAAGTTTAGAATGGAAACATCCTTTACTTAGAAAAAAAAGGTCCTGCTGGGGCAGATGCATCCCTTTTGAAATGTCATGTGGAGCCCCTTAGGGGGAAAAGCAAGCTGACTGGAAGCCCCAAAAAGTAGGAAAGCTGCCTAGGAGCATTTATGAGCTGGCTGTTAGTAAGCAGGAAAGTAGCACTTTAAACACTAACAGTAAAGTTGGTGCTCCAAGTGGACACCATAGAAAGCAGAAACACAAATATATGTGAACAAAGGCATTTACTAAAGATGATCTTACTCATAACCTGAGACAGTCTGTAAAGAAAGGAGAGGCCTGCCTGCAGGCAAAAGGAGCCTCAGAGTCTCCAGAGAGTACAAACTCGTTCATAAGAACTTAGAAGCTTTCCGAACTTTGTAAGCCTTGTTGAATTTCGAGTGCTTTGTGGCTCATGATGAGATGGTAGCTGTAACAGTGTGGATGGCATGGTCTAAGTAAACTATTATGTGCATATATGAAAATGCAGTAAAGATGCAGGGTGGGATATTCTGTACCCCTTATATTCTTCCCGTACCTGAACAAAGCTTGTCAGCAAGGAGCTTGTGATACAACCCAGGACTTAGGGGGAACAACAGGATATTCAGGAACATGCTGTCCAAAGGGACAATATGTTCAGTACTTTCTTGGGAGAGTGTGAGGTCATTGCTAAGGCTTCTTCTGCCTGGGTGCATGCTTCACCCTGTGAAGCACTGCCCACAACGTTCCTGGCACGAAGAGCACACTCATCTCACCAGTGTACACGCCTTGGGCAACTCTGGTGAAAGCGCAGAAGTGTTCACTTCAGTCTATGCACCAAAGTATTTCCTTTTAAAAGAGTCACATCTTCTGGGCTAAAAAGTTCAGCCTCCTCGAATGGCACTGTGAAAGAGTGAAGACGGCACGTTTTATCCAAAGTAAACCCAGAGTGTAACAGCCAGAGCACTGCGTGCCTCCCTCTCACCCCAGCTGCAAACGTCTCTGTCCCTTCTAACACTGGCGCTGCTTAACCCTAGCTACACTTTGAGCAGTTATAAGCTTCTAACCCCAGTGCCCACACCACACTCCAGAGCAATTAACCAAATCTCTTAGCTGAAGTGAGTCTTAAAGCTCCCTAGGTGATTCAAATATGTGACCAAAGTTGGGAACCACTGGCCTTTCATAAACCCTGGAACACGGTCCCAGATGATTTACATCTTTGATTTCCCCATCCAGGCACCAAGCCATTTCGCCAAAGGTGTGAACTCACCATGAGCCCCTGGGGATTTTCCATGCCTGAGTAAAAAGCTGAGAGCTGGTTTCTCAAAGCTTTATTGTTTGTTTTGTTTTAAATCCCAGATTAGTGCTATGCAGATTATAGGATTATGAAATGATTTTCTATTTTACAGTGACTTGACATCTTAAACCAAGATGTTTGTGGATCCACAGCTTTCACTGTTGTTTTCTAAGAGTTTTCCATTTGTCCTTAGCTCCAGAATATATTTTCTTCCAGCTCACTTCCAACAGCTGCAAACTTTCTGCCTAGCTGTCTGTCATGGCTCTGATCTGTCCCCACCCACACTTAACTTGGGGACTCTCTCTTCAGACAGGGATTTCTGTCCTTTCCCATAGGATGATTTATTCATGGTTTAGCTAACGTCACTCTGAATGCTTGGTGCTACAGTTAAGGGCAGGAAAGCTACATATATAGGTGATCTTTGTAGGCAGTTCTTGTTTTCTTGGTGGATTGGTGATGGAAATATGTAACCTTCAGGGAAGTGACAAGTTCTACTCCAATTCATTCCTGAAGCTAGGCCTGAGTCCTGAATCCATGCTTCTAGGTGCCAGGAGATGCCTTATTCCACATGCGTTACCTGCAGCACCAAACTGTCGACTGGACGCCAAACACCAGCAGCAACCACTTGAAGACCACCCCTTCTGCTTATTTCTCCAAGAATGACTTAGAGTTACTGTACCCTTTGACACCTGTGGACCTAGGGACAGAGGCTAGATCACGTGGACCATCTTATTCTCCTACCTTGGAAGGTCACACAGAGTGCTTGGTGTTATACAGAGCACTGTCAAAGCCAATAAAACTGAGATATTTATCTACTTGCTTTGATGAATTTCAAGAAGTATCCATGGAGTCATGATCAAAAAAAAGTTGGCCTACCTTGAGTGTGGCTTCTAGACTATCTTAGACTTACGTTTAGATAAACTCTCCACACTATGCACTCTGTTATACAGGGAATGCTCTTGCCCCACACTGCCTCTAGCTGCTTCACATGGCTAGGACTGGGGAAAGATGCCTCCTTATCTAAAAGGATGCCTTAACTCTCAGGCAGAGAGTGCTGAGAACAACGCAGGAGGGAAGGAGAGAAGCTCTGGCTTGGCATCTGGAAAAGTCTAAAGATTGAGGGTCACTGTGCTTCAGCAGAAAGATAAGCCGTGCTTCCAGGAAATGCTTGTGCTGTGGGAGGCCATTTGAGGCTGCAAGATAAGCTTACAGAGGTCTGGAAGTATACAAGTTTAAGGCTCATTTTTGTCTTGGAGGTGGCAGATCTCACATCGGACTAGAATATAGGATGCCTGTAGGGTGAGGAGAAAGGCCACAAGGATACACTGGGCCCAGACCGCAGAAAATGTTGAAATACAGGCTAAATTTGATTTTCCTTCTATTTGTGTTTTTCTGTATAATGTGTTTATGGTGATGTGTTTGGCCACACAGCCACACATTGCATGCTGTAGTGATTTGGTTTTTCTTTTTTCTTAATGAGCAAGGCCTAAATCTGTTATAATTGACTTTGTACACCACAGAGAATGTGGGGATATGAGTAATACCCCTTAATCACCACTTGGTGATCATGGCACACTGTTCTCTGCAATGAGAATAAGACATAGTTAACAGGGGGCTAAAGGCTCTGTAGTTTTTGTTTCTGGCTCCTATTGTGTCACTGTGTCCTGCGGTTTGAGTGTGATGTGCATGTGCCATGGAGCTTTGAGATGGTTGCAGAATCAAATTTCCTTCTCAAACGGTCCCCACGTGAGTATCACATCTGTTGGAAGTGACAATATCAGTAAAAACCCAGGTTCCTTAGCTAGATGCTCATCTTGTCTAAGTTATTTTAGGGCATTGGAGGCTCGAGGTAGAATCCTGTTATGGCCTGGACCATCATTGCACAATATTAGGTGGAACACCAGTCAAATCACAACCCCAAACCTACTACATGCAAAAGAAGCCCATCCATAGCCCTTACACGGGAGCCTGTGAGAATCCCTTGTGCCCCATGAAATAATCCCGGTGGGCAGTTGTGGGAAAGCTAGGTCAAAGCTCCTCATACCCTCGATGTGCCCTCCAGAGAGTAGATGTACGGTAAATTATTTTTATCAGCTTCAAGCCTTGGCGCCTCCAGAGGGGTGAAGGGAACCGATGATGAGATGGCCCAACCAGCCCCATCGCAATGTCTAGAGGCCTAAACTGACAGGAACTCAAGTATTACTGACTACTGTGGTGGGCAAAAAGGCAGACAGCTAAGTTAAGTGCTGCTGAGGATGAAGAAAGGAAGGGAGTGAGTGTTGCAGACCAGGTGGAGAAAGCTCCCTCTGAAGGCTCCTAAAGGAAGAACCGGCTTTTGGATAGGGTCTCCCAGATTCCAGATAGTCAAAAGTACAGAGAAGCATTGAGTCACAAAGGAAGGAAGCTTCAGCAGACCCTTGAGGGATGATGGGAGCGTCCCCAGGGGATCCAGAGCCTTGCTGGGTCAGCAAGAGAGAATCATTAGAACCATGAAGCCTTCACCACCATCCTTGGTGTATGGGCATTGCTCAAGGCCACGTAAAAGGAAGTTTCCTTTCCTCTGCCTCTCCTTAAGTAGAAAGGGAAGCAAGCTCAGGGTCCCAGAACAAGGCCGAGCCCCTCCGCCTCTAACCTGGCCCTGACCTGGAAGAGGGCAGGGCAGCTGCACACACCAATTTCCCAGCCCAGCTCGGGGAAAACTGCTCTAACAGGTGCAGCTGGGGCGGCAGGGGACCCGGAACCCGGGAGAGCCTGGCGCCGTGGCCAGCGACTCCGCACCTGCGGCAGGACCCCCACCCCCACCTCCACCCCCAGGCATTCTGGCTAGGAAGCCCGCACCGCAGCCAGCGGGAACTGCAGTCCTGCTTTGCGCGTTTCCTTAATATTGCACCCCCCCCCCTCCAGGAGGGACCCCTGCCAAGGGGACCACAGTGCACTTTGAGTTTGGGTTTGATTGATGCTGCGACGTGTTCCTTTGACACGCTAAGCGAAAGGTACACCTCCTGGCCTTGGGGAGATGGGGTGAGGACAGCAGGGACCAGAGGACAAGTTTGGCTTCCTGAGAGTAGCTTTGCAGTCTGGCACTCCCCTCGCTGTTGTATAGGACAATAGTGCCCCCTAGTGGCTCCAAATTAAGCTCAAGTAATTAGTGTTGAGCTAGGAGAGAGCAACTGTTTGAAGCACATGTGTACATAAGCACGTACATTCTTATTTGTTCTGTTTCCTGTGCCTGCTCCTTCTCTCTTGCCTTCAGTCGCATTGTTTACAATCTAGAAGCCTACCGGAAATGGCCTAAAACTTATCTAGGCTGGCATATTTAGAGTCTGCAATCTAGACTGAATTCAGTTTCTGGACATGCGATCTATTGTTTTTCCCTTCTGACTAGTTACCTTTAATTTTTCTTTTTTATTGACCACCGGTTATGGATAGATAAGAGAATGAAGAGTGAGGCGGTCACCAGCCCTTCTATCTGGGGAGAGGACAAGCAGCCATAATTTAGTGATCCAAGATGAAGCCCAAGCGGTGCTGGAAATTATGGGATGCTTTTGAGGGGCACTGGTAGGTGATGGAAAGAACAAACAAGGTAATCAAGAAAAGGAGTTAGAGGGCTGGAGAGACAGTAGTGCAGTCACAGCAGGTGGGCTCCTTGCAGGGTAGACAGTAGTGCAGTCACAGCAGGTGGGCTCCTTGCAGGGCAGACAGTAGTGCAGTCACAGCAGGTGGGGTTCTTTCAGGGGACCCAGTTTGAGTCCCTGCACCAACACTGAGCAATTCCAATCCCCTGCAGCCTCAGACCTGGGGATTCCAGTGTCCTCTGTGGCCATCATAGGCACTTGCATTAGTGTGCAAATACCACCCCTTCCATGCATACAAAGAATACAAAGACAGAGGCGGGAAAGTCTTTTAAAAAGACACCACCGCAGAGAGTGGAGGAAGTTCCAAACAGCAATAAAGACAGAAGCAGCACAGGGAGAAAGGAAGTGGTGGCCAGTGAGGATCTGGAATGGGCAGAAGTCAGTATGAGTCACTAAGGAGCTTCTGGGGACTTCAAATGTGTCCTAGGAGACATTGACCGTTTAGACAGGTGAGCATCATGCTCAGATTTCCGTTTGTCAGGGCCAGCCTAAATTAGGCACTGAATTTTGCCTTAGGCTAGCAGCTAGATATGGATTGTGTGGCTGACAACCAGCTAAGACAAAGGAGACCTCATCTGATCTGTCTATCACTCCATCCTCTGGAGAAACCAAAAGTCAGAGAAGGCAAATGCCTTATTCTAAGTGAATGAGGTAGAGCTGGGTTTTTTATCTTCCCTTCAAGGGCCCCCAAAAAGGACAGTCAAACCACACACCAGCAAGTGTCTTCTTCTGATAAAACAAAAGCATGCACAGATACACATGTACACTCACACACACTCACATACACACTCTCTCTTTCACACACACACACACACACACACACACACACACAGGGGGTGGGGGGAGACCCAAATTGCCTTCAAGATTGCCAAATGATATGGTCATTAGCCTTTCTATCCTGGGACCTGAGAAAAGCCAATGCCCTACTTAAATACTCATCAAGAACCATAAGAAGACATGAGGACCAGACATTGCAGACAAGGAATGGAAGGGAGTGACCGGGCCAAGAGGCTCCCATGGAGAACTGGCAGGGCAGAGGGCTTGACCCTGAATTGACACATCGACTCCCATTTCAATTAATGCACAAAACTGAGAAAACAAGTTTAGAATTGGAAAGTAACTCAAACTTTGTAAAAACAAAAGGCAATAAAGTGCAGTTGTCCCAATATTTGGATAGTCAGACACCCTCAGCAATTCAAGGAAGCTAGGAAATTAAGAGAAATAGTTCAGCCTAGGCTGGATCATGTAGCATTCCATTGAAAAGCCATGATCCAGTAAGGAGCCCTCACAGACGATGAAAACACGATAATAAGAAATGTGATCTTGGCGAGCACCACCTGAGACTGGGACAGACAACATGAAAGAGATGGAGCTAGTCAAGAGGCCAGGGCCCAGCTAACCTGCTTATTAGTTCTGCAACCTGCCCAGACCACTTAACCTCTCTGACCTTGTCTCAGTGGTGAAGTTACAAAAATAACAGAGCTTTGCGTCTTGCACAGGGCCCCTTAGAGACTGTCATGAAGGCCAGGTAAGACTACAGTTAAGGGAATCCCTGCAATTGTCAGGCCTGCCTCTTCCTGCCTGTGTGGCTCAGATAGGGTTTCAGATCCTCTAGACTTTGGTTTGCTCATGTGGAACGTAAGGGCTGCGTGGACTGAACAAACCAGGCAAAGCAACTCCCAGAAGTCTGCCTTTCACACCAACGTTTTCCCCAGTCCGTGATCTTTTCTTTCGCCACTAGTGTGATCTCAAACTTACAGATTCCTCACTGTATATAACTGAAGGCCAGTGTGATGTGATTTCACCGGGTGATCAATATTAAAAGAAAACCATCAGTAGAAAGAAGAGGACAGAGATGGAGATGAAGCACATTGTGCCTCTTTATACGAGGAGTGTAAAGATCAGGACTGAGGATTCAAGGTCTCAAACAGCCTCACCCACAAAATTAACTTAGCTTAGCTAACCTAACACCTTAGCTAGGAGATGGCCATACAGATCTTTTTTTTTTTTTTTTTTTTTTTTTCCCTTTTTTCTTTTAATGAAAAACACTAGCAATGACCAATGGCCTCCTGTCGTGTGGGAATGCCGTGTCTACTGAGTGACTGAGAAGCAGTGATAATTCAGATCTCATCTAACGTCTCCACTGAGAGGCAGAGTGGTCGCCAGCTAATTGCTCCTGTAAAGGCGCTCTGCAAACTCAGGGAGCAAGGAATGGGGGAAGCCTGGGAAGTCTGCAAAGGGTCCCAAAGACCGTTCACTTATTCCAAAAATGTTTCTTCCCAGCCTCATACCTTTGCATACTGTGTTTTCATGGCCCAGTGAGAGACAACACTGTAACTCAGTACACCACAGAGGGCAAAGGAGGGCAAAGCTGAGAGAGCCAGCCCAAGGGTTATAGAAGGCTGCCCAGTAGCAGCCAAGCGGGCCTGAAGGACTCCTCAGAGCTAGGCTGAGAGTGGAGGACTGGCAGCTGCTTGCTAAATGGAAACATCATCTCCTCGAAGAACTCCAAAGCAAACCTGCAAGCCATTTAATTTGCACAAGCTGCGCCAAAGATGCCCAGCTCCTTCCAACACAGGGGTTCCTCTTCACACCAGTCTCCGTCATAAATTCTCCTTCTTGGGCTGGAGAGGAGGCTCGCTGGCTAGGGTTAGTAGTACCTGCTGCTCTCCCAGAGGGCCAGGTTTGATTCCAAGCACCCAAACCAGGCAGCCCACAGCCAGTTGTAACTCCAGCTCTACTGACACTTCTAGCCTTTGCAAGGAGCCCCCACATACATAACATAGATATAGATACATAGCCACATAAATAAAAAGGTAGCTATCTTTTCAAAATGTTTTTTAAAAAATGTCCTCTTTCATTAGTAATAGTAATAATAATTTATAACAGTTTTAAGTGAAGCTGCATCTTATTAATCCTAACCATGTTCCCTGAACATTTTAATCCCTCCATACCTACTTGCATAACACTTTCCTTTGAAAACTGCACTCCATCTTTGTGCACGGTGTTTTTAAAATTCTAAGCCATCTTTGCACATGCATGTATTGGTGACCGCCCTACCTTAGCTGTTCACACCCCACAGCTGCACTGAAGCCTGGAGAGCCTGGGACTAAAACTAGAGAAGTAGACGTAGCTGGAGTCAGGATCATGGGGGACAGGTGGGAGGTGCCAAGCAAAGCACATGGCACAGAGACAGGCTAGGAGGCAGGCTCTGGACCACAGTGGCAGGGACGAGTGCAAAACACAGCAGACTTGGTGAACATTAGTGACAGAATGGGTTTGGCTTTGTGACCCTGGCAGTGGGGGTTGGGGAAGAAGTCTCAGAAGACTCCGAGCTTTCTAGCTTATGTGACTGTCATAGATGTTTTAAAAAGCAGGGATACAGACAGGGGTGGAACTGGATCTGGACTGTGTGACCTTGAAGCTTCTGTGGGCTGCTAAGTAGAAGGGCCTTGGGTGGAGATATGGCCTTGGGAAAAGCCGACATGTGAGTAGTAATCAAAGTCATGGGTACGGGTAACACCCGAAAGAACACAAGATCTCAGAGTCCAAGGACAAACATGGGACTCTGCATCTGGGCGGCAGGTTCCATCAACCAGCAACAGCATCCAGATATGGAAGAGAACCAAGAGAGAGGAAAAGGAGTAGTGGGAGCCATAGGGAAGAAGGGCTCTGCAGAAAGGAGCTTTGAGAAATCCAGTCCCTCAGAGAAGCCAAGAATGATGTGGGGCAGAGGTGTGGCCTGCAATGCCAACGAAGAGCATAACAGCAGAAACACCTTGTAAATGTCCTCAGATGAGAGCTGTACCCAAGCTGTATGAAGACACGGCTTGGCTTGAGCCCAGAGTGTTTCTCTGTTCTATCTACTCCTAGGCCTAGGCCTGGAAACTTCTAGCCTCTCTACAATCTAATCAATCTTTTATAAACCTAAACCTTGAAGGCTTCAGTTTCCAGCCTCCATCTGCTAACCCGGACCTAGAATGTTTTAGTTTCTGAGACTTAGCGCTGAATAAACTCACCCTTTCTAGCTCTTCTGAACTCTCACTGGCTGGTTCAACTCAGCTGTTCTGGCTCAAAACTCCTCTCTGAACTGACTGTTTCAATCTGACATCTCTTAGCTTCTGACTGGATTGCTCTGCTTGGTCTCATACTAAGTTTGGCAATGTGTTCTAATCTTCTGGCTCCTTCCCATTCTCTGGCTCATTTTGTCTTTACTTGTATCTAGCTTGTTTTTCTCTATAGCCTGTCTCTGTAAAACTGCCCCCCCCCCTGCACACACACACACATATACTACCACTTCTCTCTCTTTCCTGTGCTGTTCTCCTGAGAGTTGTGCATATTCTGTCTGACTCATTCTGTCAAATCTTTCTCTGACTCATCACTTTGTCTGCCCCTCAATTAGACATCACTTTCAAACACCACTGCTTCCTTCTATGACCTTACTTTGATTGTTTGGGATAAAAGGTTAAGATTAAGGGCATGTCTGTATTCCAGCCAGATCGTGCTGTAATCCAAGGTGTGTCTGCATTCCAGCTGGATCACATAGAAAGGTGTTTAGATGTGATCCATTGCCAAAGCAGCCATATTGCTGGATTAAAATTCCTCTACAATGCCTCCTGCTTGCCTGGTCCTTTATACCTCCAAAGCTCTTCTGTGCTTTTAGTTCATCTCCTTCACAGTATAGCTGTGGGATATTCTTGGAGGTGCAGAAGCTTCAAGACAATGCAGCCAATGGGTTTGTCAGTCAGCTCCTAAGTTAGTCACCCAACTCCTAAAGTTAGAGGTTTTAGTCCAGGATCTTGCCCATGGTCCTGGCTCTACCTGTACCCACAATGAGGAGATTCAGGAGGGGATGATCCAGAGCAGCTACTGTTAGGGGTACAGGTGGTTGAGCATCTGCTTATCACAGTTTGTTGTGCACTTCCCAGAACCCAAGGGCATCAGTACTCTGGTAGCATCTGAATGTTACCTAAATGTTACCTAGGTAGCATCTGAGTATTACCTAGTTCTTTGCACTTAATTCTACATATAAGGAACACTGAGCAGAGAGGTGGTGTGCATTCACGTGTGTTTTAGAAAGTTAATGCGAGTTATTGGACATCTGGCTATTGGATAGTCACACCACTTGAAATAAAATAGACTCCAAAAACAACCTGCCTGAGGCTTTGCATCTGGACCCTTCTCTGTTTCACCTGGCTTGCTGTTGCAGTAAACAGGCTGTCTTCACAGTGAGGAAGTAAAGGCACACCCTGGCATTTGGGATCGAAAACTTCTTAGATGCTCGATGAAGGCAGTCCTGACTCTCAGCCCATTCTTCACCCTCACACCATCCAGAGGCAGGCCTGGCTGTGCAGCTGGGAGTCTGCTGCGTGCTCATCGTGCACTCCTCAGTCATACCCAGCAGAGAATGGGATGCTCCCTCTGGTCTGACGAGCCGGACACAGCCCAAGTCTGCATGTGTGGGACCAGGCCTAGAGCTCTTCTCTGCCCCGCCCTTCATTGGGTACAATTTACAGCTTGTTTATCTCTGGAAATTCTCTGCTCTATCAGACAGAGGTCTGATTATCTCTCTCTAAACTTGTCTGCCATTCATAATGCAGAAGGAGCAGCAAACAGAGCTCTCTATATTACTTGATAACATTTTGGTCTCCTTATAGTTCAAATGACATCATGCAGTTTTGTCTCCAAGAGGTTGGTTCTCTTACCTATCAAAGAAATTCAAGATGTGAGTATGTGATAATGGACGCCCCCCCCATTTCTTCTGCTGTAGGTCTGTGCAGCTCAATGGCCAGCCTTTAGTGATGGTGGACGACGAGACCCTTCCAGAACTGAAGCCTCGCCCGCTGCGGGCCGGCCGGACATTGGTCATCCCTCCAGTCACCATGGGCTTTTATGTAGTCAAGAATGTCAATGCTCTGGCCTGCCGTTATCGATAAACCATCCTCTGTTCATGAGCCATTGGTGGGCCTGCTGGACTGCTTTCTACTCTTCACCCCTGTAGCACCCTTACTCCTCAGACATCTTCTTTAGCAAACAGCCTCCCATGATGCTGGAGGCAACATAGACTCTCTGCAAAGAGGCAGAGCATCATAGTGTGAGCTTAGCCTAGGTAGGTGGCATCCGTCCGTCCCTAGGGAAAACGTAGACATCCTTGTCTTCCTACGTCAAGCTAAAGGTGTGTGCCTACACATAAACAGGCTGACAGCTAGCTTCCAGAGCAGTGTTTCCAAACAGCTGCCTGTGGTCCTGATCAGCAGTGTAAGGGACTGCACCCCCCAGGCCCTAGCCTGCTGCCGCTACCCTCAGCAGAGGAGGAAGAGGGCACAGCTCCGGTGGAGTTGGAGGGCTGGAGGTACTGCAAATCTAATCCTCTTTTAGCTCCTCCTTTGTCTGTTTCCTGCTGCTGCCTTGGGTTTCCTGACACTTCTCTTCCCATAGGGAGCAAATGGGTGAGTCAGCTCTGGCCTGCTGGGTGAGCTGTTTATATAATTTCCTGGCTGATGTATGAGTGTCTGCATCTGGGTTTCTGACAATGGCATCCATCACTGGCTATTCCTCTGGGAAGCGGGTGCTTCACAAGTAGAATTACAGTCCTACTCTAAAGCTTATAAGGTTCTATTCCTCTGTGAATCTAGATTTCCTCAGGCTTGGAATGGGAGTCAGGTAACAATATTCATTGAGTGGAGAGCAATGTGTTAGGCTCCACAAAAAGAAATCACCATTCTTCATGTTGCCAGGAGGGAGTGAGTTGTAGTACAAAGAAAAAGCACATGGCAACATCAAGCACATGCACACACACACACACACACACCAATCCAACAGCTCAATTTAGACCTTGCCCTCAAACTGAAGGGATTTCAAAGATTCAAGACAGTAAGCCCTTGGTTGTATGATTGATCAAAAACCATTTAGAAGAAGGTGTGAATCAAATCACTGTAAACACAGTTGAACCTTTCTTCCTCTTCCCACATAGCTATGTCTTAGCGGCATTTACTAGGGAGAAGTCCCATCTGGTCATTAAAGATGACCAGATCCATCCTACCTAGGTGGGTGCCTGAGCATGGACCAAAGTTTTCAGCTAGCTCTACTGAGGAAGAATGGAGAATTGGACTGATAGCAAAGCTGAAAAATGGTAGGTGGAAGGCTTCTGAGTTGGGCAAGCAGGAAGACTGGCTTAAAGTCTGTGACTGGGACCTTTATTTGGACATGACTGACCTCATGATAAACAACATGAATGATGCTGCTTTTAAGGAGGAAGGGGCCCCGACACTCCTGGTGCCAGATAAGTCAGTGACACCCTATTGATATGAGCAGACAGGCCTGGGAAAGTGGCTGAGGCCAGTTGCTGAGGGAAGCAGCAGGAGCAAGCCTAAGGTTCCTGATGAACAAGAAGTTGGTCCAGTTTGCAAAGTGAGAGGCAAGAGAAAGGTCAGACAAGCAAGGTGCCTCAATGCTTTGAGCTTGGAGAACTGCGAACTTGGGATAGAGGAGGCACTCATCTGACTCTGACGTGCCTATTTCCAGTTCAGGAGGAGCAAGCATCCCACAGCAGGTACACTAGGGCACACAAGAGCAGAAGACTGAGGCGGGCTGGACCCGTCAACAGTCAGCTTGGAAGCATCTGGAGATGGTGGCCCATGAGAGTGCTTCCCCAGCAAGGCTCCCAGCAGTTTCCCTTCTCAGGCACCTTCCTTGGAAGCTCCAGCCAGAGAGAAGTGCTGACGCTGGAGGGAGGAAGGAAGGAAAAGAAGAGGTGAGCAGGTGGGCCAAAGTCAGGAAGAGTGTGCAAAAGGGAAAGGAGACAAACAGATGGTTTTGCCTTGGACGTGTATCACATCTCTCCTAAGTACCTGTCTGAGGGCAGCTGCAGGGCCCCTGGTGACAGCAAACTAATCAGAGGCCCCTAATTCCAGGCCCTGGGCTAGTTTGCTTTGCGTATATAGAAGCCACATAGTAAAGTTACTGTTGTCATCCCATGCACCTGTGAGGCATGTGAAGGGTCCCTATGCTGCCCAGCATCACCCAGTGACAGGAATAATCCAAAACCTACTTAGGCACCAAGCTCAGTGGCTTTTCATGTCACAGACGTCCCCCCTCACCTGGTAGACTCTGTTTGCCAAGATTTCCAGAGCCCCCACGCAAACACATTTTCTGTAAATAGGAGTTGATTCTTCACTAAGCCTCGCAGAATGTAGGTCATTTTTGCTGCCTTTGTCTTTCTCTATGAATTAAATGCTGCACCTAAGAGGTTGAAGTTTTGTTTTGTTTTTGAGCTAATAAAGGGGGAAGAAGAGAGCACCGAAACTTGTCCTCAGAGCCCCGCAGTTCTGGCTTCACAACTAACTCTAGGAAGAAGTATTTGCATTCCTCAGAGGCCACCAAGACCCTCACTAGAACATCACTCCCATAGCAGCTTTACCACAGGGTGAGGGGTGGGCAGAACAGTTACTAAACCAGCCGTGTTACTCTTTACAGAGACTCCGATTTTGCATTCACCCGCCCCCCCCCCAAGACAGTCTCTCTGGTAAACAGCATCACAGCCCACAGCAGGGGTGCAATGGGGTGAGGCAACTGGAGAAGAGAGAGGTGCAATCCTCCACTAGCCCTGGGTGGGTTCAGTTTTCCTTCATCAAGCAGAGATCATGAGGGACTTAAGAGTCCTTCATTTTAAACCAAAGAATGGGCTTGTGGAAATGCGCACTGAGAGAGTAATCACGCATAATGAGAAGCCTGTGCCTTTTGTTGAGATGGTTTTCTGCTCCTCTTGCCTCTAGGAATGAGTCCCTTTCTCATTTCTTATCACAAAGCCTCAGAATAAATTCTCATTGTTATTGGAAGAGAAAGTCCCATTTTTCTAATGCCCTGCAAAAAGCTGCCACTGTGGGATATTAGTATTATTTCTGGCTAGAGAAAGGCTTGAAAATATCAGACTCAAGCAACTGTGAGACTGAAGACCTGAGGCTCCCAAAACCTTCTGCAGTCCCACCCTTCCTGGGGCCCTTCTGCACTTCTGCCTTCCTGGCCGCTTAGTAAGCCAAAAGATGGGTGAGCTCACAGCCCTGTGCTCTCATCAGGACAAAGACAATTGATAGGTTCTACCTGAAGGTGCTCCACCCACCTCCAGCACCAGGCATGAGCACTGGGGTGCCTTGGTTCAACCACTGAGCATCTGCAGCCAGCATACTCCTGGCCAGACCGGCATCTTCAGGAGTGCTCCACATGGGTGCTCTACATACACACAGCGCTCTGAGACTCCAGGCTGTGCCTTGCAGATCCATGCCGAGTGGCTTCCTTTCTGAAAACGAAAGTCAGTGCTTACCCTCAAAGAAGTAAAGGGAAACCAGGTAGATCCCTACAGTGGTCAAAACACTGGGACACGGGAGGACTTTAATGTTCTGAGGTACAAACAGCAGCCCAAGATGATAGTGACGTGTCTCTGAGGAGGCAAGAAGGCTTCCTCCACAGTCCCAGCTGCACTGGCCCGGTCTCTGGTTACTCCTTCCCACTAGCTTACTCTCAAGCTCCACAGACTCCCTTCTGCCAGCCACTCTGTCCCCGGGAGGGAGCCCAGGGAAATCGGTTCTTCGGAGATAGTGATAGTACAATTCTAGGGTTGTTTGTACTCTTCTCTGGGGCTCTATCCATTGAAAGGAAGATAATGAGAGGCAGTGCTAACAGAGTTATCCTAGTATGAGGCTCAAAACAACTGGAGCACTTCAAGTGAAGGAGCTGCGGTCCCTTAATGGCACGCCCTCTTCCCATCAGTGTTCAGACCCTATTGTCACCAGGAAGGCTAGAGAAGGAACCTCCACACCCATCCAGAAAAAGAGACTACAACAGGCTCAGACTCAGGCCGGCTGCATTACAAAGCCTGCTCTAATGACACCCTGCCATTAACACCACAACAGCCACCCTTTCCTCAACTCTACCTTGTCCACACACTATGCAGGTCCCTCCCACAGAGAACTCACTCGCCTGCCTGGACAACAGTTGATCTCAGGTTTGACGCTGCTGAGGGGAAGGCGATGGGCGGTGAGGAGGGCAGTGACCACCTCTGCAGTCCAGGCTCCCCACGACCTGCAGCGGTCTCCTTGGTCTGCCTCCCCGGGTTTCTCCTGGAACAGTGTAAGGGCCATTCCCACCACCCTGCTCAGCCTTCCGGGGGTGGGGGGTGATGCTCTCCTATTTCTGCACCCTGGGAAGTAAGGGCAGAGCCAACCAGCACTTCCACAGGCACTGCCCCCTCCCTCCACCACTCAGGTTTGGTCTCTCAGTCTGCCCATACTGAACAGTAAGTGGTACGGCGGCACCCTAGCGGTGACGCAGATGTGATGACAATACGCTCTGAGATATGGAAATAAAGCAACCACATTGGAACAACTTTCTTAAAGCTGGGAGCTTTGGGGAGGAGCTGAGAAGTTTCCATTTGACTGGCTCATTAATTCCTCCCATGGTCCTCTGAGCCAGCACAGGGAAAGGAGTCCTTCTGACAACCGTTGCTCTTCTAATTATTATTCAGGAAAGCATCCTAGGTCCAGGTTGTAAATGTTATGTTATAAATTATACTTGGCGAAGAAATAGAAAGCAACCTTGATTTTATTCCTCTGGAAGCAAGTGAAATGAGTGCAGGAGCCCTCACGGGGAAGGCTGTGTCTCTGCGCAGGGACTCTAAGCTTTTACATCCACAACGCACATTAGAGTCTGGCTTAGGCAAACCGGGTGATTACAGGGAGTTTGAGTTCATGAGGTAGTTTCTCTTTTAAGGTAATATTTTGTAAGAAATAAAATATGACAACTTTTACTTTGTGTCGTCAGGGTGTTTTGTGGGAGAGAGGGACACAACAGTTCCCCACACCACACCAACACACACTGGAGCCTTTATTTTCGTGACATTGTCCCCCAACAACCTATTCGAAGTAGAAGTGATATTTTATAATTCAAGCTAGATATCATTAATCTATTGGTTCAGGAAGCTGTGGTTATAATAACAGGTAAACTCCACAATCTTAATGGCTAGCATGACCAAGGTTCGTGTCCATAAATCAACCAAGGTTCAGTGGTATGAAAGGAGGCAGTGGCCGAATTCCATGTCTCGACCAGTGTGGACCCACTGCCATCTTTGGCACTTTCCTTCAAAGCTCCTATGGGTACCAATGAGTAGTTGACAAACACAGAGAGAGATCGAGTGAGAATAATTAGGGGCCTGGCCTGGAACTAGCAATGAAATCCCTTCCACTCAGTTCCACTGACCCATCTAGAACGAGGCTCTAGAAAATAAAGACCTTGACTGGGAAGCCAAGCCTAGGGGAAGCACGGAATGGTGAAGAATGCTGGGAGACTGGAGAAGGCATCGATGGCATGAGCTCACACCACTGGGTTGCTACCAAGTGGCTGTTACTGTTTCTATGGTGATATCACAATCTACAGGCCCTGTTACACAGCCCATCGTGACCTAAATGAGCTCTCCTCTTCGCCTGCCCACCCCTCAGTCCTAACGCTCCCAGTTCTTAGCTCATTTTTATCAGAGAACAATCTGCATTGTTCCATGCCTGACCAGTAGTGAACATTATTGGTACTGGATGCTGTGCCCTCTACTGGACATGTCAAAAACATAATTTGTAAACCCAAATGGTGTGTGACTTTTCCTGGAAAGATGTGCACAAATCAATTCAGCCAAGACAGAGCATCAACAAGGTATCAAAGAAATTATTCCCTCAGAGTCTGGTCTAGTGGCCCAACAGATTCACGGTGTGGCTTCCAGGAGCATGGGCTGCTCAAGGCAACTGCATCACAGGCAGCCCAGCCCAGCAGAGATGACAAGGCATGAAAGTCGCCTCCCTGACGTCACTGGAGTCCCCTCTCCCTAGCTTTTATAACCTTGAGGAGGGACTGTGGGAATCCTATCACCCACTGAGTTTCCAAGGTTTTTACATCGTGTGAGCTTGAGCCTCAGAAGCTCCTCCTCGAACCGAAAGAGAGTATATGATTTCAGAGGAATGAGCGCCACAGCAGACTGCAAGGTGAGCAGTGGGTCACAGGAGGGGAGTCAGAAGCCAGCTCCACATCCACAGACTATGGCGGCTCTGGCTGCCCGACTGATTGTGATCACTTCAAATGAGAGCTTGTTCAGTCTCGCTGGCCTGCAGAGTCCTCGTCTATAAGTGAGGGCTGTGGGTTAGGTGCTCATGCAAGCAGGAGCCAGGAGGGGCCACATGCCTATAACCCCAATGCTGGGAGACCAGGCAGAGACTGGGAGGCGCTCTGGAGTTTCCTGGCAGCCAGCCTGACCAAAAAGCAGCAAACTCCACATTTAGAGAAAGACCTTATCTCAGAAGAATAAGATACAAAGTGACAGAGAAGACCAAGTAGCATCCTCCTCTGGCCTCTGCACATGCGCTCATGGACAACCGCCACACACACACACACACACACACACACACACACACACTGCACATAAACACATCCACACAAACCAGAATATATGATGACCAAATATTCTGATAAATAAAAATAGATTAGACTGAATTACATCAAAACTGAAAACTGATGCTTCGAACGACACCATTAAGAAAGTGATGGGGCTGGGGGAGTGTCTCAGTTGGTAAAAATGCTTGCCCTGTAGTGCAGGAACCTGACTCCAATCCCCAAAGCCCAACAAAATGCAGATGAGGTGGCTATGTTTGTAATCCCAGTGCTGGATTGGGGGAGTGGATTTCTGCGGCTTGCTAGTCAGTCAGTCAAACCTAACTGGTGGGTGCCACACAATGAAAGACCCTGCCTCAGAGAGGCTGGATGTCACTGAGCAAATGTGACACACACACACACACACACACACACAAGTGAAAAAGAGAGACCACATAATGGACATTTTAAAATATATAATTTAAAACATCGGGGCTGGAGAGATGGCTCAGAGGTTAAGAGCACTACCTGCTCTTCCAGAGGACTTGAGTTCAATTTCCAGCAACCACATGGTGGCTCACAACCATCTATAATGAGATTTGGTGCCCTCTTCTGGCCTCCAGGTATAAAGCAGTCATATACAATAAATAAATAAATAAATAAATCTTTTTTAAAAAATAATTTAAAACATCTAGAACATAAAGAATTCTTAAAGAATTCTTATAATCCAATAATAAAGACAATTTAAATGGCTAAAATAGATAATAAAGGGGACAAAAGATATGAATATATTATTTCTTTGACAGCAAAAAAATAATAATAATAAAAAGCTACACAAATGAAGAGAAAAGCACATGAAGAGATGGTGGGCACCTTTCTTTAGTCGTTGGTGAGACACAAGTACTGACACCAGGTAACATGTACTAGAATGGCTATAAATTGTTCATGGGTAACAGCTTACAAACTGTTTGAAACGGAAAACATGTTGACTGAACCCAGCAGGATAGCACTGGCAGACTGCAGGCCTCAGTCAAGGAGAAGGATTTCTGCGAAGTGGCAGTGCTCTGCGGTGGAGAAGGCACAGGAGTGATTCTCTGATCGGACCAGAGGTAGCACTCTCTCTTGCTCTGCCTTCGGAGTGGGGAGTGTTAATTCTCACTCTGAGTTGGACGCGGGGCGGGGGGCGGGGGAGCGGGGGGGGGGGACGGCGTAGGAGGTGGGGGATGTGGCCAGTAGCACCGAGGTATGCAATGAAGACTTGGAATTGGCATCCAGTCTCTTCTGCACACTACACCCCTTCATGCTTTTCGTCACTCCAAATACACATAAAATCTAAATAGATTGCCATCACAGGTTCAATACAAAAACCCTCAAGCATATACACAGCCCTCAGTCGATTGGAAACTCCTGTAAATTAAGGAGCCACGGCACCCGGCACACTGGAGGCTGCTGGGCTCTTTTGTATGGGTCCTCTCCCTGGGAGGTAAGTAAAGTACCCACAGAAGGGTAGCTTTCACCCACAACCAGATTCAGCAAGAAAACTAGAGGCTGGGAAGGACCCAGTGAAGATGTAAGGAAATCTGTGTTCTGGTTCTATTTAGCCCCTCTTCAGTAAGTTGGTTCTCTCTGGGGCCTCAGTTTCCCCTTCTGCAATTCTGTGGGGAATGGCTTTAGTTGAGTCTAGCAAAAGGTCCTGGGCAAGAAATGTCACCGACAAGCAGCTGGTGCCTCTAAAAGCAGTGGGAGCCCTACTTAAGCCAGGGGAACGTGGCACCGCAACCCAGCACCCGCAGCTTGCCAGGCCAATGACCAGAAACAGCAGCGGCCTGCGGGACAAAAGCAATGCCAAGCAAGAGCAGCGCCTGACTGGGGCGGGGCTCGAACCCACACAGCCGGCCCGGGTCATGTGGCTGGGCCACGTGGTCCCACCCGGAAGCGTGTCCCAGACTGACTACATGCTGGGCTGCGCGAGCAGCGGATGCGGTACGTGAGCTGGTGGGTGTCCGAGCGCCGCCCTGGGTCGCCCCTCCGTGGGCACCTCTGCCCCCACCTTCCAGCTAGGAGAGGCTCGGAGGTCGCCGGGAAACCGCCTCGGTTTCACGCTCTTTTGGAGCGGGTGGCTCAAGCCAGGCCTTCGTCCTCAGGTCACAGTGAAATTCTGGGAGTGGGGGAGGGAAGTGAGGATTCGAGGGTGCCCGGTGCCATTGCTGGAGTCCTAAACAGCCATTGGGCGGAGCCATGCAGTGACGCGGTGCTGACTGGCACCAGGAGAGACTCCTTCTTCCTAGGCCAGCTGTTCTTGCTGGCACGTCACAGGCTGTAGTCCCCACACCATCCCCCGTCCCCGCCACCCCTCAGCCACCCACTGAGCTGTGGTAGGCGGGACCGAGGCCACAGGGACAGCTTGCTGGGGACAGTGGGAGAGCTGTGGTCTGGGTGGTAAAAGTGGGTGCAGGGGATTTTTTTTTTTAGGTTGGCCCTTCTTAGAGTTCCCTCTTTTTAGGTACAAGGAGAGCAAAAGTCAGAAAACAAGGTTAGCAACCTTTGAAGATAGTCACCGAAACGCATGCCGGTGTTTCTGGGAAGTTGCCACCAAGGCCAAGCCTGAAGGTGGTGCAGCTAGGCTTAGGGTTTGATTGCCAAAGATTCTGAACCCCCAGGAGCGAACCTTCCTCCTCCCCTGTAGATTCTTCCTGCCTTTTATCAAAATGGGAGGATTCCGGAGGCAGTTTATTTCTCCTATTACTTAAGCTGGGATATAAGAATGACCCCCACCTGTCCGTAAGCCGAGCCCGCTGCGGGGAGGTGGCAGCCTGCCCAGCGACTCCCTGTAGAGCGGGAGGAAAGAAGGGCAGCGTCGTTCTGTTCCCTGGTCTCCCAATGGGAGTTTGAGGCTCAGGGGTGATTGTGACTTAGGAAAGCCCAAACCGGAAGCAAACCCTGAAGCCCTTTTTGTTAGTTTGTGGCTGTTCTTGGCACCTTCCCAAGATACCTTCTCTTTTCCCTAGGACCACTTCCTGCCAGCCTGTGATGGGCTGTGTGGTAACCCATCGCTGCGCCCAGTGAGCTCCCTGGGGGCAGGGTGGGCTTGCTGACAACACATTTGTGTCTCAGTGACCGCAAGTATAGAATGAGAATTCTCCTGTAGTAGAGGAGATAGGAACTAGTGTGTCAGCCACTGGGCCCATGGTCCCTAAAATGAGGGGACCTGTGCCCTTTCCGCTCTTCTCTAGCTTGTCCCCTGTCACCAACAGGCAGCAGAGGACACCGGAGTCTCTGCACGCTTCCATGCCCTGTCTGCCTTAAGCATTTGCAGGACCGAGGATGCTGTGCCATTGTTCCCCGAACTGGTCAGAGTCTAGCTCCTTAAAAGCTCTGCTGTGTGCCTTATCAAAGTAAGTGATGCTCCACTCCTGGCGGGGCGCTGGGGGATGGAGAGGTGGGCAGCCCCTGAAAAGCAGAAAGAGTGAATTGAGCCACTGTGGGCTTTGCTCACTTTCTCTTCCCCAACCCCCTCCTCCAGCCCTGCTCCTCAGGCCACTCCTTCTTTAGGGTACAAGATAACCCCCAGAATGGCTCTCAAGGTGGTGCCAGGCATGCAGCAAAGGGCTCAGTGAGTGTCTGATGGCCTGAGGCTCATTACTCAGGCTGAACTCACCTTTGCGGTTGCTTTTCCCTGAAAGATGAAGTGTGTGCTGGTGGCCACGGAGGGTGCAGAGGTCCTCTTCTACTGGACAGATGAGGAGTTTGAGAAGACCCTCCGCCTGAAGTTCAGGCAGTCAGGGAATGAAGAAGAGGAGGTAAGTGCAGAGTGCGCTGTTTCAGGAGGGATTGGTAGATGAACCACAAAGCCACCCGAGGCCAGGAGGGCCATTCCTACTCTTGGTTAGGGGGAGGCCCCTGCGTGGTCAAGGGGGGCAGGGGGCTCAACCAGGGCCTGTGCCCTGTGGCCAGCAGAGGCAGCCTTTTGATGTTCTGAGTACTGTGATTTCACACCTCACCAGAGCTGTCTGGGCCAATGAGGGTGAAAGGGAGTACATTTAAGCCTCACAACAGGGAGACTTGGCATATGCATAAGGCATTAATTTTTAACAGCTCTATTAAGCTATATGAGATTAACCATTGTCTTTAAAGTATACCATCTGATGTGTCTATATCTGTGATTCAGTCACAGTCAACTGTCTGCCACCCCAAAAGCTGTAACCCCTCTTTTACTTCCTCTACTCCCTAAGAATCAACGAACTGTTTGCTGTCCCTGTGTAGAAGAATCAGACATGTGGCGGGGGTGGGATGGGGGGGTGGGGGAGTGGAGGGGTTCATTTCGTGTTGTGATTGGTTTGGGCTGGCTCGTTTCACTCAACGTGCTTCTTTATTGTGTCTTCATCCCTCTTAGCACCCATCAGGTGTCAGTCCTTTCTCGGTGCAGCGTTCCACCATATCTGCAGGCCACCATTTGTTTCTTCATTTTCCTTTAGGTGGATGTTTAGCTTGTTTCATGTTTTGATTACCATAGATACATTGGCTGTGAGTGTACATGTTTGTATGGGTTTGGACTCTGTGGAGGGTTTGCCTTCATGGGTTGTTAATCCTTAGATTTGCAAGAGAAAAACCATTTCCAATTTTGAAACAAGCTTTAATTAAATACTGATTAGGATGGGCTTTGGTCAGGACTACTCCGTGGAATTCCCAGCTGAGTGGCCCCAAGAAACATGCTGCAGGAGCTTATAAAGAGAAACCCGTACCGGGCCATATTTTCCCTTGTGGCGTTGTTATTTTCCAAGAACTACAACTCCCAGCATTCCAGGAAGTTACCCAGTCCTTGGGAGGGTGGGGCCTACAGGTTCACCTCATATCTTATAGTGTATCTGCCCATCATGTGCATGCAGTGCTCACTGAGGCCAGAAGGGGGCATCAGATCACCTAAAATTGGAGTTGTACATGATGATGCGTTGTCATGTGGGTACTGGCAATAGAACATGTGCATACAAGTCTGGGAGGAGAAGAGATCTAAGACATCTCCAAGCTATGTAAGAAACTTGCTAGAACACCAAATGCTCTTAATTGCTGACCCATTTCATCTCTCTAGTCCCTATACTTAAAAGAAATGCCCTAGCTTTGCACAGAAGAGGTATCTACCATTTCACATCCTCTCCAGCTGCTTTGCAGGTCCTCTCCAGTCATTCTATTTAATTTTAGCCAGTTTAATAGATGTCGGCTAAAATCTCGTATTTTATTTTTCATCCTTTGTTGAGTAAATTACTCTGGCGGCTTCTCCTGTGCTCCTTTGCCGTGTCGTTTCCCATATTTGATCAGTTCTCTCAAGTCGTCCTTATTGAATTTTCAGAGTTTCTTGTATAGCTTGGACATGTCTTTTATTAGATCTCTTTGGCAAATATTTTCTCACAGACTTGTCTGCGCATGCTCTTAAGAGTGCCTTCAAAGAGCGGACATGTTTAGTTCTGGTAGCACGATTTTCCATTTTTGCAACTAAGGATGACGCTTTTGATGACATATCTAAGAAATCTTTGCCTAACCTAAACTTGTAGAGAAGGTTCCTCTTATCTTCTTCCGGAATTTGAATAGTTTGGGTTTATTTTGGCGTGGGAGTTTTGTTGTTTTTATTATTGTTTCATTTTTATGTATTTGTGTGCATGCCATAGCCCATGTATGGTGGTCAGAGGACACCTTGGGAGAGTCAATCTTTTTTTTTTTCCCCCTACTATTTTTGGGGATCGAATTCAGGTTTTCAGGCCTGGCTGTAAGCATCTTTATCTGCTGAGTCACCTCCAGGCCCTAGTGCTGTTCAGACAAGATCTCAGTAGGTAACTTGTAATCCTCCCGCCTCTACCTCCCAAGTACTGGGATTATGGGCACACACCCCCTAGGCCAGATTTGGCTTTGGATTTCATATTAACCCTAATGACCCTTTTTGGACTTGAATGTCAAGTGTAGCCGGAGGCTGTTCTGTATATGGACATGCAGCTTGTTTGCCATTGCTCGGCAGTGGTTGCCATGGTGGTTGCCACAGCCTCTGATAGAATTCCTATTCAGCACCTCACCAGAGTCCTCTGGTGGACCTCAGGGTAGAACCCAGACCTGGCGTTTTTCCAGCGTTAGTTTCCGGTTAAACTTTTTTATTAGAGAGGCAATGATTGAACATTCCTGCATTTCCTGACTATCTAGCCACTCCCCAGAGCCAGGGCTGGTGGCTGGCTCGGCTTACTCCCCCCCCCCCCCGGCCACACCCCCCTCACCATCAGCACACTGGTGCCCTTGTCTGTTATTAAGAGAGAACAAGAGTTCAGAAGGAGATCGTGGACATTCGGGTGATTTTCTAAACTAAAAATCAGGCCCATCTCTCTGGCTCTTTCGTTTTTAAAAGTCAACACATCTAATCTTTAAGAATTTATAAGGAATATTTCATTTCTTTTGCCTAATTGAAACCTGAAACAGGAACAAAGTCCTCTGTTTTCAGTTCCTAAATAGCTAATGTAAAGGAACGAAGTCCTTGAGTTCTGTTTGTATGCATACTGTCCTTGATTTCTGCTTTATAAATAATGGGGCTATTGTAGGGACTCTGAGAATATAGCATAGTTTAAAAAAAAAAACTCATAATTCCACCACCTGGAGCTATTAGCGCATACACACTTTGGGTCTTTACCTTACACACAGTGGGGATTGTACCACATGCACAGTTTTATATCTTGATTTTTTTCTTCACTTAATTATATCAAATCATTTCCAACTTCTGTTAAATGAACCCAAAAGCCTAATTCTTAATGGTACCGTTATATTTCAATATATGAATTAGTGTATCTTCATTGAACTCTTTTTCTAATTAGAGATAGATATTTATATACATATATAGACATATGCACACACATAGATGTGTTAGCTATCACTGTGGGGAATATTGGTTTGTGCTTTAATTTTATACCTTCAACCAATTTTTGATGATTATTTGTAGAAATAAAAAAAATGAGTAAAAAGCTGTTCAAAACATTTCAGCAATTTATAATTTTACCAAGTAATATATAAGAACATTTCTTTATGCTCTCTCTATATTGAAAATGTTTGGTTACAATAAGATTCTCAATAGAAAAAGATAATACTTGTGGGGTGACTTCCTACACTTTTTAAAAAATGACTTTCAATATAATACATGACAGTTAAAGGAAACAATAGAATCTGAAGAAATCACAAGCATTTGCTCTTATGTTAGAGGATCATTGTTTAACAAATACTGAGAGCCTGAGATTTGCTGGCCTCTGGGAGTACAGAGCACTCAGGGAGTGCAGGGTCCAGGGAGGCATCATGAGCCATGAACTGTATGTCAAACCCCCAAGACTCAGGCCAATCTCCACCAGCAGACAGCACTGAGTGACTTGGGTGGGTGGCCTGAGGGTGCCGGCAAAGAGGCTACGTCCCAGACCTCAGGGTGGGACCTAGACCTGGCTTCCTGCGCGGTGAGAAGGTTGAGAGTGAAACTGCCTGGTCTTGCTCTGTATCACTGCTCATTGCCACCTGCCAGCCTCTTAGTTCTGTTTCCAAGATGAGGGATTCTTTAGTTCTTTGTGCATTTCAGCACTCGTCCTGATGAGAAGCCAGCTTCCCCGAGTTGAATTTGAGTGGCCTGAAATCAGTAGGCTCAGTTGTTTCCTCCCTTCTCTTCTTTCCAGCATTGAGGGTGGAAAGGGAGTCTTTGCTCAGCTTCTTCCAGTGTTGCCCATGCTCTCATATCTGCTGCTCCCTTCTGCTGCTGGGGAAGGGAGGAGGAGCAGTGGGGAGGATGGAGAAGAGTATGAGGGAACGGAGGAGGAGCAGTGGGGAGGATGGAGAAGAGTATGAGGGAACGGAGGAGGAGCAGTGGGGATGATGAGTTTGGTGAAGGGAAGAGGGAGCAGTGGAGATGATGGAGAAGAGTATTCGAGAAGGGAGGAGGAGCAGTAGAGAGGATGAAAAAGAGTATGAGGGAAGGACGGAGGAGCAGTGGGGAGGATGGAGAAGAATGTGTTCAAGCAAACACATGCTTGTTAGGGGACAGAGAAAGTACAGAAACAGGTGAGAGAGACATGAGGGTGGGAGAGATCACTCATGTATCCTTTATCCAGAAATAATATTTTGATTGGTGTTGGGTTTCTTTGTGCTTTTTAGTACTTTGGGTTTTTTTTTTTTCTATGCATTTTAAAATATAGAGCATTCTCATCCTTTTAACATATACACTGTGTCAGAGGAATTTCCTGTGTCACTGAGACAGTACTATTTTAAGTAGCTATATAGGTTTGTCATCACTCAGCTAAGGACTTCATAATCTTTCCCACAGCAACCTCTTTTACCACAGAAACTTTTACATGGCCTGGGGCCTATAGGTGCAAAGTCAATGTGGAATCAGATGCTTACTGACAGTAAATCATTTTAAAAAATTTTTTCAACAATTCATTTGGATACATATAAATTTACCAATGAAAAGAGGAAAGCAACACTAAACACTAGTGGCATAGGTGTGCTTGTTTGTTTTTACAAAAGAATAAAATCTGGGCCGGAGAGATGGCTCGGTGGTCAGAGATCTCAGTTCAGTTCCCAGCGCCCACAGTGGGCAGCTCCAGTCCACTTGACATTCCACTCCAGGGAGTCTGTGTCCTCTCTAACATCTGCAGACACCTGCATATGTACTGGCGTGAGTGTGCACACAGGCACGCACACTTGTGCATGTGTGTGTGTGCGCATGCGTGCACACACAGAGCTTAAATTAAAATAACCCTTTAAAAAAACTAAACTTTGGACATAGAGCATCTTCAAGATTTCTGGGCTGGTTGATATTCTGATCTTATAATTAGTTATCAATGCTGAGACCACCACCTTCACCTCAGCACTAACACAACATGGAAGTTGCTTACTATGCTTTCTTGAGCTTTTGATAATTTTGCCCTAAACCCAAATCAAAACTAAAGTTGATCACTCAAATATCATCTTCCTCTTCTTCCTCCTTCCCTCCCTCCTCCTCCCCCTCCCTCCTCCTCTTCTTCCTCCCCCTCCCTCCTCCCCCTCCTCCTCTTCCTCCCCCTCCTTCCTCCTCCTCCTTCTTGTCGTCGTCTCCTTCTCCTCCTCCTCCTCCTCCTCCTCCTCCTGGTTTTTCAAGACAGGGCTTCTCTTTGTAGCCCTGGCTGTCCTGAGCTAACCCTGAAACTACAGTTTAGATATACTACTTACTTACCTGTTTCCCTAGGATTGGACATTACTGTTTTTTCCAGTTGTTTGAACTTGTACATTGTTGTGAACATGCTGCGCGTGCATTCTCATTTTCTCGGGATAAATTCCCTCGAGCCTCCATGTCTACAAGTGGCACAGACTTTGCTATGTGCAGGAGACTTCCTCACAGTCACTGAGTTCTCAACTAAATGCTCCACACATCCTATAGAGAAATATGGCTCAGTTCCTTGCAGGCTCATCCAACCCTCTGACACTATAACAAGACAATACCTGCATAGTTCATGCTTGAAAACCATGGAATTGAGTTACAAAAGGAAAAAAGGGGGGAAAATTCACCCAAACTACCTGTTCATGGCTTTGTGTCGGGCTGTAGTTGTAGCTTCTCTTCAGGGGCACGCTGCCTGTGGGCTGCGCTCCGACACACCCACTCGAATATTTCCTTCTGAATTTGGACCCTGAACCACACAGTCACTGCGCTGAGCCCACCCTCCTAGGCACCACACAAGGTCTGGAGCACCCTTTCTTCCTACCTTCCCCATCAGGTCTGTAGTGACCCCTCAGGCAGGTCTAACACTACTGGGTCTCTTGCTTGTTCCTTTGCCCCTGGCAGCATGTCCAAGCTGCAAATGTGTCCCACCTTGTTTGTAGACAGTGTATCAGTGTCAAAGGGCCGGGCGTCTCTGCAGGGTAGGCAGGGCTCTGTTTTCCCTCTCTCACAGCTCCCTGCGCTGGAAGACCAGCTCAGCACCCTTCTGGCCCCAGTCATCATCTCCTCCATGACGATGCTGGAGAAACTCTCAGACACGTACACCTGCTTCTCAACAGAAAACGGCAACCACCTGTATGTCCTGCACCTGGTAAGTATATGGCCCTGTAGCCTTCGCTGCCCCCACAGTCCACTTCTGTCCAGTCCTTGGGAGCCCAGATTCCTCCTTTTACTATATATATATATAGAGAGAGAGAGAGCTCTTTGGAAGGTAGAAGCTGCAGCTTCATTAGAGTCCCCTGGGCCTCATTCTCCCTTTACTTACTTATTCCCTGAGGCTTGGAAGGCAAAGGTTGTCCCCAGATGACCAACTGACACGGCGCATCTGCTTACAGTTTGGAGAGTGCCTGTTCATCGCCATCAATGGAGACCGCAGTGAGAGCGAGGGGGACCTCCGGAGGAAGCTGTGCGTGCTCAAGTACCTGTTCGAGGTGCACTTCGGGCTGGTGACTGTGGACAGCCAGCTCATCCGGAAGGAGTAAGTCACTGGCCCCATCAGTGTCCTTTGCTGAGTCCGGCCATAAAAGCAGAGCTCAGAAGACCATCTGCTCTGACTTCATTTTGCACATGGGGAAACTGCACAGAGAATGCAGACCTTGCCAGCGCCACCCAGCTGGTTAGCAGCAGCTACCCATCCCAGCCTGGGCTTCCCTGCATCAGTGCTCTGTCATTACCAGGGGCTCTTGCTCATCCCTGCTGACTTCCCAAAGAAGCTGCTTAAGCTCCCTATAGAAAGATATCATGTCCCCGCAGCAGCCTTGCAACATACTGGGTCTACGCTAAGAGCCTCAGTGGCTGAGATGACGTCGTATTTCATAGTGTGGAGCAAGGAAGGGCCATGGAGAAGGGTGGGTGGGTTGGGGTGTGGACACAAAGATTCAGAGCAGGATTGCTGATTCACCAGCATGTGGTCACTTTAGCCCTGGTGGCTGTGGTGTTGATGACACAGGCTATAGCTATAGCCATAGGTGCCTGGAACATAGCCACAGTGGCAGTGTTCGCTAGCACCCCTTAGTTGAACCCTGGTTCTAGGCCAGGTTGTCTGCTTATAAGCCCCATGGTGAGTGAGAAGCCAGGAAATGCAGATGCCTTCTTGCCTCCTTCTGGATGGTTGGCCTTCCTTTTTTTTTTTTCCATTTTGTTTTGTTTTGCTTTGCTTTCAATGTTGAGATCAAATTCATGGCCTTAACCCTGCTAAGCAAGTACTCTACCACTGAGCTACACTCCAACCCCTAGGCGGCCTTATATCCTTATGAGAAGGAGCCCAGGGAATGAAGTCATTTCCTCTGGGGCCTGAGGCCTGCCTCCCTACTCAGGCTGCATTCTCAAAGCCTCTGTGCGCATTGCTGGCCTGTCCACTTAGGTGTCTGATGCTGACCTGGCACAGAGTTCTTGGATGGGGCCCGACCTGACCAGCTTTCCCACTGACCCCTGCTCTCCCTGGCTCCTCTCCAGGCTTCGTCCCCCTGACCTGGAACAGCGTGCCCGGGTATGGAAGCACTTTCAGAGGCTGCTGGGGACCTACAGCCACCTACGGGAACAGGAGCAGAGCTTTGCTGTGGAGGTGACTCGGCCCCAGGGGTGTCGGGGCCCCAGGGGTGTCAGGGGCCCAGGGATGTAGGGCTCTGGGGTGTCAGGTTCTGGAAGTGTCCAGCTGAGAGACTATGTTTTGACCATAATGGGTAAGAGGATGTGTAGACCTTGAAATTATCCCAATTGTCCCACTATTTTTTCTGCCCAGCCAGCAGGCTAGGTCCTCTGGTGTGCCGTCCATGGTGAGCAACTAGATTTTGGGTGAGAGTTTCAGGGCAGTCTCTGGGCTGACTGTGAATCACAGAACCTCTGAAAGTGGCCTCTGGAACCTCACTCCCCCCAGAAAAATAACTACAGTGACCTTAGACTAGAGTGGAAAGCCGAAGGCAGGAACAGCAGGTGAGGCAGGTGGCCTTGGCCAGTCGTCCCCGCTGCCCCTTGAGGACAAACCCAGGGTCCCTCTGTGGGTTTCATTCTCAGAGTTTGTCAGAGTGAGCGGGTGGGCTCACTAAGTGCAGGGTGGTCCTCACCCACACAGATGCTTGTTCAGGGAAGCCAGAACAGGCGCTGTAGAGTGTCAGCTCTAACAAGTACCCAGTGATACTGTGCGGCCTCATCATTCTTTGAAAACCACTGAATTAGAGGGTGTGTGTGTGTGTGTGTGTGTGTGTGGTGTGTGTCTGTCTGTCTTTTCATCTGTCTGTCTGTCTGTGTCCGTGTGTCTGCCTTTGTATGTGTATGTGTTTATGTGTCTGTGTGTATGTCTGTGTTTGTGTGTGTGTGTCTGTCTGTCTGTGTCCATGTGTCTGCCTTTGTATGTGTGTGTGTGTGTGTGTGTGTGTGTGTGTGTCTGTGTTTATGTGTGTGTCTGTATAATGTGCTCATAGTTGAAGATAGTCATATATACAAGAAGATAAGGTGCCATAGTGAGAGTCAGGACATCAGGCAATCAATTAGCAACAGACTTGAATACCAAGGAGTTAGAATTGCTAGATAAAAAAGTACAAAATAAAACTCTTAAAGTAGCACCACACATAGAAAGAATGAAAGGCTCCAAAATGGCCAGACAAGTCTTAAAGAGAACTCTCGCAGGTAGTGTAGGGGTGACAGCTAGCTGACTGGTGAAATAACTCGAGGTAGGTTGAACAGCAAGTGAGACACAGCTGAAGAGAGTTCGTGAGCTGGGAATGGATCTGGAAGCATTCGTTCTCACAGCCCCACTCTGTTGCTCTGCCAAGAAATCACCATGGCCAGACCCAGAAGTACATTCTAAACACACAGCAGAGTGGTCTGGGCCCTGTTACCTTCTCCATCCAAATCCACGGTGGCACAAAAGATGGACAAGGCCTAGTGCAGTTAAGATGCAATGTGAACCCCTCCCTAAGCCCACCAGGCCCTGGAGGCTCTGTCATTGTCTATCCTGAGCCATCTTCCTAACAGGCCTCTCAGTGGTGACATGGGCCATCCATGGTCTCTGCATCTGAGATGCAGCTGGTCCAGACTCAGCACTGCCAAGTGTGTAATGTACCCAAGCTTTGATAGTGACACAACTGGTCTGATTAGTAATGCCTTTATACTACGTTGTTTAAATTACGTCAGCAATATTTTGTGAAATTTTTTCCACGTTTTTATGTTTGTTTATTGTGTGCGCACAGATGTAGATGTGTGGGTGTGGGCAGATGCACGGGTGCCGTTGCACACCAGTGGAGGCCAGAGGACAGCTAGTAGGTGTCACTTCTCTCTTTCCACCGTGTGGCTCCCAGAGGCCAGACTTGGGTTATCAGGCAACAGACAGGTTTATCTACTGAGCCATCTTGTCGGTCCTGAAATAGGACTCGCCTTCTACTTCAGTTCTCAGTATATATCATGCCTTTCTGTTCACTGTCTTTTGCTGTTTCCTGCTCTGCCTGTCAGGCTCTCTGGTCCCTTAGATATCAGTTTAAATCTCGTCTTCTCAGGGACATTTCTTTGAACACTATTTCAGTAGCTCTCAGCCATTGCTGTTTCGTATGTTTGTGTCTTTTGTATGGTCCTGCTTGGCACATACTACAGTTGACTTTGCATGTTTCCTATGTATTGTTGGAGCCTGGACCCAGACAGGCTTGGCTCCCAACTTCCCCATACCTGGCACCTAGTGTTAACTCCCTCGGGCTAAGGGAACGGACCCTCCGTCCAGCATGTGCTGATGTGCTGACATGCTGACGTGCTGACGTGCTGACATGCTGACTACGGACGTGCTGACGTGCCTTCCTTTACTACCAATCCTTGGCTAGGCAGTGGAGCGGCTGATTCACCCACAGCTCTGTGAACTGAGCATCGAGACGCTAGAGCGCCACGTGGTTCAGGCTGTCAACTCCAGCCCTGAGCGGGGTGGTGAGGAGGCTCTGCACGCCTTCCTGCTTGTGCACTGCAAGCTCCTGGCTTTCTACTCCAGGTGAGCCCAGACCCTTCCAGACTGTGTGTGCAATGAAGCCCTCCCAGGCTCGGGTCTGAACCTGCAGCCTTCTCTTTAGCTGGTTCTAACCAACACTTGGAGTCTATTGCTGGCCCCGGGGCCATCCCAGTTGTTTTATTTACAGCTTGATTTTAAAAATTGGTAGGCTCGTCTTCTTTAAACCTTGAATTTCTCCAGCAAGATTTAAGCCGCGTGTTCACAGGCTGCCCTGCCCTGTCTCTGCAGCCATGGGGCAAGCACCCTGCGCCCTGCAGATCTCCTGGCTCTCATCCTTCTGGTTCAGGACTTCCCGCTCACCCGAGGCACCGCAGAGGAGGACGATGACGACAGTGACAGCCCTCAGGTCTCGGCAGCACAGGGAGAAGTGGGCACATTTATTCTACTACTCTAGGATGGAAGGATAATTCTAGAATGGATGGTGTAGAGGGTTGTGCAGATCTGGGGAGGTGGCCGTGGCTTGAACCTTGAATCTTCCAGTTAGCTGTGTGAGCTGAGCACACACGTGCTTGCCATCTCAGAGCATGGAGTCCCTTGTCAGTGTGGTGGGGACACTGGGGATATGGTGGCACACTTAGGCAGGGATGTTAAGAGCTGGAGACAGATCGCGTAGAGCTTAACAGTGCCTGGCATAGTACCAGTCTTGCCATATTATCATGTTGTTAGTGGTACCAGGTTGTACTGGTTCAGATACCAGCGTGTCAGAATTTCCAGGCTTGGAGTACCTGGGACAGCCAGAAGGTCATGACTGCAGGCCAGTTCACAGTGCAGGGGTTGTGAGAAGAGGGCGTCTGTAAAGAACTGGGAGGCGGGGCTGTGGGGGCAGCCAGATCAACCTCACCGTCTGTATCTTCCTGGCCTTCTCCCAGCCTTTCCCCCAGAGGAGACCCCTAAGCAGCCAAAACATCCCAGTCCAGCAGGCTAGGAGCCAGAACACCTCAGGTCCCACCAGGAGTTCTGCAGAGACGGTATGTGCTGAGTCCTGGGAGAAAACAGGGCAGCCCCATCTTGCCTCAGTCCAGGTCAGGCCCTTTCATCCATCCCTGAGAGAGCAGGCCTAGCTGAAACTGGTGGACAAGGCTCCCGGGCCTGTGGCCCTCATCTAATATGATGTCTTCTTGTCCAGGACACAGACAGCATCTCCCTCCCTGAGGAGTACTTCACCCCTGCTCCTTCCCCAGGCGAGCGGAGTTCAGGTGAAACCCGTGGAGTGGGGGGGGGGGGGTGTCGTGGGGGGAAGAAGCCAGTCTGCAGCCTAGAGAATATGTCTTGGGGGCCGCTGTGTCCTTGTTCCTTGTGAGGGGCTGAGCACAGCCGCTCAGACTGCTGGAACTCAATACTGCTAGAACATGCCCTCCCCAGCAGCCCCAGCTTGAATTCAGACCCCGCTAGGATCGTGCAAATGATCCCTGGACTCTGCGCGCTTCGCTTACAGCTGCGTGTGTGCATCTCTCTGCATCCTCTATATTCATTACAATTAGTATTTAAGTTAGTAAGCAAAATTAAGCAATAGCCCATTTGACTTCAAGCACATTTTAGAGAGTAAATACTCAGTTACAGTGGGTTTTTCTTAAAAACCTTACCTGTTTTTCCAAGATCTGTGTGTAAGTGGCAAAAACTCACTGTTAACACTATTAATGTTCAAATTGCCATTTGAATACACAGCATTGCTTAGAGGAGGAGACAAGCCAAAACACAGGCTGTCATCAGTTATCAACAGGAAAGAACCAAGATTGTAAGATAAAAAGGAGGGGGGGGGGGGCTGTGGCTCAACCGCCTGACAAAAGGCTGGCTTTGCAGAAGGAACACATTAGGGATTTTTTTTTTCCAAGGCAGGGTTTCTCTGTGTAACAGTCCTGGCTGTCCTGGACTTGCTTTGTAGCCTAGCTGGCCTTGAACTCACAGTGATCCACTTGCCTCTGCCTCCCATGCTGAGATAAAAGATACGGTTTGCTGTGAGATCAGCGGCTCCCAGCCCTGGCTACATTCTGCACAGCTAAGTCAGTCCTCAGACCTGGGGTGAAGGGAACCTGTGGTGTGCATTGAGCTGGCACCACCTGCAGCTGGACTCCTCTGAGGATTGTCACAGACCACCCAAGCCAAGCTTGTTCAGAGATTGTGACGTCATTAGGCTAAGCTGTGGTGGGACCACAGGGCTTTCCTCCTAAGGACTCCAAGTGATTTTCACGTATGGCTCAAGTTGAACATACTGAGTTAGGTGTTCTTAGGAACCTTAGTTAGGTCTGGAGTGGGCAGCAGGTACCTGAAAGACCCTGAGATTACAGACCGACCCATATGTTTGGGTTATTTTCTTGGGGGAGGGGTCTTACCCTCCTTCAGTATCTCTAAATATCCCATGATCCAAGTCATGATCAAAGGCTTTGCATGGCCTCGGCCGGCCTCTAGGACACACACCGCTTTACAGTCCTTTCCCCGTCCATCCCGACCCTCCCCTGCACCCTCCTCTCTCTGCGTAGCTAGATTTGAATTCCTCGGAGCTGTGCATAATGGTCTGGAATGTACGGAACTCCCAGCTTACAAATGGAGCAAGTGTGTTCCCAGGTTTCAAGCACCTGATTTACAAATGGATGACTGCAGTGCAAGTCATTTGTAAACTGGGAGTTCTTACATGCCAGAGCATTATGCACCGGTCTGAGGCATACAAACCTAGCCACCCAGAGAGGGGGGTGGTTATAAATGACAGTTATTTGCAATGAAGTGCAAGAAAGGATAATATTACAAACATGTAATATTTCAAATACATTGTGGCTTCAGTAGCCTGGTGAGCTAGGGAGGAAAGCAAGCTCAGTTCCCAGCACACAGTAGGGGCTCAGCAAGCTTGCTGTGTGAATAACTAGGCAGGGGATCCTGAATAGAGATAAACATGAAGAGGGGCGGGGAAGGACGGTCTGAGGAGTGTGCCCACCCCACAACCAGATGCCAGTCTAGGGCCCAGTTCTCAGCATAAAGCTCCTGTCCCAGCTGCTTTAACCCTGAGAATGCAGAGCTCATCTGGCACTGGGCAGCTCTGACGGGATGGCCACAGGCAAGTGACCTTGCCATGCCCAGTGCTGTGACTAAATGGCTTGAGCTTTCAGTGATCTAGACCCCCAAAGCTGCAGGAGTTGCGGGGCGGGGGGCATGTGGGGCTGTGGGTCATTTACACTCTTGTCTGTTCTCACTTGTGGCAGGTAGCTTTACCTGGCTGGATGGTGGTACCCCGACCACAGATGTTCTTCAGGTGAGTCTCCCCGTATACCCTCCTCAGGCCACAACTGCACCACTGCCTTCCTCAGGCTCTCCAGCATGGAAGCGGGGCTAGGGAGAGCAGCGAAAGTGACCTCCCCCAAGGTCTTGGAAATGAAAGCCCAAGGTCAGTTTTAATATTAAAAATTAAGGTTTAAATATATTTCTTAGATTTGAGAAATGACAAAAGTGCCATCCTTGAAGACAAAATATGTTTTAGGCACTTCCTACACACACACACACCGTACACATACACACACACACACACACACACACACACACACACATTATACTGCATGAACATGTGCATACTGTGTACATTTTCTTTTTCACACTTGGAGTGAACTATCCGTCATGGTCCCTTTTACTAACACGTTCTCCTGTCTACATAGAGGCCTTCAGCATTACAGCTTATGAGGCTGTTTTGAGAGTCCATCCATGCACATGTTACTGTTTATTCAGCAAGTCCCAGAACAATCAACAAATGCCTCCCCACTTTTTATTGTATGTAACTAGAGTGGAGAATTTTCTGTGGTATCTCTAATGCTTTCCTTACTTCCCTAATTTTCCCCACTAAAATATTTCTTATGCATGCATGCCCCTGCCCCAGGCTGGAGTCCTGTTCATATGGCCATTTTATGCCTCAGTTTCCCCAGTGTGGAGGGCCGTTGGCATGCTCTGAGGGTGACTGGAATGTCAAACATGTTAAAGGGCCTCCTTGTACTTGAAGGCCGAGCTTCCCACCTGCCTGAGTCTCTTCCAGTGTCCCCTGATCACCCACCCAGCTCTCACACCCCCTCCTACTGCCCATCCTGGTATCCAGTTCTGACTGGACGGAATAGCCCAGCAGAAGCTGAGAGGCAGACAGCAGAGAATGGGAGCTGTTAGGGCAGCTTCAGGAGCACAGAGGCCTCAGGTGTCAGGGGAGCTAAGCAGTTTTGCTCCTTGTGACTTACAAGCTGGGCAGGGAGTGGAAGCCGTGGCGGATGGCTTCAAGTTGTAGATGAGCCTGGACCTTGCTTCCTCCGCTCCCCACCAGACTGACAGATCTGCCTCCTCCACAGGTGGCTGAGGACACCCTCCAGGGGCTGGCCCCACACACCCCAGAACTTCCCAGCCCCAGAAGGATCTTCCTGGATGCCAACATAAAAGAAAGCTACTGTCCCTTAGTGCCCCACACCATGTACTGCCTTCCCCTGTGGCCCGGCATCAACATGGTGCTGCTGACCAAGGTACAGGGCCACTGGCCCACCCTCGCCGGGCTTGCATTGCCTCCCACCAATTGCCCCGTTCCACCTGGCATCCGTCCGCTCTTCCCGGCAGAGTCCCAGCACGCCACTGGCCCTGGTGCTGTACCAACTGCTGGATGGCTTCTCCCAACTGGAGAAAAAGCTGAAGGAGGGTCAGGAGGCTGGAAGCGCCCTGCGGTCTCAGCCCTTTGTTGGAGACCTGCGCCAGAAGATGGACAAGTTTATCAAGAATCGAGTTGGACAGGAGATTCAGGTAGGACCCCGTGCCCCATGCACTCACTTCAGAGAAGCAGAGGAGGAAGTGGCAGTGGACCCTGTGCATCCCCAGTAGGTGAGGGGCACACAGCTCTGGCTGCTGCCCATGGTTGCCCCAGTCTGTGGCTCTAATTGTTCTCATGAAATGATAAAACAAATAGCTGCTCTTAGCATATTCAGAACTGTTTTTATAGGAATTTGGCAGAACTCAAATTGTAATTCCAGTGCTTTACATAGGAAGCAGGCTTGCTTAGATAGCCATGGTGTAGCCAAGAGTAGCCAGCCAATAGGCAGTGGAGCCAGTACTCGCCCATCTCGGGACGTTCTCCCTGCTGGGCTCTTGGAGAGTAGAGCTGAGTGGAGACTGAGACCCAGCACTGAGCAGTATGGGGACCTCAGTGACGGGGCCGTCACAGGCACCCGTCACAGTCCTAGGGGGTTCTAGAGCAGAAGGGCTGACTGACGTAGCTTGAGGCACCTGCTGTAGCTGGCTCTACCTGAGCATGTTTGAGGAGCTGGTATTCATTAGAGGCAGAATGTGTGTTAGTCTGAAAGGGGCCGATGGCTTACGGGGAGGCAGAGCAAGTAACCGGAGCCCTGGCTTGTGAGCAGGCAGCACGGTGTCCTAGGGTGCCCTGGGCATCATGGGGCACACCTGTTAGAATGCTGACTCCTCACTTTAAGGAGAGTCAGCCAGGATCCCCTTCAGGCTACCCCATTTCCCTCCACCCCTGACGGTCCCCTAGCTTGTTGTGGCCCTGTGAGGGACTCACTTGGTCCCTCTGATGGCATTGGAGTGCATGTCTGTGCCCATCCAGGCCACATGACCTTTACTTGGCCCACAGAAACTTCTGCTTTACATCATGCCCTGCTAAGTGATTACCAGGAAGGCCAGATGTGGCTGTAGGAAGGCAGGTGTGCCTGGAGTGTCCCCTCCCCCCACCCCCGGACCACCCTTCAGAGCATGGCCCAGAACAGACCTGCTGCCCTCCTTCTTTACAGAGCACCTGGCTGGAGTTTAAGAGCAAGGCCTTTTCTAGAAGTGAACCAGGATCATCCTGGGAGTGAGTATCCATACCTCGGGTGAAGGGGAGTTGATGAGAGGGAGTTGCTGCAGAGTCACCCCAGGCCTTGAGGGAGGAAAGCCCAAGGAATCTCAAATGACAGAGAGGGAGACCCAGGGCGCTGGGAGTGGGAGGGTGGGGGGAGGGGGAGTAAAGATCAGGGACATGAGGGACCTAGCACCAGGCATGTAGGCCTGGGATGTACCCAGGTACAGCACTGAGCAAGTGCCACCTAAGGCAAGTCACCACATGTTAGCAGGATGGTATGGTAAGGAACACAGCTGGGGAAGCCAGGCAGCTACCTCCTACTGCAGTGAGAGTGTGTGACCATGGGCTCTGTGTGTCTTCTCCTCGGTGTCACTGCCCAGGCTGCTCCAGGCCTGTGGAAAGCTGAAGCGGCAGCTATGTGCCATCTACCGGCTCAGCTTCCTGGCCACTGCACCCAGCAGGGGAGGCCCACACCTGCCCCAGCACCTGCAAGACCAAGCCCAGAAGCTCATGAAGTAAGTAAGGGTGGCGCATGTGAGGGGTGATGGAGTAGGAGGTGGGCAGGGCTGGTGCACAGCAGCCTAGCTTCTGGCTTTCCTCCCTCCCCAGGGAACGACTTCAGGACTGGAAGGACTTCCTGTTGGTGAAGAGCCAGAGGAACATCACCATGGTGTCATATCCTTTGCCTAGCTCAGCCAACTCAAGATAGCCTGGGGTCTCCAGGGTGGCAGGGCCCGGGAGACTAGATGTGTTCTCCTGCCCTGGTATCACATCGTACCATCTATAGGAATAGCCCCCATGGCTGAGATTTCAGAATTCCTGCTGCTCCAGAGTTACAATAGAAATCTTCAAGGACCTTTACGTCCATCATGTTTTCCATCCAGTGAAGCAGTAATCCTTTTCCATGGGGGGCCAGGGTTCTTGCTGTGAGAACACCCTGTGCCATCCTCCACTGGGATGGTCCCAGTGTGGTGGCATGTAAGGGCACTGAGAGGCCCGCCATAGATGTGCGTCCCTCTTTCCAAGACAAACAATCCATGCATCAGAGAAACCAGTTTTATTTCATGCTGGGTTTCTGGGGAGGTTGACACAACTTTTTGTTTTGTTTTGTTTTGTTTCGAGACAGGGTTTCTCTCTGCAGGCTTGGCTATCCTAGACTCGCTTTGTAGACCAGGCTGGCCTCCAACTCACAGAGATCCACCTGCCTCTGCCTCCCAGAGTTCTGGGATTATAGGCGTGCTCCACCATGCCCTGCAACACAGCTTTTCTTGTTTAAAATCTCCACATTTCTGGGCTCAGTCTCATGAGACTTTGGTCCTAAGCAGACAGATCAGCAGGAAGCTACAAGCCACTGCCCTTCCATGGGGATCTGTCCTTTCTCACATAGGATGTTTCCAACCTCAGGGGAAGAAGAACAAGGTCATGGCGAGGGTGGGCAGCCAGCCAGGCTATTCGTCAGCTGGGTGGTTCTGTTCACACAGCAGCTTGAGGCGCATTGTTTAAATCCACTCCTGAAATGACCAGGTGAACATGTCGCCTTCCTTCCCACAGCGTGCAGAAGTGCCCACATTAAATGAGGCGGTAAGGACCTTAAGACTGGAATGGGGAAGGGGTGCTGAGGAAAAATGAGGTCGCTGGGGGCTTAGTGGAAGCAGAAGTTTGTGTAGAGGAGCAGCCTGGTCCTCCAAGCCTCCCCTCTGTAGAGCTGGAGCCCCATGACAAGCAGACGCACCACCATCACTCCCCCCCACACACACACACGCACACACGCACACTGTCCCCACTGCCCACCACCATCACCACACACACACACACACACACATACACTGTCCCCTCTGCCCTGGCTTTTAAGACCCTTAACTCAAGCCTTCACCTACCTGGATGATTTTCCAGGCCTGGTTCACTTCATCTATGTGGACCGTACAACCGGGCAGATGGTAGCTCCTTCCCTCAGCAGCAGTGAAAAAATGTCTTCCGAGTTGGGCAGGGGGCCCCTGGCTGCCTTCGTCAAAACCAAGGTAACTGTTCCCTCTGGCCCTGGGTGCTCTTTGCTGCTTGTCAGGGTAGGATACACTGAGGCCTAATCCAGGAGAAACAGGCCATTCTGGTCTCTGAGGCGCTAATGACTTCCAGTGCAACCCTGCCATACTTGTCCACCATTACCTGTGTGCCTAAGTACAGCCACCATGAGCTCCTTAGCTACAGCGGCTTATCCTCCAGACCCATTGGCCTAGAGCATGTTTGCAGCCCCTCCTGTTGTACCTCAGTGTGCCTGCCATCCCCAGAGTGCTAGAGCCAGGCAAGTAGATGCACAGCAAGGATTTGTCGAGTTGGCTGAACTAGAAAGAACACTGGGGTCAAGCAATTAAGGCATCAGAATTTGACCTCTCTAATTTTTGTCGTGCTAGGCATGGAGCCCAAGGACTCCTGTACTGAGCCGGCACTCCACCCCTGAGCTACACCCAGACCCAGCAGAGTGTAAAACTGGGTGGTTTCTGCTAAGAAAGCATCTTTCTCTGTTCTAATTTAACTGACTCTTCTTCATGGACCAGCTCGTGGTTTTCTTTCTGAAGGAAAGGGAAACCTCTGCCATTTCTAAAATGCTACAATTTTATTTTGTCTGCATAAAGTGTATCGTGATAGGTGAAACAATGGTAGAAGGCCAGTACTGGAAAGCCCACTTTGTCCTTGCTGGCTGTGTGGCCTTGGCGTGATTTAGTTACGTTTCAGTTCCATTTTAGTTCAAATATGTTACGGAGATGGTACCATTTACCACGTAGCATCGATGTAAGGACTGTAGGTCACCGAACACAGATGAACTCACAGAGCTGGGGCAGAGCAGGGCCTGAGAATGCTGTGCACAGCATGGCTGCCATCTTCCTCACCTACCACATCAGACCTGCATCCCGCTCTGGGACAGTGGGGAACCCTAGCCCATTGCTGTTTGTTCCTTTCACCCCAGTGCTGCTCCCTCTGCATTTACAGGGCTGAGTGAAGCCTTCTCACTTCACGTTGTGCCAGGTACAGCCTTTTCCCGCTGTTAACTCTTTATATGCCTCCTCCTCTTTAGCAGCCCCGCGATGGCCCATCATGCAGATGTAACATGATTCACAAAGCCCTTTGCTGAGGAGTGAACTTTTAGATTGTCTTCAGACTGTCCCTAGTATAGATTTGTGGACACACCTGTGCACATGCCTAAGTCTTCATCCCTGGATGTCCTCACTATGGATCTCCAGAAATGCCAAGTGCAACGTCAGACGGGAGAGCTGTCACTAAAGTTATGTATCTGTGTTGTCAGGTTGCAGTCCTGGAGCTTGTAGCTGCCTCCTGTGTCTCGCGCAGGCTTACCTACATAGTATGTTGTGGTCAAGTGTAAATTAAAGCCCACATCCCTTCTTCACTGAGGCACCTGAGTCATTTCTGGCATGGAGTGGGCAAAGCCTAGCAGAGAAGACTTCGCTCAGGCTGTTCCTAGGTAGCCCAAGTGCCAACACCTGCTTTAGGCAGAGCATTCCCAGGGAGGGGCCTGAGCAGATGACACCACAGCTCAGGGCTCCCTGCACATTGAGGTGTGCCCCAGTGACTTGGTATAGAGCCGACACCATCTCCTTCCATCCCTGCAGGCTTAGGCAAATAGGTTTTTTTTTTTAAAAGATTTATTTATTTTCTTATGTATACAGTATTTTGCCTGCATGTCTACCTGCAGGCCAGAAGAGGGCACCAGATCACATTATAGATGGTTGTGAGCCACCATGTGGTTGCTGGGAATTGAACTCAGGACCTCTGGAAGAGCAGACCATGCTCTTAACCACTGTGCCATCTCTCCAACCCGGGCAAATGGGTTTATTCACAGCCTTCTTGGTTGTTTTCTGGTCTCATTGAGAAGTTTACTAATGCATGTGTTGTGTGTATCATGAAGTTACATGAAGCACTTCCACATGTATGTTATCCCCACAGCAGCTGGAAGGGAGCCCTTCTTGGCATCTGTCCTGTAATGCTTTGCTCCCACAACTCTGAGCCCAGTGGCCTGCCGTTGATAAGTCCTGGACCCTAGGAACCTGTTGGCTCTATGCTATGTTTTTCCTTACAAAGATCTTTGCTATGAGAGCGACTCTAAGCAGTGTCCCTCTCCCCAGGTCTGGGCTCTGGTCCGGCTGGCACGCAGATACCTGCAGAAGGGCTGCACCACACTGCTGTTCCAGGAAGGGGACTTCCGCTGCTCCTACTTCCTGTGGTTCGAGAACGACATGGTGGGTGTGCCCAGTCTCTGGGCAGGACGGTCCTGAGAGCTGTCCGCTGCTCTAAACCCTTGGATACCTTTCTTCTGTGCTGTTCAATCTGTCTGTCTCATCTCCTCTTGTCCCTGGTGGAATGGCAGGTAAGCAGAGCACTGGAGTGCAGGACTGTCCAGAAGTGTCCACGTAGATGTGAGCTGATGGGAGGCACTTCCTTTTCGGAGAAGGTGTTATCTCCCAATAGTATCTCTAGCTGTACTGCTGCTTAAGTACTGTCACACATGTACAAAAATGCTACACCATGACTTCCATTGTCTGGGAAGACCCAGGTTCAAACCAGTTAGCCAGACTGAGCAAGGGTTGCCTCCAGCAGGCTCAGGTCCCCCCACCCCCATCCTGGGCAGCAGCACAAGGAACCCACTGTCTCTCCCTACACTGCCCCTCTTTTTCCTCTCCTCCTCAACACTTCCCTTCCTAGTTATTGCTACTTGTCTAAGAGCACTCCTCCCTCCCTCAGGGTCTCTTGTCTTGTTCCTGTTCCTGTCCTGGCTCTTGCTCTCTTTTCTGCACTCACCGAGGGTGTAACAGCTCCACCTGAACAGAGTGCGCTGTGCCTTCATCTGTCCCTCACAGCCTGGGGGATGCTTGGCACAGGTTCTGTTGACCCATGTTACAGATGGGGACACACCACTGTCTTGGAGGTAAACCATGACTAAGTCCACAAAACCCAAATGATGGAGCTAGGCACCAAGGTTTGCGGCCCTGATCCTCAAGCTCCTAGGCTTCCCAAGTGCCCCCAAAGGGCTAGAGCTTCTAGGGGCAAGGATTTTGTGACTAGAGTAGCCCCATGGGGCAGTGGCATGCAGTGAAGTTCCAGAGGCCAAGTTTTGGCCACTGGTTGTGACACTCAGGCCACACAAGGGTCCCTCTACACTGCTGAGCCATCTCCCAATGGGCAGGCCTCGTGGTGCCACCTGAGCCTCTGACAGGAGGATCTGTGGGCACTAGACTCAGGCCTGGTATGGTCCACATGCTTAATTGATCCTCTTCTCTCTACCACCTAGGCCTCTCTCAGAATTCCCATTTCTTTCAAAGCAGACTTGGCATCTTTTGAGAATTCTTTGTTTCTCAAGACCCTGGTGCACACGCGCGCACACACACACACACCACACACACACACGCCCTAGTATCATCTTCCTTGGGCCTTTCTGAGCTCCTCACTAGCCCAGCTCCACCTATTGGTAACAAAACCTTCCAAGTGTGGTCAAAGCTGCATATTGAACCATATTTCAACATAGAAGGTAGCTGTCTCTCCCTCCTGGCCAAGGAAACCAGAAAAAAGAGGCATAGACACTGAGGCATGAGGTGCTCAGCCAGCTCTCCTTCAAGCCCATCTTCACCCAAATTCACTGCTCCCTCCCTCCCTTTCTAAGACTGTCTTCTTCCTCCCACAGGGCTACAAACTGCAGATGATTGAGGTGCCTGTCCTCTCAGATGACTCAGTCCCCATTGGAGTACTGGGAGGTGACTACTACAGGTGATGCTGACTGGCCTGGCGCCACATATGCCTTAGGTGTTGGTGGCAAGGCCTCAAATTGCTATGGGCCTTTCGAACAGTGAGCAGCTACCTTGATAAGACAGAGCTGGTGGGAATCCCACAGAAGCACACACAAGTCTCCACTGACCTGCTGCTGGCACAGCCTCATCCTACTGAACACACACACACACACACACACACACACACACACACACACACACACACACACACACACACACACCACTGTTCTCGGATAGAGAGACCCAAAAGAAGGACTGTGTCCTTAAGTTGAGCTGGAGACTAAAAGCAATAGGTGTTGTTGCAGCCTAGGTCATTCTGTGAGAACTGTGGGGTGGGCATTTTGAGGTCTGTGTGGCCAGGGAGCCCTTGGCCTTGCCTGAGTCCTGCCCTCTCTCCTGCAGGAAGCTTCTGCGCTACTATAGCAAGAACCGCCCCTCGGAACCCGTCAGGTGCTATGAACTGCTGATGCTGCACCTCTCCATCATCCCCACTGACCTGCTGGTGCAGCAGGCCAGCCAGCTGGCCCGGCGGCTGGGGGAGGCCTCCCGAGTGACCCTGCCCTAGCCCAGAGTGCGCCTATCTTCAGCCACCTTGCTTGCAGGCATTCCCCACACAGCTAGGCCTCTTCCCATCCCAGCAGCTACTAGATGAGGGGCAGGCACCCCAGGGCAACCTGGGTTCTCTCGCACCCCACTGTTGACTCCTCCACACAGGCTAATGGGCCAGCCTTTTCTGAAGGGAGGGCTGCCATGCTTCCACTGGGCTCCAGCACTATGCGGTCAGAGATGGCAGCCCCTTCTCTGGAGAGCCACCCCTCTGAGTGCCCAAGAGAGCAGAAGAAAGTCTTTAGTACTCAGGCTGTGTGAAGTCACTTCTTCCTGCCATTCTGAGTTGGTAGCTATTTCTTACCCCAAAGGAAAGGTGCTCCCACTGGCTGGTCAGCATTCTAGCCTGGCTACCTTCCCCTGCAACTCTGGGCGAATTGTGTTTCCTCACATTTGCACTGATAACACCTACCTCGCAAGGTGGTCAGGAGGATTGCTGAGCGTGCAGTAGGTGCTCAATAAATGTTGGTTCTTGTTATTATCCAAGCCTGTTTCTAGCCTTTTCCATGACACTGAGACTCCCTTGCTAAGTCCCGACCTGCACCCTCCCCCACCCTGGGACAGTGGTTCTGAGATCTATGTCAAGATTTCTAGTCACTTGGCCACTGTAAAGACTGGGCTATGCTAGTCTTTAAGGCTCCCCCCAAAAATGAGAACTTCTTAGCGATACACAGCCACACCTTTCTAACCAAGAGTGTACTGTCTTAGTTTGATTTCTATTGCTGTGAAAAGACACTGTGACCACAGACACTCTCATATAAGGAAATATTTAATTCAGGCTGGTTTACAGTTTAGATAATAGTTTAGTTCATTTATCGTTGTGGCGAGAAGCATGGCGGCGGCACACAGGCAGACACGGTGCCGGAGAAGGAGCTGAGAGCTCTACATCTTGATCCACAGGTAGAAGAGACAGAGACACTGGGCCTGGCTTGAGCATCTGAAACCTCAAAGCCCACCCCCAGCGACACACTTCCTCCAGCCAGGCCACACCTACTAATAGTGCCACTCTCTGGCCCCCATAGGCTTATAGCTATAGCATAATGCAATGCATTATAGGAACCTCAAATGTTCCCATGGTCTTCCATGCCCCTAACTAGGAGGGCCCATTAAGCTCCACTTAAAGAGTCTGGCTGTTTTTCTAATCCAAAGTCCACATTCCTGCAACAAGAAACATGGTCAGGCCTAACACAGCAATACCCCAGGCCAGGGTACCAACTTCTGACTCAGGGTTTCATTGCTGATGACCACGGCAACTCTTAAAAAAAGGAAACATTTAATTGGGGCTGGCTTACGGGTTCAGAGGTTTAGTCCGTTATCATCTTGGCAAGAAGCATGGCAGCGTGCAAGCAGGCAGAATACTGGAGAAGGAGCTGAGGGTTCCACATCTTGCTCTACAGGCAGCAGGAGAGAACTGGCTTGTGCTTCTGAGACCTCAGAGTCCACCCCCACAGTGATCCACTTCCTCCAGCAAGGTCACATCTAGTTCAACAAGGCCACACCTCCTAATAGTGCCCCTCCTTAGGTGCCTGTGGGGGACAGTTTTAGTCAGACACCACAAAGAGGTACCTAGCTCAGGATAGATACAAAGAGGGGAGACCAACAAAATGTTGGGGTATAGCCCTGCTCTTCTTAGACTAAACGATAATGCTTGGATAAGGGGCAGTTCACGGTAGAATGTATATCCCCTGTGGGAAGTAGTGGGTGATCTGCACTGTGAGAAGGGGGGCGGGCGTCCTGGTGTGCACAAGGCCAGCCTCGCCTCAGGTGTCAGTCTTGGGCTGAACCGCCTGTGGTGAAGGCTGATCTGTAGGGAGCAGCTTTGGGAGACTAGACACTGAGTGAAGTCCTCAAAAGTGGCTGTGAGACAGACTGTCACCAGAAACACTGTCAACAGTGTTTCTGACCTCTGACCTTCCTAATACCATGATTTGGAAAGGCTGAAGAAAAGAAAAAAAGAAAAAAAAATTCAAATATTAAAAAAAAAAAAAAGAACTTTTCCTACTACCCACCATGGTTTAGGATGTCCATTTTATTTGCTAGCAGGAGGAGGGGGGAGTCTGAACATGTGTGCTTGAGACCAGAGGTCAGCCAGCTGTAGGAGTTTTCTAGATGCCAACCACTTTGTATTTTTGAGACGGTCTAGAACTTGGTCTAGAGCTAAGCTAGGCTGGCAGACTGACCCCCAGCACTGGGGTTACAAGTGTATGAGAGCCACCTCTCCTGGATTTTTTCTGTAGTCAATGACTGTGTGCCGAACACTTGACCAACTGTGCTATCTCCCCAGCACCTAGGATACTGCTTTAAAATTGTTTAAGTTTCCCTGCCCCTAGAAGCGTAGCAGGTGTGGCTGCTGTGTCACTTGTCTCATGTGCATCAGTTGGTGGCAGAGAGGAGAGAGGCTATGTCTATACTCGGTGTTCTGACCCGTCACCATCCGAAACGTTCCCTGGGAAAAGTGAGCCTAAGCGACCACCAGTCCAGCACCAGGGTGTCTGGGCACGAAGCTAGTGTCTGAGATGACCACCAGTCTGGTGCCAGGCAGGCCCAGATGGGATTCCAGGACAAGGAACAAGAACCCCACGTGGGACCACAGTGAGCTCAAGACAGACGACACTCCCAAAGGGCCACAAAAGCTCCCACAATGGGATTTTTTTTTCTCTGTTAGGGGAGAGGGTGCAAGGGTGGAGGGCAGGTATGAGGGGACAGTGAGATGAGAGGGACTGGGGTGCGTGATGTGAGATTCTCAAAGAGCTAATGAAAATTAAGTAAAATAATAATAATAATAATAATAATAATAATAATAATAATAATAATAATAATAGTTTTCTCTTAAGTCTTAGTAGCCCCATGGGATAAAATGTCTAGTTTAACCAATACCCCTGCCTTTTCTATACTGTCATCCCTCGGCATCTGTGGGGTGTATTCCAGGATCCCCTAGAGATACCAAACTCTGCAGATGCTCAAGTCCCTTAAGTAAAAGGTGTAGCATTTGCTCACAGCCCTCGAATCCCCTCTCTGTTAAATAATCTCTGGATGGCTCATACCACCTAATATTCAAATGCCATTTCAGTCATTACCTGCTTAGGGAATGATGACAAAAAAGAGGTCTACTTGCTGAATGCAGATGCAGTTGTTTATTAAATATATCAACAGTTAATTGATCACGTGGCTTCTGACTCAGGTTTTAGGAAAGATGTGTGGACAGTGCAAACCTTTCTGGTGTATGGAGTGATGTGATGACCATGTTGAGAGTCGAGGGGTTCTCAGAGGCCCTCTTACTCACTCGTCTTTTCCGTGCCTTCTGAGTCTGAGTCGGTTCTGACAAGGGTTCGTTCCTATTACCACTAGGGCTCTTGATGTGGATCATTTTCTCTGGCTGTTAAAGACTTAAAAGACAGGGAGGAAAGCTTGAGAGCAGAGAAATACACAAACAGGGCGAACAGCAGCAGACAGGCTCGACAGTTAAAGATAGGCTATTATTAGGGGTGAAGACACACACCCAACCCCCAAGCAAGGCACACTTGGAGGAAACACCCTCTGCACAGCGAGGGGTTGGGGGAGGAACTCAAGAAAGCAAAGGGCTGGGGATTTTAAGGGTGTATGAAGGGGCTTCCTCTGCCAATCTGAGGTTGTCAGTTTGAACAAACACAGGACAGGAAGGCTGAGAGAGTTACAACTTTGGAGCAAACAAGGCCTGGGCAGGCCTTGAACCTGTCATTCTGGCTCACAGGCAGGTGGGCCTACTGGCAGAGAAAAGGCCTTGCCAGGCTCTGTTCCAGGTCAGGGTGAGAAGGAAGCCAGCCATCTTGGAAGGTCATCTAGCACCGACTCCTCCCCATATCTGTCTTCCTCGAGCCCCTCACTGCCGTTCTAGATTGTGCCTTTCTCCTGTAGAAGACTGACTCCTGAGGTGTGGGCAGGTCCAACGGGACAGGTCCCCCTGTCAAGAACGGGGAACCAGGCAGAGTAAGGAAGCACACTAGTTGGGGTGATTTGTAGATGTGAGCTCAAATCCTTGAGAATCTTTGGGAAATGGGAAAGGTACCCAAACAAAACTGTCCAGAATTTCATAGTAGTGACCCTCAATGTATTTGCCCTTCTGTAATACTAGCCTCAGCAGGGTGTGCAGGAAAGAACACACAGCTCTCAGGGACGTGGGTGGTCTTTTCTGTTCTCCAAAGGCCCTGGTCTTGGTTGAAGCCTCTGGCCAGGAGCAGCAGCCACCTTGCAAGATCCTGGCAAGCAGGAGTGAAGTTTGACTTGACTGTGCCACTCCTACTGGGCCGCCCCTTGGTCCTGCCCCCAAGCGTCTGCCCCTAATAAGAAAGGAGGCACAGGGAAGGCGGGGCCTGTACTTTGGCTCCACCCCGCCTTCCCACCCTCTTCTATCCACCACTGGGGCCCAGGAGAACCTAGTTAATTGAGCTTGCTTAGTTAGGCCTTGCTCCCGTGAGTCCTGGAGGTGGCACGGACTGCTTATTCCGCCCCCTTCTCAGGACTAGCGTGCGCAAACTCAGAGCTGCAGAAACCCAAGTCCTGGGAAATCGTGGCCCAAGGCCAAGGCTGACACTAGGCTGTAACTCCTAGCCCCTCCCCATGCCCGGGCCGCTGAAACGCAGACGGCAAGCAAATTGCTAGGGGTAGAAATGGCTGCCAGCGGCCGAGGTCTCAGCAGGGCCTTGCACTCCTCTGCTGGTCCGGCTTGGAAACGAGCTCAGTCGGGAGCCAAGGGGCGCCTGAAGCCCGAGTACGACGCCGTGGTGATAGGAGCAGGTAAAACTAACGAAGGCAGAGCCAGAGCTCAGGGAGGGAAGGCAGCGAGCGCCCTGCCTGCCCTCAGGCCTTTGGGGGGCCCTCCAGGGAGCCCCGCTGCCGCCTCTGCAACTTGCCCGTGAGTCCCAGTGAGCAGGGCCTGTGATGGAAGCGCCCCACCCCCATCCCGGACTAGGAGTCAGGAGTCCTTGGTTACAGTTCCACCCTGGGCTTGCTATGTGGTCTAGAAGGGTTAAATCTTCCCGTCTAGAATGAATGACAAGAAGGACTTGGTAAACTCAGGAGTTTCTCCATATCTCCTGCCAAGTGAGTGAGTTCCCTCCGCAGGAAGGAAGCCTCTGGTGCTTAAGAACTTGGCACTGAGGGCAAATGAAATCCTGTACTCTGAGCCCTGAGTTCTGGTACCTAGCTCACCACTGAGAGCACCCGTCCAAGGAGGAAAACCAGAGGGTTTTGTTCTGTTTTGTTTTCATAAATAGAAGAGCTGTTTGCGGGGCTCCCAGAGACCCGCTTCCCACAGACAATGAATGACACCGGCTACAGTGGTGGTCCAGCGACATTTTGCTGACTCTGAGGCTAGAGCAAGCACTGAACTGTGCTGGGTACTGAATGCCGTGAGGCACAGCCTAAGGGCAGGCTGCCCTCCACACCACCGCCTTCCTGTTCTCACTTGTGGGGCCTGAAGGCGTTTATTTCCAGCTGGGCTCTTAAGTAGATGATAACAGGTTCGAATTTCCTTGGGACTCACCACACAGCTTTAAATGCTGGCCTGCTTTGGCTTCTCTGTGTGTCTGCCGAAAGGCATCCTCTCCAATGTGTGCACACATAAATGTGTGTTATACACAGACTTGTGTTTATTATCGATACTAAAATAAAGATGCGTCTCACGGAACTTTGAAAATCAGATATATGGTGCTCTTGACTTAAATGCCATGTTTTTCTATTGAAAACACATTGACCTAGTACTCCACACAGGGACCCAAGCTCAGCAAGCTCCATTCAAGGGCCATCAACCGCTAAATGGACAGCCCTGGAGGCCTGGGGATTAGCAGATCCTGCAGCAGAAGGGGACAGGTCACCAGAAGCAACAGGAGAGTCAGTCAGGATTTGGCGGGGTAGGATTCTGGACTTTCGGATTTGTGTCCCTTGTCACTTGAAGTCTGTTTGTCCATCCATGACTGAACTGGAACCAGTTACCAGGAAGACTTTCCTAGTTTTCCAAGGTTGGTGAGCACCACTAACGAAAAGCCAAATATCCGCCATGTTTGTTACAGCCTTGCAGCAGGCTGAGCGCGTCTCCAACATTTCAGAGCCTAATCCCTTGACACTGCAAGGCTCCACGTTGCATATGAAGAATACATCACATACACGCCACTCTCTGCCTTACCTATGAGAAAGTTCAAAGCAGTCACTCATTGTTAAATGTCTCTCTGAGAACCAAGCCAGGTGAAGCCCAGGGCTGCCTGCCTTGAATTTACATGTATACTCAGAGGATGGCTTCTCCAACTGCAGGTCCGAACCAGTGGCAGGTCCAACAAGCATTTTTTTTTCAAAACTTTCTTATGAAAATTATCTAACATTCTTTTTTTAAAACACACACACACACACACACACACACACACACACACATAGTTAGTGTTTCTCAACCTGTGGGTCGAGACGCTCTCATGGGGACTGCATATTAAATTTCCTCATGTCAAATAGTTACATTATGATTCATAACAGTAACATAATTACAGTTATAAAGTAGCAACAAAAATAATTTTATGGTTGGGAGGCTCTCCACACCATGAGGGACTGTTTTAAAGAGTCGTAGCATTAGGAAGGCTGATAGCCATTGTATGACATAGGTTTTCACATACACCTGTCAGAGGCTGGGTTAATACTAGGGCACGGAGCTTTGGTTCTCCGAGAACGTTTGTTAGTCAGCCTTATGCCAGGTCATGATGTAAGGTACATTTATTCTTGTGAATCGTGAGCAAAAGGGCTTGAAAACTCCAGTTTCAGAGACTCCATTAATAAATGAGAAGGTAGCTCAGTGACCTCTAAAATTCTGGATGTCTCCATGTGGGAAATTTAAAACAAAAGCTATTCAGCCATGAAGAAACTCATCATGGGAGTCATTGCTGCTCCCCCTACTCATGGGCATTTGTCGGATAAGAGTTGAGCCTTTTATTTGAGCCCACACTGGGTCGTCCCGGTGGGTGCTGAGAGATCACAGCTGTCTACTGACACCGGAAAGGCTGAGTGGCATCTGTCACCAAGGAGAAAAATGACCAGGAGCCCCAGAGCTGCCTGACAACCCTTGGGCCTGCTCTCTGCCAGTCAATGATCCTCCTCCAACAGCCTAGCTGCCTCATGAGCATGAGGAACAGAGCAGCCTGGGGCCTGTGCAATCGGGGTAGCACTGGTGCCACGGGAATTACTGGGAACTTGTGAGAAGTCAGGGTCCAACACAACTCCCCATCTGCAGACTGGAGCCACCTTGTTACTGGTGCACACCTTGAAGCGATATGTGTTAGTCACTTCATTTTTTTTTTTTAATTTTTGAACTATTCATATTTCTTTGTTGCAGTACTAGGGACTGACAGAGCCATTCCCATGTGGATTAAGCCTTTGGGGGCACTACTGTGCCTGGTACAGCCACACGAGGGTCAAACAAGCTATGTGTGACAGCAACTGTCCCCCTGAATGGCACTCGGCTGGCTGGATAGGCCCTGCCCACACATACTAGCAAACGGCCACCTTTCCTTCCCAGCGATGTAAACCATGCCACTTCCATGCATGGTCACCAGCCCCCTCTAGGGTCAGAAGTCCAGTAACTGTGATCTTCTCCTTGACCTTGAAGCAGGAAACAGTTTCTTCTAAGGCCAACAGGACTTGGATGGGGTGAGCTTCCTGACTTCTCAAGGTGCTGTCCCGAACCCAAATATGGGACAAGGGAGAGGACACTTAGGGGCTAGGGATACAAATGGGACCTCAACACTTAAAGCACATGTACTTAGTAACACTGTGCTCTCTCATCTCGTTGCAGGACACAATGGGCTGGTGGCTGTGAGTACACATTTGGTCCCACTTCACTGCCCCCCTGAGCAAGTGGCACCCAGGAGCGAAGAGGAGGGTTTGAAAAAGCAAGCAGAGGAGAGGCCACAAGAGAAAAGGGAAGGGTGGTCTAGTGTTGACCCAGGGCCAGTTAGAGGGGACATCCTTGTCCTTTCCCTACGGCATATGGTCTCTACAGCCCGTGGGAGGGTCTGAGGTTTATAAAATGTCAGTCACCTGCATAGAGGAGTGAGTCAGGTGTAGAAGGCTCTCTCACACCGAGTTGGAGGCAATTTGTGCTGCCCAAGGAAGAACTTGTTGGAAAGAACCTAATACAGGGTTTGGAAAAATAGAGGCTTGCTCTAGCTAAGATACTATCGCCAAGGACGACAGCCTTATCTGTAACCAAGGGGGGAGTGTTCGGTATTTTGTAGAAGGGACAGAGAACCCCCCTTTGTTTGTGCTCAGACAGCGCTGTGCATTGGACCTGGTCTCAGAGCACCCTGATTCGCAGATGCCATTCTGTGAGGTAGTTTCTGTCTCTTGAGAGAACAGTGTAGCTGCCCTCTGTGCACCAGGACAGCTTCCCGAGCCAGGCTCTACTCTGTTTTCTCCTCAGTACATCTGGAGACTAGATCCCAACACCTCTACTCGGCAGCTCAGGGAGCCCGAGGCAAGCTGTTGCCCTCACGGAGCCCCAGTTTCCGATCTGTAAAGTAGGGGGAACCATAGCAACTGTTGCTAGCATGTCAGGCTAGATACAGCCACATAGCAGTTATCAAGTGGACTTTGCAAAATGTGACCTATGAACTTCACCATCTGTATTGCCACATTGTTACTAGTGGTACAACCTCTCCCTCTCCCTCTCCCTCTCCCTCTCCCTCTCCCTCTCCCTCTCCCTCCCCTGCCCTCTCTCTGTAGGGCTGTACGCCTAGACTAGCTCAGCTCAGTACATATTTATTAATTTCCCGCTAAGTACTGGAGAAAACGTCATAGAAACCCTGTATCACTCATTTCCCCCAAATAGTTTTGCTACAGCCACAGCACAGTGTCCATTTACTGCACGTGCCATAGGTGTCGGGTCATGTGCAATAAAGCACATTTGAAGTACCTATTACAGAGCAGCTAAGGCAGCAGTTCTCAACCTGTGGGTCTCAACCCCTTTGGGGGGGGTCACACACCAGATATCCCACATATCAGATGCTTACCTTATGATTCATGACAGTAGCACAGTTATGAAAGAATTGTATGGATGCGGGGGAGGGGGTGGTCACCACAGCACAAGGAACTGTATTAAAGGGCCACAGCCTTAGGAAGGTGGAGAACCACCGGGCTAAGGCAGCCCTCGCTGGCCCTGTGCAGCCACAGAAGTCAGCTTTGTAATCATCAGCCCCATCTTTACAGGTGAGGGAACTGGGACGCATGGATCAGCAGAAATGAGCATGAGAAACTGAACCGGTTCCCAGTCTCGCCATATTGCCTTTGATGGAAGAAGAGCGTTTGCTCTGTCCTGGAGGAAGGACAGGAACAGGCAGGGTAGACAGTGCAATATGCATCCCTGGGCACCAGGCCTCTCCTAAAAGGAAAATCATCTTCATCCGGGAAGTAGAGGGGCAGATGTAGGGACACCAGATCTGAAAGGACATCACAACCAAGGGTTATGCAGGCATTGTAGTTAGGGTCCCTGGTCAACCTCAGTGGATCACGAAGAGGCCTCTGTCCTCCCAGGCAGCGTATCTCCAGAGACTGGGGGTGAACACCGTGGTCTTCGAGAGGCGCCATGTGATTGGGGGTGCCGCTGTCACTGAGGAGATTGTTCCAGGTGAGCCCCAAGAAGTGGCGGGGTGGGGGTGGGGGTGGGGAGAGGCAGGGGTGATCAGGGGTGACTGGTTCTTCTGATTTGGTTCCAGGATTCAAGTTTTCTCGAGCATCTTATCTCCTCAGCCTACTGAGGCCACAGATTTACACGGACCTGGAGCTGAAGGTAGAGCTGTCCCTCGTAGCCTGGCGGTTGGCCAAGGGTGGGCGTGGGTCCGTGTTTCCGACCTAGGAGCGGGGCATCATATCCTGTGGCCTGAGCAGCTCCCAGCCTGAAGTCTGTCTTCTCGTCTGGCCTCTGTTCTGTCCCACACCTATTCCTTCGCGTGCCACAGCTTGATTGTGTCCCAGCTACTCTGTGTTTTATAAGCTGGGAAATCTCAAGTAAGAAGCAGGCCTCTTCAAGGCTTTTGTTGTGGTTGTTGTTTTAGCCTCAGACCTACAGTTTGCAGGGCAGTACCTGGCTGGTGCCTTGGGCGGGGACTTCCAGCTCTGCCCTGGCTCCCTTTACCTCCTGATATCTTCTCTGGTCTTCAAAAAGCACCTGCACACAGCCTTGGGCACCTGGGTTTACACAGCTGCCTGATAGGCCCTCCTTAAACCTTGACAGCATGAGCAGAGAGACCTGTCACTCTGGGCAGAGACCCCCTTTGCACATTCTTGGTCTCAAAGATAAAAGTATTCTAAAACAGACCCAGACGGAATCTCGGGCAGCTAACTGGAGTTAGAGGGAGGCTACCTTGAATATGGACGTCAAGACATCGGGTCAGAGGATGGGGCATGGGGAGGAGATGGAGGGTAGGAAGAGTGACAGTTACATTTTTAAATCGTATGCAGAGCAAAAAGGTGTGCTTGTGAGACACAGCGTAGCGTAGGCACACCAGAGGGAGAAAAAGGATTGAGTACCCACACCTTAGCCCTGGGTTTTTGTTAGAGGAGTTTGAGATTTCTCCCTTCCCAGGGTGACATGGGGCTCCACCCTTTAAGTCCAAGCCAAGAGGGAGTGTCGAACCTTAGTGTTTTGGGTTAGACTTACAGTCTGCTAAGAGTTAGTTCTTTTGGGTGGCCTAGAACTTGGGGGTTGTACCTCGAACAGGGACAGGTGGTGAGCATTGCCCTCGGTTTACCTTTTACTTGTGTGACCAGGAAGGAAAAGGATTTATTACCACTAGTTTGCCCTTTTATTTTGTTGACATTGGGCCAGGAGGGACTGACTGTATTTACTGTGATCAGTAAATAGAAGGCCAGGGTTCAGGCCTTGGCTCCTCTTTAACCCCCGCCATCAGTGACAGACAGCTAAGGCCCTCCTTTTGCTGGGATAGTTTCAATGTAACCATGAGAGGCAAGAACATGAAAAAGTTCCAGGCAGCTTGGAGATTTTCCATAGCGCCACCTGCTATCTGCTCCTGGTTCCTCCTCTAATCCCCCACCCTCAATCCCCAACAGGCCTGCAGTGAAGGTCTGAGACCTTGGGGAGTAGCATTTGGGTGTGTGACAGAAACTTTCTTCCTAAAGGCCTGGCTGTTCCTCCCACTTTCTTAACTCAGTTGTTGCTGCCTTTGGCTCGGTTTTATTTAGTTGTAAAACGGAGTTTTCTCTTTAATGTGTGTGTAGATCTTGCCTAAAACATATCCCCCATCCCTCCCCTGGTTCACACTTTTGTAGAGGGAGCTACTGACCACCACCATGCCGTTTATCTCAGAGGCCTGGGGCCTCTTCTGGCTGTGGGGCCATTTGGAATGGATTCTGGAAGCCTCTTCCCTGCCCCTGTCCTCTCCTAGTCTGCTAATCTTTGTGCACAGGCAGGCTTGCCTTCACCCACCTCCTCCTTCAAACAGACACAGCCTTGTAAACTCAACCGCCTCATTTCCGAGGCTGACTTAGCTTCAGTGTGCTGGCCAGGCTGTCTCCCATCTTGGGAGAGAAGAGCTGTGGAGCCTCATAGTGCATGAACTCTGCTCCTGTGGAAACGAAGAAGACACAGTTTAAAGCGCTTTGCTCTACAACAGTGGTTCTCAACCTGTGGGTCACGACCCCCTTGGCAAACCTCTATCTCCAAAAATTATTTATGTGGTGATTCATGACAGTAGCTAAATTACAGTTATAAAGTAGCAATTAAAATACTTCTATGATTGGGGGAGAGGGGTTCACCACAACTTGAGGAGCTGTATTAAAGGGTCACAGCATTAGGAAGATTGAGAACTGTGGTCCTGCATCCCAAGGTGGCAGGTCCTGTCTCTCGCTCAGGGGAAGCTAGAGAGCTTTAGGGGTGAGGCTTGTGGCTTGGGAACAAAGCTGCATTCCCAGCCTCTCTGAGGGAGGTGGGAAGTGAGGTTCCACCCCTGGTGTCACAGGTAGCTCTTTTCAGAGTGAGACTACAGTGCTCATAAGGTAGGGGGAGACTCTGGAGCTCCAAAAGTATCACAGCTCTTTGTTTCATCCACCATTTCAGGTGCTGCAGGGGATGGGGGCAGTTGCCCATAATCTGCTGGCAGATAGGGTGAAACCCAGGCTCAGTGGGTGCTTCCCCACAGGGGGTCAGCACCAAGCTTTTGCCAGTGGTTGAGCAGGCCCCAGAGACTGCAAAGGCAGTTCCCCCATTGCTGCCTGATCACCAGGCATCCAGCGGTGGTTCCCCTGGAATAAATGGAGTCTCAGACAGTCATGGTAGAGTGAGAAATCAAGCCAGACTTTACTTGTGAATCAGGAATTTATAAGCCCTGGACAGCGGGAGGTGGGGCAGAGGTCATAGGGGTGAATGTGCCTGATTCACTAGGGCTAAGGGTGCCAGGATACTTAATCTGCATACAGCAGTACTGTGGCTCAGTAGCTTGTGCCCCTTATCACAGGAAGGAAAAAAACAGTCCTTAATTATCCTTTGTGTGAGGGGATAGCACCTAGGTATAATTAAGGGCCATTTGCTGGAAGCTAGGATCTCAGCACCAGGCAGGTTACTTCCGAGAATTCTCTGGGCTTGTTAAAGTTCCTCATCAGGAAAGGGTAGGGGGCTGTATTTTCTTTTAAGACTATGCGACTCCTCTTACAAGATCTGGGGTTACCACATCAGGTGGAATGAGAACCCTGCTAAGAAAGGGAGTTCGGGCTTCATAGACCGAGCGCGCAAGAGGTATCCAGAAAAGTCAGACATCGACCTTACCCAGCAGAGAGCCATGGCGACAGAATCAACTGTGAGGCTCTGTGAGTTGGTGACAACAGAAGCCCGAAGGAGAAATTATTATTTTGAGAGAGAGAGAGAGAGAGAGAGAGAGAGAGAGAGAGAGAGAGAGAGAGAGAGAGAATGGAGAAGATATAGGATCAGAACTGTATAGAACTGTACCCGAAGCCTGGGGTTCAGTGAGGTGTTGGTACCATACTATAGCTGAAGGGAACTTGTATGAATAGAGCACAAGTTCATGGTGGCAGCTCTGGGGAGCCTAAGCAGCCTTAGCCTTCCCTCCCCTCCCATCCTTGGGGCCTTTTCTAGATCTCTTCCATGTGTATGCCTCCCACTCAGATATCACTGGGAAACCTGCCTAGGCTGAGACCTTCAAACCCAGTGGTTAGTGGGAATGGCCTAGATGCTAGTGAGGAAGTGGGGATCACCAAGGTTCCTGCTCAGAAGTCTGCTTTTATAGCTACGGGACCCAGAGCAGCCTTTTTACAGCATTCTCAGGGCTGAGACACAGCTGGGCCTTCCCTGTCCCTCTGCCTGAGAGTCAGGGCGAGCAGAGGAAGGGCCTGCTTTTGTTTTGTTACTTGAGGCTAAAAGTGCATACCCTGAAAAACTCATGGACGTTGTGGGGGGCCAGTTTAGCATTCTCTTCCTCTTTCCCCTTCTAACTTCTCAGGAATGACAAAGGTATCATTTAGAAGTTCTAAAATCATTTGAAATGACAGCTTCTTCTGGGCTGTTTATCGACTGCATTGTTCAGTGTTCCCTGAGGGGCCTGCTTTATGCCAAGCTCAGGACAAGGCTGAGGACAGGCACAGTGGGGACTCAGAGACACAGTAAGAGAATGGTCTGTAGAGGTAAGTGACAGAAAGAAAAACCAGAAGACTGTGATAGGAAGAAGTGAAGTTCTGCCCTCCCCGGGTGACCAGGAACTCCTTCTAGAAGGGGGTGACACATGAGCTGATGTCCAGATGACAAGAAATCACTAGCCACATGGACATCTGAGAGAGAGAAAGAGCTCTGGTCACAGGAGTGTGGAAGTAGGCAGGCCAAGGCGAGTAGGAACAGAAAGCAGACCCCCCCACCCCCCCCACCCCCCGTGGCCAAAGCAGTCCACTACAAGGGGGATTTGGGAACAGGGCGGGGCCCGGTCACACTGGGAACGCATTTCCTCCAGGAACTGCAAGAAGCCAGAGGAGTGTTTAATCAGGAAGCAGAAGCTTATAAAGGATTAGTTCCCTGGCCTTGGCCATAGATACAGGAGGCAGCTGCTCAGTGGACCACAAGATGGCAGTCTGCGACGAGGGCACAGGGCTGGAGAGGAGTGGACATCGTCTACAGAGCTGATCTAGCACTATAAGAGACATCAGTGGTGAAAGAAAGGGAGGAGCTGAGGGTAGCCCCTTCAGCTGGACGGTTCTTCATAGCAGGAGGAACCAAGGCAGGGGCTGGAGAGCTGTCTCCGTGCCTCAATCAAGAGCACTTCCTGCTCTTGTGGAGGTGCTACCTTCAAGTCCCAGCACTCATGTGACTGCTCACCCCATCTCTAGCTCTCGTTTCAGTGCATCTGATGCCATCTTCTGACCTTCACAGGCACCTGGCACATAGGCTGTCACACACACATGCACGCATGTGCACACACACACACACACACACACACACACACACACAATATCTGTATACATAAAATTAAATTTAAAAACAAAGGCTCAAGGTAGAAGTTTCTTCAACTTGTAATAAAGACTCAATTTTATTTTATTTTTTAAAGGCCCTACCCACATCTGGATTCTGTTCTGTAGCGTTCCGACACTCGGGGGATGGTCTCTGGTTTGGTCAGCTCCCGGAATGTCAGAAAGGTCTTTAGTTTCCATGAACTTTCCTACCTCTTCAACTCCCACATCTCGCTTTTATCCTCTAAGGCACAGTCTCATCAGCAACATCAAGTCACCAGTGCACATAGCAAATGTGCTGAGCCCATGTGAAGCCACAGCAGTGGGGAAACAGACAATGCCCCCACCTCAAAGCACGTGTGATCCTCTCAGAGAAAAGGAGACAAAGTGTACATGCAGCTGACCATGTGGTGACAAGGGCTTTGGGCAGAATACAGGTTAAAGGGACAGAGAGCATGCCAGTGAGGTGGGGGTGGAGGGGCGGGGCTTGCTGATAAGCATGTGAGCAGAGACATAATGTGGGAGAGCGGGGGGGGGGGGGGGGGGGGGGGTGTCAGGCCATGGATCGGGACAAAGAAGTCTCCAGAAAGCAGTCACAGTCCATTCAGCTGTTGTCAGTGCACAGTCTCTGCTGTGGCCCTTGGGAGAAGCCAGTGAGTTCTGAGGAAGCTCTGCTGTGAAACATCGTAAATCAGACCCTGACTTAAATGCAGCAAGGAGACTTCCACTTAAAGAGACCTTGCAGTAAACTAGACTGCCATGCAAATTTAAGAGTTATGTGACTAATGTATCCACCTTGTGCATATGGATTCTCATATAACTGTTGCTTTATTGTGTTTTGAAACAGGGTTTCTTAGTGTAGCCTTAGCTGTACTGGACTCACTTTTTAGACCAGGCTGGCCTCGAACTTACAGAGATCTGCCTGCTTCCACCTCCCAAGTACTGGGATTAAAGGCATGTACCGCTGTACCTAGCTTTATTGTTTATTTTTTAAAGTTTACTTATTTTCTTGAAGTGAGGGGAGGTGGTTATAGATGAGGGTCCCAGGGTCTGGGAGTCACAAAGATGTAGCTTTGAAATAATTATCTTCCTTCTACAGTGGCATGGGACAAACTATTTAACTCCTCTGAACTTCCTTGTTATGTGTCTGCAGAGGGCAATTACATCTCAAGAGTTATAATGTAACTGTGCAGTGCACTTTCTGATGACGTATAGTGTGTATGGGTGGGGCAGTATGACGTGTTACAATATGGTACACATGGTGTCGTAGTGTGTGCCTTAGCTTTATTGGTCCACCACTGGGTGTCTGGACAAGAATGTTAAGAAGATAGGAACCAGCTCTGAACCAATTGCAAAACAAACAAACAACAAAACAAAAATGGTCCCACAAACAGAATTAGAGGAAGGTCAAGTGCAGAAACACAGACCCCTAAAATGCCTGTGGATTTTGTTTCTGCAGAAACACGGGCTGAGGCTTCATCAGCGAGATCCCTACTCCTTCACCCCCATGCTGGAAGATGGTACCCTGAGCAAGGTGCCCAGGTCCCTTCTGCTGGGCACAGACATGACTGAAAACCAGAAGCAAATCTCTCAGTTCTCACGGAAGGACGCTCAGGTAGGGAGGGTGAGCAGGGACTGAAGTCCTCCCTCAGCAGCCAGAGCAGGCTCTTGAGAGGAAACAGATGTCCGGGCTGTGGCTGAACAGGCCACTTTTCCTGGACAACTCAGTCCATGCTAGCCTTTGACCTTAGGCATGTTGGGAAGGAGAGGTAGACAGCGGTTAAGACCAATAGACTGGGATTCCTGGAGTTGCTTGTGTTCATCTGAGGCTGCTGGCCAGGCACTCTGTGTGTGCCCGATTTCATAAAGCAATCTCTGGGATGCATTATCCCTCTGTTGTTGCTCAGAACCCCACATGTTATCCATCCCAAAGCCCACGAAAGCCCACAAGAAGAACCTAGGACAAGAAAATGTTCTTTCAGTTTGACATCAATCCCTGACAGCCAAAGCAAGAAAGCATCCACCACGGTGGTGTGCAGATCAGCCTCTCCAAACACACACCAGATGGAGAAAGCATGCTGCTGCTGCTTCCTGCAGATCTAGTGCTGGCTTTGTCCAGATGAGACAGTGGGTGATGCAATGGGCTTGGTATGGTGGGTTCTGAAGTTGAGGAAGCATTCTAGAATGGCTGTTCTTGTACCAGCCTGGATGCCAGCTGCAGATGTGGCATGAAGTCCTATCTCAGTAGAGGCGTGTTTATAAAGAAAACCGAGGTACGTGCAGTCCATGCACTTACTTTCTGGTGGGCAAAGCCCAGACAGCCACAGGCATGCCCCACTCACTCCTTTACCCAGATCATCCTAAGTCTGGCCATGTTAGCTGCTGTCCTCACAGCTGTGACAGAGTACAGACTACAAGCTTACAGGAGGAAAGATTTATTTGGCTTGTTGTTTGAGAAGGAACAGTTCGTGATCGTAGAAAGGCTTTGTGATGGGAGCAGCTCACAGCTGTGGCAGCAGGAGCGTGAGGTACTGGTATTTCTTGTCAGCTGTCAGGAAGAAGAGAGCTCAGTGGAAGCAGAGCCAGCCTGTATCCATCAGAGCTTTCCTGTAGGCTCCTGCCGAACAGTCCCATGTGTCAGAGGTCCTACGGTCTCTCCCAAACGGCATCCCTAACTATCCCAGTACCTGCTCCTGGGAGGGACATTCCTGATCATAGCACTGGCTGATTAGCATAGCTACCCTCCTCCCCTGCAGCCGTGAGCATCTGATGTAGTGGGCTGAGGACTCATTATCCCAGTGCCTGTGGCCCTGTCTGCTAGTGACCACCCAGGGAGGCCTAGGTCCATTTCCTAAAGGAAGCCAAATACGTCACTCAGTCTATAGTTTTGTGCTTGAAAGTTGTCTTTTTTTTTTTTTTTTTTTTTTTTTTTGCAAGCCTGGTCTAGGGAAACGTTTCTTATTAGTTACAGTTTTTTTTTTTTTTTTTTTTAAAGTTCTTTACCACAGAACTTTATTTATGTAAACCACAATTTCCTGGATTTATCCATATATACCGCTGAGCCCAAACTCAAAGTCCTGGGCTAAGATATTTAAGAACTTCTGGTGGCAGCATCCCTGTTCCTGTCCCCCAGCTCAAGTGAGGAAGGCAGAGTTTGGAACACAGGTGTGGACAGTTATGCTGTGGAGGCTGCTGACTGAGAGGATACAGGCTTGTGTGGATGCCTGGGATGAGGCAACATGTCAGACTGAGAGACCAGAAATGAGCGGTTAGCACGCTGGGAGGAGAGTCGCCTTCCGCCATTCACAAACAGAGGACATAGAGAGAACTTCTTAATGGTTTTTATTGTAGGGCCTGACACCTCAGACACCTGATAGTTTTGTGTGGCTGGTACTGGCCCATGCTGACCTTGGGCTGGGAATGTGGTCCAAGAAGCCACCAGGGCTGCACTGTGGGAGATGGCAGTCCTATGGGAATGTGTGACACAGAGGACCAGGCATGGGGATTCTGGACTGCGGGATACTAACATGAAGCTCCGTTGCAGGCCTTTCCCAGGTACGAGGAGTTCATGAAACGCTTGGTGCTAGCCATTGACCCCCTGTTGGATGCAGCCCCAGTGGACATTGCAGCCTTCCAGCACGGCTCCCTGCTACAGAAGTTCAGGGCACTGTCCACCCTGAGGCCCCTGCTAAAGGCAGGTAAGTCTGAAGTACAAGCATCTGAGTGTGGGGGTGTGGAGGTGACCTTCATGGAAACAAGCCTGCCTTCTGGATACCTAGACCTAAACCTGAAGCTCCAAGGCAGCTACCAGATGGAGTCCGCTAATAGGCCATGGCCCACAGAGGCTGCCAGGCACTCCCCCCTGAGAGTTTTAGCCTGTGCTCCCCTAAAGACAGGGCCCAAGACAAAGGGTTGTGATTACTTGGAAGGGTGACTCCAAGGTACCAAAAAAAAGGAGGTGGGGAATGGAGAAAGAAGCTATGGAGTGCATTAGTTACTTGGTGTTGCTGTGACCAAATACTGTGACCAAGTGACTTAAGAAAGGAAGTGTTTATTTTACCACAAGGTTTCAGAGGGTTAGAGTCCATAATGGCAAAGACAGCATGGCAGCGGATGGCTGGAGCAGGAAGCTCGCTGATCATACTCCATGCACATGCAGGAACCAGACTGCGAACTGAAAGGAGAGAGGGCCTATAAAGTCCTAAAGCCCACTCCCAGTGATGTACTTCCTCCAGCAAGACTCTCTCTCTTAAAGGGTCCATAACACCTCAAACAGTGCCAACAACTGGGGGCCAAGTATTCAAATACATGAATGTAAGGGCAGCGGCGGAGGGGGTGTGTGTGTAGGGGGGAGGGGCACACATATTTTATTCAAACCACTGCTCTGAGGGAATCCAGTACCAGGTTTGTGTTGGCACTGGCCATTGGGTGATGGGTGATGAGACAGTGGCCCTGGTGAGACTCTGAGGAATGTACCCCTAAGAGATATGGAGGTCCTTAAGGACCACTTCTAAGAGAAGGAAGGGGCCCTGTCCCCAACTGGTCAGGGGTTCCCTCATGACATGGTGACCTCTGGGCTAGGCATCTACACTCGAGTTGATGTGGTGCCGGAGAAACCCAGAGAAGAAAGGGCTCATCTCACTGAGGCCTCCATTTAATGCTGCTGAAATTCAAGATGTGAAGCCGATCAAAGCCTGCACGAATCTCGTTGCCACGGCCACAACTAGAACATGATCTAAGAGCCAGGAGAATTGGAAGAACTGCCTCCTATGAGAAAGACTACTACATTTAGACCAAAAAATAAAATAAAATAAAAGGTCTGTGATCAATTATGAGGTCTTCCGTGGGTCTGCAATAGAAGCTTTATCTGTATGCTGTTATTTTTCCACCACCCTTTGGGTACACAGATAAATTCTCATATCCTAGAAAAATACTGAACCGGTTAGCTATGGTCACAAGAAAAAGAAACCTCAACAAAACTCCTTCGGCATCTGAAAGCCAACATTTATTTCCCATGTGTCTTTGTAGTTCAGTGGATCCCAGCAGGCTCAGCCAGTCCAGTCTGGCCTCATGCACATGTTTGTGGCTGGGAGCAACCAGCAGTGCCTGCTCTGCTCTTGCTGTTTGTCCTGTGTTTGGAAGCAGCATGTGACACTGGCATGTACATCAATAGAGAGGCATGGGGGGGGGGCGGCAAGTCCTGCAGTGCCAGCCAGTTACAAACTTCCATCTGTGACACATTCATAAATATTCCACTGGCTAGTGAGCCACACGGATAAGCCCAGAGTCAAGGTACAGAGTAGGTCCGCCAACTGTGTCCGACGGCTATCCCTGCAGTTATAGAGAGAGTCTGGAAATGAAGGGAGCGAGTAGACGTAGTCACCAACAGCGAAAGTAGACACTCCTTTTCAGATTACCAGTCCAAGGAGCTTCGTGCAACGATGATAATAATCATTAGCAAGTCATTAGGATAATGTTTATTAAGCAATTACTATTGCCAACTGCAGAGGTATGCAGTGGAGACACACTGGCCAAAACCGGCGATCCCTGTCCTTTCACTGAAATGTAACTGGTGCCCATGAAATTACGAATCACCTCTATTTCATTTAATCCCTACAGTAGCGTATGAAATACATCTCCCATCTTACGAAGAAACAGACTCGGAGCTGAAGATGTTTAAAAGGGGGCCCAAAGTCTTATAAGGGGTGACAAGCACACACTGTCCCTGAATGTCACACTGTCTCCATGGAGTCTCTGCCTCTTACTGTTCTTTCTTCTCCGAGAATGGGAACAGAGTCTCTTCAAGGCCTGGCTCGCCTGACGTGTGTACTTCTCTTTCAGGGCGCACCCTGGGAGCCCAGCTCCCCCAGTACTATGAGGTTCTCACAGCCCCCATTTCTAAGGTGAGTGTGGCCAGATGTGGCCCAGAGATCTTCTCCTGCCTTCCAGGCCCCTTGAGCCTTTCTGTGGCCTTGCTCTCCAGGTGCTGGACCACTGGTTTGAGTCTGAGCCTCTGAAGGCTACTCTGGCAACCGACGCCGTGATCGGAGCAATGACAAGTCCCCACACTCCAGGGAGTGGGTGAGTAGGAACCAAGGAGGGCCTGCAAGAGGCTAGAGGAGGACACACTTCCTAAGGAGAGCAAGCTCACAGCCAGCCATCCTCTGAGCTTACCTAGCTCAGTGGGCATGGAGCTCAGCATACTTGCTTGCTGAATGAACTCTGGGTCCAGAGTCTCATTGCGAGTGAGAAGCAGAGCTGACTTCCAGCTCATGCCATCTGAGCCCCAGCATTTCTTCTTAGCTGTTCTTCTCCATGAGCCTCCAGGCAAAGCCTCTTCCTGCTGTCAGTATCTTCTGCCTCCTCCTGCTCCTTCGCTCTCCTCCCAGACACCTCTCTTCTCGGACTCACACACCTTCCTGCCAGGGTTGGGAACGCCCTCCTCTGTGAGCAGCTGTGTGCCTAGAGCCTGATCAGAGAAGAGCAGTCAGACAGTGAGGGCTGTAGCTCTGTTCCGAACTCCTTGGCCTCTTGTAAGAGCAGGAAGTAAGTGTGTGTGTTTGTGTGTGTGTGTGTGTGTGTGTGTGTGTGTGTGTGTGCGCGCACACATGCAGATATGGGTGTATAGAGATGGAAGGGGCCACCAAGAGTGCACTTAAGAAGCATCTAGAACTGTCAGTGTAGGACCCCCAGGAAGTGGCTTTTCAACAGAGGTCAAGCCTGTCCTAATTCTCCAGGGCTATAGAGAAAAAGCATGGGCAGTGTTTGCTGCACTCTGCCAAGCCCTTGACTAATCCCCCAATGTGGATCTACCACCTCCACCCCCACCCCCTGTCCTTTTCTCTTGGGTCTCAAGGAAACTGAGCTACTGGCAAGCTTGTAAAACATGCCTTTCAGAAAACCCATTGCTTCACTTAACAGCTATTGATGAGCCAGGTGCTGGAGACGCAGTAGTCAAAGGACCAGAAATTCTCACAAGACAGAGACCTGGGGCAAGCAATGGCTGTAAATTGTGGACCGTGTTCTAATAGTGGGCCAGCAGGGAAACTGTCCTGCTATTAAAAAAAAAAAAAAAGGAAAAGGGGAAAAAAAAGCAGGAAATGTTTGGTCTGAAATGAGGTGAATGAAATGGGTTTGCTGAAAAAAAATGAAGAAGAAAAAGGTCTCAGGCTAGCAGTACAGCAGGTGCAGAGGCTGGGGTGGAAGGGACAAGCGCTCCATTCCAGCAAGCAAAGGGATGTGCAGTGTGAGGAGCATGGTAGGACAAGGCTCACACCAGGCAGGACACCATCCGATGACACTGACCTTTCCCCTTGGCCAATACTGCACAGCAAAGGCTATCAAAAGAAGGGTGACAAGAGCATCCGGGCCCTGAGACAGGGATCCAGGCTCCCCAAAGGGTGGCCTGCAGGGGACTAAGTGCCAAGGAGAATTGATGGCCCCGGTATGGCTGTGTGAGGGAGAAAAGAGAGAGGCAGCTTGTCGTGGGCGTCTGAGCACCCTGCAGAAATGACGCAGGGTCAAGGTTGGCACCGCACCTTCTGTTGGAACACTGAAAATGCCCTTTATTTGGGTGTGGACACTGAAAAAAGAGCAGTTCAGAGAATGGGGAAGGCACTGGGTTTAACATGTGTGCCAGAAATGCACACATGTAGAGATGCCTTTGGGAGAGAGACATCGGCTGGTGCACGGAGGCTGGAGTCCTAAGTCACATATATGCGCAGGGAGGAAGTATGGCATGAGAAAGCAGGGCGCTGAGCTCATTCAAAGGCTCAGGGAGAGGGCCTAGATTGGGAGGAAAGAGTTGAAGGTCCAGGACAGAAAGTGCTATTAGCTTCTGAAACCAATGACAGGGTCCTGCCTCAGCCCCCCAGTGCTCTGTGCTCTACCCTCAGGTATGTCCTGCTGCACCATGTGATGGGCTGCCTGGAGGGGATACAGGGTGCCTGGAGCTACGTCCAGGGTGGCATGGGTGCCCTCTCTGATGCCATTGCAAGCTCAGCTACTACACATGGAGCGACTATCTTCACAGAAAAGGTGTGGGCCCCTCCCCCAACCCTGGCTATTGGCCCGGATGCAGGGTAGAACAGTCTCAGATTTAGAGAGACCTTCAAATTACTCAGAAGTCCAGAATCCAGGCCCTCGCTTCTGAAGCGTGGTGACAGCTGAGCAGCTGTCATCTAGGCCCACTCTTCCGGCTGACCCTTCAAGCTCACCAGTCACGAAATGGTGCATGGGCTGTGTTCCACGGTAGATGGGTGGGTAGCATCAATGCTCCCCGAGAAGCCTTTGGTTTGAAATGGATCAGGGGTGAAGAAGCATTGATGCCTAGGACCCACCCCTACTATTCTAAACCTGGGCTTCCTTCTGGGGACTTTGCCGGGGGGCTGTCTCTTGCTGGGGCTCCAGACTGTGGCTAAGGTGCTGGTGAGCAGTGAAGGACGCACTCGAGGAGTGGTGCTGCAGGACGGCGAGGAGGTCAGGAGCAGAGTGGTCTTGTCCTGTGCATCGCCGCAAGTCACTTTCTTGGAGCTGACACCACAGGTGAGGTGGGTCAGGGTAGAGACAAAATACCTGCCAGAGCGGTCTCGAATGTGGTGTGAGGAGTTAAGATTACTTCAGGGTGGTCGATCCAAGGACTAAGCCTTATTCTGAAGAAGTGGGTAGCTTGCAAACAGTGGAGACGCCTCATAGGTGACAGGGAGGTGAGGGGACTTGGACCACACAGATGGCAATAGGCCAAGCCAGTGCCAGAGCCCAGGTCTGGCTCATAATTCTTATGACTTCTCCGCTTTTGCCAACTCTGATTCTACCATCTGCCAGTGATCTATTGCAATATTAATGCTGGGAATGGAGGTTTGGGAGTTGTTCTGTTTTGTTTTGTTTTGTTTTGTTTTGTGTGTAGCAGAGTCATAAAACTTCTGGGCAGATAAGCCCTCCTCTCATAGACAGAGAAATCAGTTGTCCTTGGCTGGTTCAGCTGCTGGGGCCTGCATGTCACCTGCAGTGGCTGTGGCTCTCTGCTGGTCTTGACTAGACTCAGTTCTGTTTCTGGGAACTGGCTGACTGTGGCTGGTCCCGGACAGAATATGGTGGAAAGACAGAGTTGGGGGGCTCAGGCGTCCCCTCAGCCTCTGGCTCGGGGGCTCTAGCATGTTCTCCGGCCTGGCAGAAAGCGACAGTCGGCAAGGACAGCATGCTCCATATTGTTTCACCTGGGCCCAACTTATTTGCTGCCGTTGGCTAAATCCAGTCTCCCAGACAGTCCAGGGGGAGGATGAGGAGGTTACTGTGGAGGAACATGGAAAGGGGCTTACATCCAGGAAGGGCTCAGGACTTCGGAACAATTGGTCACACCTCCCCTGTCCCTGAAAGATAAGATAATGTGTGTCTTTTCAGGCAGCCTCATCTACAGGTAGGCCTACTCTTGGGGGCAAAAGTAATAATGTCTCTGAATATTTCCACTAACAAAATTCAATAGCTCTCAGTACATATTGTTAAGGCAACTGTGAAACAGCAAGGGCTGTGAGTGGAAGGAGTATAGTGCATAGAAATGTCTATCCCTGTTCAAGCAGGACAAGGAGAGAGAGAGCTACACCCAGCCAGGACAGTCAGCCAGGTGCAGAGGAAGACAAGTTTAGCTTGGAGGGAGCTCTCACAGAGGAGGAAGTTTGGGGCTGAGTTCTGAAGGAAACAGAGGACCTCCTTAGGTAAAGGTTGGAGGACTGGTCTGAGCTCTTTGGCTGCCTGGGGCCTCTCAGAGAGCTCTGTCCTTCCAGGATTGGCTTCCTGGAGCCTTTGTGAAGAGAATCTCCCAGCTGGACACACAGTCTCCTGTTACAAAGATCAACGGTGAGAGACGTCTGATTGCATCTGCCTCTTGACACGTCTGTGTGGGAGTGTCCAAGTCAGAGGAGCCTCAGCTACACTGTTCTCCCCCTGTCCTGAACCCAGCTTGTCCCAGCTTGTCCCCAGTTTGTCCCAACTTGTCCCATCTTGTTTGTCCCCAGCTTGTCATACTTTCAGACTTCTGGCCTACTGGTCAAGCAGGTGGTAATTATCACAGGAGGACCCTGCAGGGCTGGGGGCCTGACCTGACCTTTTGCCTCCTCAGTGGCTGTAGACAGGCTGCCCAACTTCCAAGCAGCCCCCAATGCTCCCAGGGAGCAGGCACAGCCTCACCATCAGTGTTCCATCCACCTGAACTGTGAAGATACTCTGCTCCTCCACCAGGCCTTTGAAGATGCCAAGGGTGGCCTGCCTTCCCAAAGGTAGGTGAGGCCTGGCCTTTGTGGCCTCCTGCATGTTCTGAGGCAGGAGCCTGGCTTCATTTACCTGGTGCTAAATCTTCAGTGTTCCAGAATCAACCTGCCTATGACTATCCATTTCTTTTTTGTGGGGTTGGGGGTTGAGACAGGGTCTCTCTGTGTTAGCCTTGGCTGTCCTGGACTCGCTTTGTAGACCAGGCTGGCCTCAAACTCACCACTCCCAGCTGACTATCCATTTCTAAGAGCACTAAGTGTCAGACAAAGAATCTGAATATGAGAGCAGTGGAGATGAAGGGGGGCCATGTTGGGAGTGTGCCCGGCAGGTAGATGGAGAGCAGTCCTGAGGAGGATAGCATTCAGAATCAGAAAAAGAGGTGCTGCATTCTGGGTGAGAGAAGAGGTTCTCAGATTCGGTGACAACAGAAGGCATGCTCACTAAGCCCCTAATGTGTTTCTGAGGAGCCCCTTTACCCAAGCTCCTAAAAGCACCCCATCCCAGCTGGGCTCTGTGGGGCCTATACCCTTCATGCTCTACGTTGCTCAACAGACATGTGCTGCATCCCACTCTGGGTCAGGCTCCACACCAGGCGCAGGTCGTATGGCCGGGGAGGTGAAGCAGACACCAAGTTTATGATAATCCTGGTGCCTAAGAACTCACAGCATAAAGTAAAGGAGAGGCGCAAGGCTGCTCTTGTGGAGCCTACTTTTTGTCAGCTCAGACACAGACCACCAAGAAGGACCCACACCAAGCTCTCTGCTCCGTGCTGGCCAACAGTATGCAACAATAATAAAGACTGAGGGAAAAAGGAAGACAGGCCAGAGGAGGTCTGCTTTTTAAAAGTGAAGGCCCCTCTGACGAGGTGACATTTGAGCAGTGAATTGAAGGAAGCAAGACTTGTGTGGATATCTGAGGAAGAACACCCAGAGAGAAGGGCAGGTGTAAAAGCCCTGTGACAGGGGTGTGCCAGAGTGGAGGGTGCAGAGCCACAGCAGCTGCCTGGGCATTGTCCCTTGCCTTAGCTTTCACCAAAGGAAAGCCTGACTTTTCCTTTAGAAAGACCTCCTCCGTGGTGGCTCACGCCTTTAATCCCAGCACTCGGGAGACAGAGGCAGGTGGATTGCTGTGAGTTCGAGGCTAGCCTGGTCTACAGCGTGAGTCCAGGGTAGCCAAGGCTACACAGAGAAACCCTATAAAGAGAAGACACCTGTTGTAATTGGTTCCTGTGAGGGCCACAGGACAGTGGCTGGGACCTGGGTGGAGACAGAAGTGATGGGAAGTGTTCAAGTAGACATGTTTTAAAGGTTTGAGGGTGAGATTTGCTGTTGGACAAGATCTAGTTTGCGAGTGAGGAGTGACTGGAAAATTATGAGAAAGGTGGAGGCTTCTGGGGAGGTTTGAGAGAATGTTAGGCATTAGGGTTTGGACAATGACAGGAGAGGAGAGGCCATCAGATATCTAAAGAGAGAAAGATGTACAGTTGGGGGATGCTGGTCTGAGAAAGGGCATTTCACACGGCTTTGAAAAATGCTCGTGCGATCTAGATCTATGGGAATGGTTCCAGCATCTCCAAGGCTGTGGTTACCAAAGGCTGTTACACTCGGGTCCCTTTGGTGAAATGGCAGAGCTTGAATTTCACCTCCTCACACCCTCCAGTAGACCATCAGTCATCTAGATGACTTAAAATGCCTGTGTGCATGCCGGGTAAATGGCTGCCATGCAATATCTTTTATGGAATGACACCAAGGGGGAAAGCCGGCATGTTCAGCAAGGTCTCGTTTTCTTTTCTTTTCTTTTTTTTTTTTTTTCAATCTGTGGCTAGAGAAAACACAAAGCCCTCAGGCATGGAGGGCCGAATGTCTCCAGAGATCTGAGGATCTTGTGTGTCAGCTAGGAAAGCTGTTGGCTATAGGCAACCATGGTTGGTTGGACATAGGGCACCATACTGTGCTGCTTCAATAGGCCTAGATGCTCTGCTTTGCCTGTTCCAGATATAGTTCCTGGGCCAGGAGGGCAGGGACAGCTTGGTTGGACCCTGACCACTGGGGACTTGGGCCTGACCCCTTCATGGTTCTCACTATCTGGACCCTGGTGGTGTCTGAGTTGGGGAGTCCGGATTAGAACACAGGTCTGTGGGGAAGGAAGACAAGTCCAGGACACAACTCTGAGCCAGGTGAGGGAGGACCAGAGCCCTGTGTCTTGGTCTATAGGTCTAGAGGGATGCAACAGAGGTGCGCTGGACTACGCTAGCTAACATGGCTTCTTCACACTGACAATCATCTCAGGCTGGTAGTCTCTGAGGGCCTTCATTAATCTCGTGCCACCTCAGAAAGGCCCTGAGCTCTTCTCTGCAGTCCTGACCCTCTCTGCTCCCCCAACATCACAGGCCCATGATTGAGCTCTGCATCCCTTCATCGCTGGACCCCACCCTAGCTCCACCAGGCTGCCATGTGGTCTCCCTCTTCACTCAGTATACACCCTACACCCTGGCAGGAGGCAAGGTCTGGAATGAGCAGGAGAAAAACACCTACGCAGACAAAGGTAAAGAGTGCAACATGTGATAGCTAGCCGTGGGATCCATTGGGCGCGCGTGCGCGCACATACACACACACACACACACACACACACACACACACACACACACACACAGCCTCAATCAAGCTCAACACTGTCATCAGGAAAGAGATGTACCCAAGGAAACCTCATGTCAACATGGTGAATAGGTGCTGTGATAAGGCACTAAGTTGAGAAAGCCAAAAATACAATGTCCCAGGCTAGAAAGATGGCGCCACAATGGCTCATGTTTAAAAAGCCTGGTAACCTGAGTTTGAAAGCCTAACAAATAGTAGAGGGAGAAAACCAACCCCCAGAAGTTATCATCTGACCTCTACACATGCACTGAACCACACTCACTCACTCTCACAGACATACCCACTCACACACACACACATGCATGCACACACACATTCTCACACTCACACACACTCATACACACTCACACACTATATAACACAGAACATTTTTTTATAAAGCAGAGGACTCCACTCTTGCCTGCAGTTGCTCACAGTCCAGTGGGGAGGCTAGCAAGGGAGCAGCCGACCACCACGGTACATTGTGCTTTATGGACCGAAAGAAAGAAGCCCTGAGCCAGAGGCGAGGAGAGCACTCAAGGGAAGAAACCCTGAGCTTGGTTTTCAACAATGAATGAGGATTGGCCTGAATATAAAGAATGTTCCAAGCAAAAGAAACAGCTTGGGCAAAGCAATGAGAAGAAAGCGACTTCATATATTCAGGAGGAGACAAGTAGCGTTGTTTCAGGTCAGGGTAAGAGATGAGAGAGCGAGGCTGGACTGACCACAGGCTTTTCTGACAGAACATTTATTTGCTCATGGGTCACTTTTCATTTGTTCTTTACTTACTGGCATACAATTTGCATAGGATAAAATAAACCTCGACTCTTATAATAAACTTAAGAGTTGCACAACCTCATTGTGCCCTCTTCTTCCAGTGTTTGACTGCATCGAGGCCTACGCCCCTGGCTTTAAGAGTTCTGTGCTGGCCAGAGACATCCTCACCCCACGGGATCTAGAGAGAATCTTCGGCCTTCCTGGAGGGGTGAGTGTAGGCCCGGGCCCCCCTCCCATTCTCCTCCCTATGTGCCTCCCGGCTGGCTCCTTTGGCCTTTCCCAGCCTTCATTAGGGAGTGGTAGAGCCCATGGCTGAGTAGAGACAGAATAGAGAGGACACAGACACACAGGTGCCACTCAAGAAGGTCACTGTAGGAAGCCAGCCTCAACTTCCCCACCAGCCTTTTCTAAAGAGAGCTCCCTCCCTGAGGAAGTAGGACCTTATAGTAAGCTTTACTGTACCAGATAAAGGAGACTGGAGGACAGAAGCCAGAAGCCTGCCTAGGAGCCTGTGATGGGGCAGGGGACCCGGTGAGGAGGCAGGGAGCCCCTGAGGAGTTTGGAGTTCCATGATGAGGCAGCTCTAACCCTGCAGCCTCTGGCCACAGTGCCTACTGAGACTAACAAGGCCAGAGGGAGCTGGGTGGTCTGTGATGCACATCAGTGTACCCAGCATGGACACAAGTAACGCCATCGTGTTATACCTACCTTGATTATATGCTAAAAGGATCAGATTTGGAATCCATTAGGCTAAATAAAATACACTATTGACATAAGTGTCACCAATTTGCCTTTTTACTTCTTAAATGTGGCTCCTGGTACATCTAAAATTGCATGCACAACTCTGGTCATTTTCGCTGTGTTTGTTTAAACTGATCCAGACAGAAGGCAAAAGGCAAGGCAGCTGGGAGAAAGAGGGACTGAGGGGACTGATCACAGTGTGAGGCAGGGAGGGGTGAGAAGTGTCGATGGTAGTATGATCAGGCGTGAGTGGACGTGACATGAAGGTTGAATGAGAGGCTGAGGACAGGGCGGTTCTGAAGGCAGGATGGTTTGAGAGAAAGGCAGGTTTAGGGAAGAAGTCATTGCCACGGGGACCAGATGAGAGGGCAGAGTAAGAGGGACAGCCCATGGTGACATCTGGCAGATTCTGCTCTCCTTTGTTCGGGACACCCACTGCCTTTCTGGGCCAGTCTGTCCCAAGCCAGTGAGTAGAACCCGCCCCTACTGTGCTGTGTCTGCTGTTAACAGTGAGGCCCATGGAACCGGGGGTGGGGTGGTGGGAGGTGCTCAAGGCCAGATTGCGATGATAGCTACCCAAAGATCCAAGCCCCAGCAGGAGCCTGTGCCAACGGAGCAAGTCAGTCTGCTGTCTTCCCAACAGACTGAGGGGTTTTGTGGTCCACAGCCAACCCTCACCCCCCCCCACACACTCCCCGTTTTCTTTCCCACTCAATTTCCCTGTGCTCTATAGAGGCCCCTACTCCTCTTTCTTCTGGATAAAACACCCCTGTGAGTTTCGCCCAAAGTCTGGGCCGCATCCTTCTTTTCTCCCACCCTCACTTAGGAACCCAGGGAACTATCCGGGAAGCAGGAGGGACTGGATTAGAGGATAAGAAGAGGCAGCCAGGGCGGCAAAGGCCACAGCACCCCCACTCTAACGGCTGTAGCCCTGCCTGCCTCCACAGAACATATTCCACGGTGCCATGTCCCTGGACCAGCTCTACTTTGCCCGCCCGGTGCCCCAACACGCTGACTACAGATGCCCTATCCAGGGCCTGTACCTCTGTGGAAGCGGGGCCCATCCTGGTGAGTGACCTAATTTCTGTGTGGGTTGTAAGGGGCTTATGGGGTGAGGATCATAAGCTTGTGGGAAGAGGAGGATGTGGGGAACCCTCTTGGGGTTCCAAACCCTCTGTGCAGGGTAAGCACACAGCAGCATCTCTGCCAGGCTGCCTCAACCCACAGCTTTTGGTAAACCTCCTCCCACCCAGGCGTAGGGACACATTCTAATGGAGGGCAGAGGCAACTCCTCCAGGGGCTGCGGAGACTCACACGCCTTAATTCCTCACCCATATGTGAGACCAGAAAGGATCAGTAATGTTTCTCACCTTTGAAATTCTTTACTGTACCAACTCCAAGCCTAGCTGACTTCACTGTGACTGTCATCTCCTAGTCACACCCTCTCTGTGCTCTGGGCAAGGCCTCCCATAGTGAGCTGTGTCTCCTGCCTCCTCCAGATCCTTAAACATTTAGCTTTACCTGCTAAACTGCCAAGTGCCTCCTGGCTCAGCAGGTAGGCTGGCAGAGTGTGGAAGTGTGGGATAGGAGGCCAAGGTGGCCACAGCCTGCCAGCCCTCCCCCAGCTGCGTGTGGAAGCAGCAGGGAGCCCAGACAGCTTGGCAGTTGTTCCATTTGTGGCTGTTCTCTGAGCCCCGCCCTGTCCCTTCCTGGTGGGCTTCTGGTTCCAGGAGGAGGCGTCATGGGAGCGGCCGGCCGGAATGCAGCCCATGCAGTCTTTAGGGACCTCAAAAGCATGTGATGCTGGACCAGCTCTGACCATGGGGACAAGTCTTCCCTGTACTTCTGAGCCACCTATCAGCCCACCCCCCACCCCCACCCAAGATGCCTTGCTTCAAAAGATGCCACCGGAGACAGCTGCATTAGCAAGGTGCCCTTGTTTCTTAATCAGGGCCTGAGTTACATTTAGGGCAACTTCACCTTGCCTCAGGCCTCGACAGATTAGCTGGATTTGTCTTATTAAAAAGTGTTTCATATAGAGATTGCTTGTATTGCTTTTCTATGTGTCTATAGCTTGGAGGAGCTGGCATACCAGATGGACACAGTCCATCTAAGGAATGGAAGAATTTGGTCCAACTGTCCCCTTCCTGTCAGCAGAATTGCCACTACCAACTAATTGGAGGACTGGCCTGCCAGGGCCCAGACAACTACTGCCATGTCCCTGTCACTGTAATAACAAACTCACAGTTCTAGTGACCCACTAGGTCACCCTCAGGCACACAATGTACATAAGCAAAGCATTGTATCTCAAGCCGTCAAAAACCCCTGGTCAGGAAACAGCAGTTGCGGGTAACCACAGTGTGAGGTCCCCAGAAGCTGTGCCTTCCAGATACCAGAGCGTTCCGCCTTCCGCTTGCTTAATGCTAAATCTGCCCTGCCTGTCACTAGCCCTTTCAACATAAGTCTCATTCTGCACTGAGTTGGGCTGTCAGTGTCCAGCAGAAAGAAACACAGTGTGGGTCCCCTAATAACACCTGCGCTGGAAGCCTCTCCACGTTGGTTAAAGGCTGTCATCCCAAGCTGTCCCCTCTGTAGGTCAGATAGAAACTTCCTGAGGCTGACACCTAACTTCCTCTGCGTAGACAAGCATGGTTACTATATTATAACATTTCCAATTAGTCTTTCACACAATCAGGATACGTTACAACGGTCTTTATGTGATTTACATCTGTCTTTCTTTGAAATTACTTTATACAAAACCAATTCAGTGTTATAATTTCTTTTAAAAACATTTTTGATAGATATCTAATATTCTCGTGTGAGAGTGAACTGTAATTTACTACGGGACACTCAGTCCAACCTTGACCTTGATCGATAACTAACAGCAGCCCAAGTCCAGGCAGCTGCTCCTTGTCAGGCCTTCTGTGTGGAGCCTCTCTACCAAGGCCTGGCTCCCAGGCACAGCTGTGGGCCAGCAGAGAAGGAGCTTGGAGGAGGTGGGGGTGGGGTGGGGACAGGGATGGGGGCTGTTTTAATGCTTTAAGAAGAACTTCTCACCGGTTGGAGATTCCCCCACCGGATGTCTCACATCTTAGAAAGATACAATTTTGGTCCAGATGGAGAGAGAAAGTCAAGACGTAAATACTGTGGAGTGCCTTGGATTATACAGGGCTCATGCCAACCCACTGAGGAGAGTGGGTTAGCCCTACCCAAAGTGATGGCTCCGCAGACTGGCCATGAATCAGGCAAACAGGTCCCTTGCTGACTTCAGCACATAAAACTCTTACTAGAATAAACAAGTCAGGACTCTCCCCTTACCTGATTTATAGCTGCCCCGAACCTCCCTTCCCCCCTACCACAAGTCCCCAGGCAGGAGGAAAACTTCCTCCCAGGCGCAGATCTTTAAGAACCCCAAGCACACAGGAAGCTCACCTGGTGAAGTTATTATGTCACACAGCGGCAGTGACAGTGAGCAGAGTTTCAGGGACATGTGAGGTTTATTGCTCCGGAAGAGATCTGGCTATCCTGGTGGGAAGAGGACCAGATGCGCCAAGAAAGAGCGCGCCTTGTGAGTTTGCGCAGCAGGTGATGGCCTGAGCTCTGGGACACTGATAGCACTCCAGGATGGGACACAGCGGAGCACAGAAAACACATTTGAACAGGCCTGGGAGGCATGGAAAATTTAAAGAGAGACGAGAGAAAGGGGTATACAGGTTAGCAAACCTAAAAAAAAGAAAAAAGAAAAAAAAAAAGCTCCCCAGGAATTAACTGTGATCCAAACCAAGTGATTATATTTTATCTACAAAGTTTAAACACATTGTGATAGAAAATTGCCAATGTGGATCTTCCTTGATTTTATCCGAATTTTGTCAGTTCTGTAATGCAAGTTGTCAGATCACCATTTCTATACAGCTGGCTAGATGTGTCTTTGAATAACAAAAGGATTGGAAGATAAATGATGAGCAAAGGGCATTTGCTCAGGAGGCAGGGATCTTCCAAACCAATGCTTAAGATAAAATAATAAAGGAGGCTAACTTTGTTCGGGGCCTGCAGAGAAATGTAGGTGGCTCGAATGCTATTGCATCTGCACAGAGGGGCTGTGAGGGGGAAAGTGCACATTGCTTGCCAGAATATCTCCATATGGCCCTGTGACACAGTGGGTTTGAGTCTAGGTGCAGAATTAACAGAACTGTGTTTGTGTGCTCACTCCAGACAAGCAGGCAGGTACCCCGTGTGAGATGCACAAGACCGAGGTGTTTGCAGAGTTCGGTTTTTCTGGATTTGGGGATATTGGCATAGACTGTCCTGGACACACGTCCCCAGGTCAGGTACCAAAAGCCAGAACCTTTGTGAGCATCAGCCCTTCAAAGCGTTGAGTTTCTGGGGAATTTTGGATGTTAGATTTTTCAGATTAGGGTACCCAACCTGTACCAGTGGACAACACTGCTTATAGCACCTCCAAACAGGACAGACACCCATCAACTATAGAATTGTATACGCTCGTGTGTTAAAATAGCACTGAACAATGTGGAATGATCACTCTAGATCCATACACAGCAGTACTGGGGTGAGTCTCAGAAGCCAGACGCAAAACAATTCATGCTGCAGGCTCCCCCTTATGGAACGAGTAAAACCAGGCTAAGAAGGCTGGTCGGTCAGGATTTCATTCTCACTGTATTCACTCTCCTTGGGGCTGATGGAAACCCTCGGGGTTCCGGTGGTACCTGTAGTCTGACCTGTGTTGTGGTAACAGAGTTGTGTACTGCTTCCTAAATACTGGTTGTGCTGCACACTTAGAACACTGCAGTTTCCATGTACATATTACACTCCCATAAAAAGGTTTAAAGCCAAGTTGGTCCCTGAAACATATGTGCCATCACTTACTAGTGCCCTGGCTTCGTAGCTTTCATTTCACAGCAAAGCCCTAGGGCTGAGTCTATGTCTGGGTCCCTGGATGTAGGCAATTAGGTTACATAAAGGGACAGCATACATCTTACAGGACTCTCTCTGGGCCCCTGAATCTCTGTGAGGAAGAAAGGGGGCAACATTGCAAAGCCCCACATGGCAAGCAGCTCCAGCCAGGCTCCTGCTGGAAGCGCTCAGTCCTGCACTGCACCTCAGAGCACCTGCTGCTGCAGACAGTATGCAAGGACAGGGCCATGCCCAGCACAGCCTCCAGATGCAGCCCAGGCGGCGCCCGTGGTGACAGGCTTGCGAGGATCTACTCAGAGAGCTCAGCTCATCTGTGCCTGGACCCTTAGACCATGGAAGCTGTGTGAGAGCAATGTGTGCTCTCCAGCACCACTATGTAGGCAGTGACGCGTTACAGAGAACAAATAACTACTGCAGGAGAGAAAAGCACAGCTGCGCAAGGAGACCCGCAACCACAAGCATGAGGGGGGCAAAGTAAGTCTCACAGTTAGACTTGTAATTGTGCCTCCAGATTCTACAATTATTCTGTGATCTGGACCCTCTGGCAGCTGGCCATCTGTCCCCCTGGGAGTGTGAAGACTGGAAGAGGCCACCACTGAGAGCATCAAGAGAGTCTACCACCTGAGAGTTCACCACCGCCACAGCCGGACATCCGGCAAGTCCTTTGCTCAGCCAACTCTCAGGTCCTTCTGTAATTCACGGAGATGGTGACATCTCACCTCACACAGGCACACAACAAGGAAAGGTTTCTTCATTCTTTACAAAATGGTAAATTACTGCTCTCACCAGTGGACCAGACAGAGTGAGAAGCTCGTGGGAACATTCTGGGCCCACCTGGGGGAGAGAAATGCAATGAAAACTGTCATTTGAAACGGAAAAAAAAGTCCCTCCATTGAAGACATAGGACCTCTTTTCATGGGACAGGCCCCAACCAGCCTCCACCCTGGGGCCTCGATAACACACACACACACACACACACACACACACACACACACACACACACCCCTCTACAATAAACCACACCGAGTCACGCAGATCAATACAACAGGACAGGAAAGAAGGAAGCAGGCTGGGCAGCTTGCCAAGGCCAGAAGTCCGAATGACTGCTGTGCTATATTTCTGGTCCAATAAATCAATGTACCTTGGAAGGGCTCCTCCGACTCTGTGGCTGTAATTGGTACTACCTTCCTCAGGGGCTGCGTGCTTCGTTCAAGGTCAGGAAACCAGCTCTGGTTTTCCTGGTCCAGCACACGCTTTCCTCACCCACCCTGGAGTAAGGGGTTGCAGCTCTTGGAGAAAGAGCTGGTGGTGAATCTGCCTGCAGGCTGTGAGAGGCCAGGGGAAATGGGATGGAGACTGACCCCTGATGTCTCTCTGTGTTGGATTTCCAAAGCTCACCAAGCAGTCTGTCCGGATGCCATCACTACAACTGTGTCTCTATTCTTTTGCCACTGAGGGGCTCACTGCAACAGAGGCACCAGCCCCCCCGCCCCCCACAGAATCACAAGCTAACAATGGTAGCTGCTATTTCCTGGGCTTTCACTAACCAGATGCAGGCCCTGCATTACTTCACCTAAGTCCACAATAAACCAAGGCCCCTCAGCAGTGAGTCAACTTTGTACAACTGAGCATCGTGGCACAGTGACAGGAAATACTTTGCTGGTCATTGATCCGGCCAAGATGAACTGAAGGTTTTCTGGTATTGAAAGTCATGTTCAGCCGAGCGTGGTGGCACATGCCTTTAATCCCAGCACTCAGGAGGCAGAGGCGGGTGGGTCCCTGTGAGTTCGAGGCCAGCCTGGTCTACAAAGTGAGTCCCGGACAGCCAGGGCTACACACAGAGAAACCCTGTTTCAAAAAATTAAATTAAATTAAATTAAAAATTAAATAAAAAAAGGAAAAAAGAAAGTCATGTTCTAAGCAAGGAGATACACTCTGTCACAACTAGAGACAACTGGTTGCATGGTCACCAAATCCCATAATGGCTGACCATTTTCTGTGCAAGTTTGTCCACAAATGTGAAGAGGTGGCCCAGAGTCTCAGCACAGTCACAGTCTGGTGGGGTCAACAAAAAGCCCACATGTAAGGACCCCAGGTAGCTCTATTGTGAAAGGAGTTAGCATGGACCCTTGTGGGATGGAGAAATGAGCTAGGTTGGCTGCCATGAGCTCACAGGGCCAGGACACATCTCTCTTTTTTCTTTCTTTCTTTTTTCAAGACACTGTCTCTCTGTGTAGCCCTGACTGTCCAGGAACTCTCTCTGTAGACCAGGTTGCTCTTGAACTCTCAGAGATCCGCCTGCCTCTGCCTCCCAAGTGCTGGGACTAAAGGCATGCGCCACCACATCTGGCTGGAACATTTATTATAGCAGAAGACAGGAGTAGACTACATTTGGTGAGTGCAAGAGACAAGGAGGGCATTCAAACCATGCTGGGACCATGTGGTAAAAGCTGGGCAGTGGGATCGGATGGAGTCCTCACAGCACACCATGGTATAGAAGAGGGTTTGTCTAAAAGTGATGATGGGAACACAGTCAGGCAGGAGGTCCAAGCTCCTGAGAGTCTGAGCAAGATTAAAGTGCTGGGGTGCGTGCCGGGGTGGGGGCTGGGGAAGCTTCATTCAGCAATCAGCAGGGTGGGAGGCAGGTTGCCACATGTTGGAGGATGTCCAGGCCTTGGCTGGTCTAAGTGATCCCATTCAGACTGCTGGCAAAGGCCCAGGGGCAGAGTCCAGCATTCTCTACCCTGCTGCCCAGAGGCCTCAGTGCGTTTCCTAGGGTCAAAAGTGGGAACTTGTCACCAGGATGCAAGGACGGAGCATCAGCCTGTCACAGCTACGGTCCACATGGCCAGGAGCTCAGTGTCCAACACCTTGCCAGTGATTCCTCCAAAGGTAACCCAGGCCTCTAGAATGAGAGTGCCCTTTGGTACCAAGTGGCCATCTGCATTTCATCCAGGACCAGGACAAACACAGCCTAGGGGGCCGCTCTCCGCCAGGGAAGCCAGAGACTCATCTGCACACTGTAGAAACTGGAGCAGCCCATATTTGGAGTTGGGAAGAAGCTGAACAGTAAGACACAGGCTTCTTAGGAATGGGAGGGCTTACCGGGCAACCAGCTTTTAGGAGGGAAGAAAACAGCATTGTTTTTACAATAACCCTCCTCGGTCCGTAATGAGCAAAGCTCTCCAATGCACAGAGCAGCCTCCTAATGTGAGTCACCCTGAGACTCAGCTTCAGCCTCTGCCCTTTAGCACAGGAAACAGGAGCAATAACGGAGCAGCCGGGTGTGAGTTATGGAAGCCCGTCGGGGCGGGAAACTCAGTGAGTTATAATAGCAGAGTAAATTAATTTCACATAAGTGGGATTAGCAGTTAAATAAATGGCAGTCCCAATGCTAACAATGTCTGGGATGCTGTGTCCCCTGCCAGGGGACGGAAAGAGTTCTCGCTCTTGGCTGAGCAGGACTTAGGCCACTGGAGGGCACCCATCCACAGTTAAGGACATTACAGAGGGGAGCACAAGGTAGGAGGGGGAGACTATAGGGTAGAGCCACCTCCCACTGAGGGGTCATGGTGCCCAGAACATTCTACTCTAAACACAACCTGGAGAGAGTGGCTTGGGATGGCCCAGGATTGGGGGAAGTTGGGGGCAATGAATTCTAAGCATGGGTCTGGAATTTGTGTTGGTTTTCTCTTAAATTGCCAACCTCTTGTTTGTTTGAGTTATTTAAGGCTCCTGTCCCTTTCTTAGTTTGAAACGACCTTTCTGCATGGGAGATTGCAATCCCAGGCTTCCTGGGACCGAGCCTGAGGAGGATGAGGTCACAGAAGCTGGACCTGTGTTCCTAACCTACAGAGCAGGGTTGGCCACACCCCGTGCATTGCTCTGAGGACTAAGTTAATGCAGATGCAAGTGCTGCAAATGGACACAAGCTGCACAGTGGCCCTCCATCCCTTGGTGCCTGTGGAGCCAGGGAAACTGGTCCTTAATGATACACCCTTGAAACATGCCTTGGTAGGGAGAGATGTCTGTCCTTTAGCCTGTTTCTGGAGGGATTTCCCCAGGTGCTTTGTGAGGTCCATTTTGTTGTTGTTGTTGTTGTTGTTGTTGTTGTTTTGAGACAGGGTCTCTCTGTGTAGCCTTGGCTGTCCTGTGCTCGCTTTGTAGACCAGGCTGGCCTTGAACTCACAGCAATCCTTCTGCCTCCACCTTCCGGGTGCTGGGATTAAAGCGTGTGCCACCATGCCCTGCTGCGAGGCCCATTCTTATTCTTCCCCTCTACTTAGAGTAGCAAGAGCTAGACCAAAGTAGATTTAGTAGCAGAGTGGGAGGAACTCCAAGGTGTGTGTGTGTGTGTGTGTGTGTGTGTGTGTGTGCTGCATGCAGATAAGGGAATGTGCGTCCATGCACATGCATGCAGAGGCCATAGAGGGTAGAGTTACCTTTCACTATCAATTTAGTTACCTTATTACCTCGAGACAAAGTCTCTCACTAAGTTCCTGGGATCTGTCCGTCTCCAACTCATGAGGGTGGGGTTGTAGGTTTATATACCCCATGCCTAATTCTTTCAACTTTATCTACAGTGGGGTCAAAGAACACCAGCATCCTACACACACACACACACACACACACACACACACACACACACACACACACACACACACCTGTATAGGGTCTGTCAGTGGATCATGGCTTGCTTTAGAGGAAATGTGTGAGATTGCAAAGTAATTAAACGAAGGTGGTTACTTTAAGCTTGTTGAACATGCAATGTACCCAGCTCGCTTCCTGGCTGTGTTACAGAACCTGCCACTGAATGCCGTTTTATACCATAGGCTTGAACTCAGAAACAATCCTAGTGGTTTTATTATGCTAACTCTGGTTGTATGTTAAATAGCTCATATCCACAGATGTGGCATCAAGAAAGTGTCCCTAGATAATAGGGCTACCAAAAGTGGCAATTTGCCCAGGATTTCCCCAATTTTAGCTCTGAAGGATTCACATGTTGGCAAGCCCTTTAGTCTGGGCAGACGGGGGGCTGGTGGCTACCCTCCTATACACAAGCCACAAGGGGCTTGTGCACACATCTCCTTTAGCAGCAGGTATATACAAGAGGTCAACTAGTCTACTGCTGTTCAATTACATGTAAAAACCTAAGCACTGAACAGTTTTATAGGTCAGTTTTTCTCTTGAAATAAATACATGCTCTACAACAAACCAGCAACTCTCATTGGGCTAAATGGATAATGAGGACACAAAACCAATAATACTTTATAAATAAAACGTATGACTAACAGCAACCAAAACCACAGCCGCTCAAAACAACTGCAAGAGTGCCAAGCAGACGGCAAGAACCATCCCTCCTATGTAAAGCATAGTGTAGAATGACAAATGCCAGCCCTCTGGAAACGCTAATTTTAGCTTATGAATACCAGATTTTTGTGAATTACTGGCAAGTAACCTTTAATTGTGTACAAGGAGAATCCACAGAGGGAGAGGAGGGGGAGAGGGGGACAGGGTGACTGACCCACTGCAGAAGCCACAGGGAACATTTGTTTTCTGGGGTCAGATAATGTCATCAGAGTGACTCTCAACCCAGCAAGAGTGTCAAGGCCAATGCTTTGACAGTCACTGTTCATTATTAATAAATATTAATTTAATAGCTCAATTAATAAATCAGAAAGCTTCGACCCAGTTTGCAGAACTACAGTTGTCATAGCCCCTTAACCAAAACCACCGCCACCTGCAGCTCTGCCAGCTTTTACCCCACCTGGGCACAATAGCACACATCTGTAACGCCAGCAATTGAATGGCAGGGCAGGGGAATGCAGGGCGGGGTTAGGATGCAGAGTGAGACCCTCCCGTCTAAAACCAAAACAAAATAAAAAGCTGAGTGTCCCAGAGCTATGTGAAGGACATTTAATCTCTCATGTTTAGTTACCCCTTATTGGTCCTGTTATGGTTGAGTTGTGCCACTCATGCTAAAATCTTAACCTTTTGGTACCTGTGAAACAGAAACTTTATATGTAAGACCAAGTTTAGGTGATCATGAAGCAGGCTATAATCCAGGTATAATTGCTGTCCTGATATGAAGAAGGGAGGGAGGGAGAGGGAGAGAGATGGGAGAGTGAGTATGTGCTGCCTCAAGCCATTGGCTTGTGACATTGTTATGGTAGCTCCTGGAGCCTCTGAGTAGCTCAGGTCCCTGCTGGCTACCTCCTGTTCAATTTCTGCAGCTACCCAGGGACAAAAGGGGCCTGGCAGGGGGTGGAGCCAGTCTTGCTGCTCTCTCTGGTGCCTCTTCTGCTCCTGACACAGCAGGATCAGACTGCCTTAGGACCCCTTACCCCAGGAAGGCTCCTAGCTCTCTCCGTTCCTGTGCTGGGCACCCGGTGTGGGGAGGCTGGCTGTCACCCCCTCCTTCTCCCAGGGGTACTGTGAGGATAGGGACTTGTTCCCACTCAAACGCCTCAGGTAGGATCATTTGGCATTTGCCTTTCCACACACCATTTGGCAAGGCCAGGGGTTCAATAAGAGCTGCCCTGCCCTTCCCTCATTCTAGGACAAAAGCACAGAGCTCGTCAGGTGTTGGCAAAGGGTCAGTGGCTGTGCAGGAACTGAGCAGCTTACAAATCACCTTGCTCCCCCGCCTCCAACACCTTTTTACAGGCTCAGCAGAGTAACTCACCCTGTTGAAGTACAGAGAATTCTGGTCTGCTGGAAGAGAGGGAAGGCGGTCCTAGTGGGGCAGGGTGGTGCCGGCCCATGCAGGGCCATGCTCATAAGCACCCTCCACCCACAGAGAGTGTTCCCAGTTTTATTTTTAAGATGTGCTGACATGTCTGTCTGAGTAATAAAATGTCTGAAAAGAAAACACCGAAATGTTATCTATCCGAGGCAGAATTGCAAATGCCGCCACCTTTCCGTTTATGTATCTCTTTGCTAATATTGCCACAATAAAGAAAAATAAAATGATGGAATAAAAACTAACCAAAAAAATTGTCCCTGCCCACAGCTCTTGAGCACAAATGATACTAATAACCTGATCTTAATAGATGCTCATAGGGAGAGCCTTAGCCATGGATAGCTGAGCACTCACTGTCCTTCCTCTAGGGAGGAATAGATGCAGATTTTCCCAGTGAACCGCTTGTGGCACCTAACTTTGGCTATCCTGGGTTTACATTACTGTAGTTTTGTTGTTGTTGTTGTTGTTTTTGTTTTTGTTGGGTTTTTTGTTGTTTTTGTTGTTGTTGTTGTTTTGGGGTTTTTTTGTTTTTGTTTTTTGTTTTTTGGTTTGTTTTTTGTTTTTTGGTTTGTTTTTTGTTTTTTGTTTTGCCTTCAAAACAAGAATCCCTCACTCTGTTCTAAACCCTTCCAGTCACAATAACTGTGATGCTTAACAGGAGAACAACAGTCCATCAGGCACGGAGCCTTCCCTTGCTTAAATAGCCCCTAAAATTGGATTTTTAGATTTGAAATCTTAACACTAGACATTTTATGTTTTACTTCTAGCATCAAAGTCCAGAGATCTGGACAATTTACAAGTTATGTGATGTCTTTTATGCCATCTGTGTTACTTTGGTTAATAAGCAATGATTTATCTTGTAACTATCCATAGTATGTACATAAGTACATACTTATGTACATCTTGCTCTTCAAATTACACATTTTCTTTAAATTACATTTTTGTGTGCGTGTCCGCAGAACCAATTTGATTTGTCCTCATGAAATGGCAGTATCTTTTCTGCTGAAGTGGGAGGGGTTTTTGCAGATGCCCAAAGAGCTGAATTCCATAATTTTGCCTCCCTTGGTTGGGAGAAAGGGTATGCGACACTTTGCTGTCCCCATTACCCCTGGTGATGCTCACTGGACCAGAAATCAGCTGGAGTCACAGTTGGCCACTTCACCATTGTTTGGACTCGGACCTGCTTTGTCCTGAGCTGGTCATCTTGTGGCCAGGCATTCTTGTATTTCAGGCTGCTCCCAACCTTGTCATTCTGCAAGTGTTTTTGAATATCGGTTGATATTGACACTGTCTGCGGCCAGCTTTCCATTTCCATAAACTGCAGTGCTATTTTCAACTTGTGTCCTTCCCCACCCCTGACCTTGAGTCCTTCCCACCCCTGACCTCCAGCTCTTCCCCTCCCCCCAGCCCCGACCCATCAGGCATCCCTGCCTTTCTGCAAGGACAAATGTGTGACATTTGTCACAAATGCCTCACCCCTTCCTTATGGCAAACATCAGCAAATGATCTCGACACACCTTCTGGCCCAGGGCCCAGCATCACTCGGCACTGGTACCTAGAATAGAGAACTGTCTGCATCCCTGGGCTCAACGATGCTTCATGTCTCCTCTAACTCAGACGCTCTGCGCACCTCTGTCCAAACCATCTCATTTTCGTCTTTTGAATTTAAAATCTGAATTGTGTTTGAGTGTAAGCCAAACTTAAGAAACCTTTGCAGTCCATCGGGGGAGAACTCAGTATAAGGAAATGAACATCCAGTGATGACCAGTGTAGGTCAGGAGCAGCTTGCAAGGTGGCATGCAAGGGCCAGTGTCACACAGGTGAGGAATCCTAACCAGCCAGCAGTGAGACATTTCCCTAATTACATAGGCTAAGAATTTTCACCAGCCCTTGGTGAGAAGGAATTGGAAATTAATATCAGAATCCCACTGCGTGTCTGTAGCTCACGATATATAATTATGTCACGTCGACAGGAAAACTGTATAAAGTTCTCACCCCATAAATTAGGTCCAGTCTCAGACAAGCCCTGTGGCAAAAGTGTCATTGGATAGCATTATAATTAAACTCTATACTGGAAGTTCCCCTTTACTTGGGAAAATGTGGCCCTTGCCTCCAAAGTGAAGGGGCAGCTGAACTAAAACCCTTCCCAGAATGCAGCTGTAGTAACGCTTGGTCTTGGAAAGGAGCTTTACATAGTGTGGCTTGTCCCCGCAACTGCTCATTCTCTGCCGTTACGGAGAGCCTGGGATACACTGCTCCAGGTGCCAGGAATACGGCAGAAAACAGTGTCCATAATCTGAAGAAGACTCTTAGACACAGTGGGACTAGCACCCCAAAAAGAGAGTGTCTAGAACAGTCACTAAAAGACGTGGATGAGGAGGAGCGTGAGAAATTGGCAAGAAGGCTAACTAAGACCTAGTCTATTGCTACCGATGAGTCCCGGGCCTCTGTATTAAACGTTCAGAGAGGCAGGAGGCCTGGTCTTTCCGGGTTGCCCTCCTAGGGCATGCGCAGTGTAACTAGCGAGGTGCAAGAGGACTTGGAGGGTCTGAACATTGGAAAGTGAGGGGGAGTACCCCGTAGTGTGTGCAGATGGTTTCAAGTGGGGCAGCTGAGCGGGCAGGAACTCGCGCGCTCCGCCACTCCGGAATTAGTGGGCAATAGACTTATTAGGAAGCGATGACTGAGATGTTCATCTTGATGCACAGCTGCAGTGAAGGTCAGCCAGCCAGTGAGGTGCAGGTGGCGGAGGGAGGGGGGGGGGGCCTTTATCAGGCTCCACCCTGCGTGCTGCCAACACACAAGAGGGAAGGCGGGGAATCTGGAGACAGCCCAGCTTTGCGAGTGTTCAGCCTTTAGAAACTTAATTGCCAGGAATGGCTGAACATTCTGATTCTTTGTAGAGACAGAGCTTCGATGTGACTAAGGAGGCTTTTTAAATTACTGGCTAAATTCGTAGCTCTGCCATTTAGTCTTGGGGTGTATGAAAAGATGTAGAGGAGCCTCGATTCTTCCTAAGGCTCTAAATCGGCGTTTTTCAACCTTCTGATGCTGTGACCCTATAACAGTTCCTCATGTTGTGGTGAACCCCCCCCCCCCCAACTATGCAATTACTTTCATTGCTACTTCACAACTTTAATTTTGTTACTGTTATCAATCATAATGTAAATATATGTGTTTTCCAATGGTCTTGGGTGTTCCCTGTGAAAGGGCTGGGTGAAGCCTCCCCAAAAGGGGTCTTGACTCGCATGCTAAGAACTGCTGCTTTAAACATAGAACAAGCAGAAAGTTCCAATAATTGCAACACCCAGAGACCCACCTCAGTCTCTGAAAGCTCCACCTTTGTCACTGAGGATTGAAGGTCACTTGTCCCACCTCAGCCGCGGCATTTGACTAGTCAGAGCTCTCTCTTCCATTGGTGCAGGCTGGTGCTCTTCCCCAACCAGACTGAGGATAGCTATGGGGAGGTCCAGATGATCTGGGGGAGGGGGCAGTGCAGGCTGGGTCATTCAGAAAGGGCTATCGGAAGCTGCAATGGCCAAAGCGAAGCCTCCCAGAACTATGGCAGGGTATCTGAAGTGGCCCAAAGCAAAGCTATGCTTGGAGAAGAGGCAGAGATATCTGTGGTGGTTCCCAGACTGTGATCTCCTTTACCAGTCAGGAGGTGTTTAAAGCAGAGGGGCTGCCATGGGGTCAGCAAACAATCTCTCTGAAAATGGTGGCATTCATAGCTTTCACCTCCCCAGAGAAAGCCTCAGAAGATGTAGCAACAGGATGCACAGCCCTATCCAGGCTTAGGAACTGTGCAGACAACAATGGCAGGTCTAGTCAGCTCTGCTTCCTGGCAGCTGCCATCATGGGCAGTCCTGGAGTAAAGGGTCTGACAGGTGTCAATCAAGCAGCCCTGATACCTTCCACCATCTAAAGGGAAGAGGGGCTGCGATAAAGACGTAACATAAAAGTAATAATTGTTCTCCAGTAAACTTTCATCAAGCAAAGGTTAACCCCCAGCATACCCTTGGGGAGGGCTGGACCCTCCGGATCTGTCAGTGCTGCCTCATAGTTGAGGAACATTGGATAAGCCATGTAAACTTCTGGAAATATATGGGTAATGGTGAGAGATATGTTCTGGTTGTTGTAAGGATTATATGAAAGACACACACACACACACACACACACACACACACACACACACACAAAGGCCAGGTGTGGTGCCCGACACACAGCACACAAGACACACAGTTCTCTCTTCCTACCCCTTTAGGTCTATTTCCTGGTTATTTCCCCACCACCCCCCACAGTTTCCTCATTCTCCACATAAACTCTCCTCTCCTCATTCATCTACATCTCCACTAAGCCAGCCTCCTCATCCATCTCCCACATCCTCTCACCACTTACAACCCAACCTCTCCTTTTCCCTTCCTGATCTCCAAGTGACCAGCACATGTGATGTGCAGGACGAGTCCTGACTCAACGGCGAGGTGACAGTGAGGCCCATGCACAGAGCACTATTAGTGGCCGTTTGACCAGTAGATCATGGGATGGCAGGTCAACTAAAAGTACCTTCTGAGACAAATAAGGACAAGATTCAAAGCTCCTTGCCGTGTGGGAAGGAGCTGGAGAGAGATCAGGGTCTAGGGCCCTTTGGACCTGTGAGGGTTGGTCCTAGATCTTTATGAGAAAAAAGAAGAAAGGTCCAGAAATAGGAAGAGTAAACACACTGGCATCCTAACTCCAAGCGAGACAACTGCCCCCTTTCATCTGGGGATAAAGCGGGCACTGAGTTTGTGACCAAGCTGAGGGTAGGTTGAGGTGAAGTCAGAAACTCCCCCTACATCAGCCTGGCCCCAAGTCAGCCAGCGTGTTTCCGGCAGAACAAACCTTCCCTGTGCTGTGTCTAACCCTTGTCCCAAGCTGGGCGTGGACACTGGGTCACTGGGCTGTGTGCGGATCACTGTGAATTACCCAGATGAACGTGTTGGTCCTTGGACTATGAGCAGGCCTGAGGATGCCAACAGGAAGCTAGAAGGCCAGGATTTTTGCCCTGGCATCTGAAATGTAGACTGTTTCCATTGCTGTGAGCACCGATGCTGTAATCTGGGCCTCCGCCTCCTCTCTTCTGAGTCCCTTTTAACCAAACTTGAAAACAGCATTTTTGTTTCTCTGGATGATAATTAGCCTTTGACTTGGCTCCATCCATGTAGCTTCCCACAGCCTTGGAGGCAGGAGCCTTTTGTGCAGGAATGGCAAGAGTTCTAACAGGGGTGGCCTGACCTCCTCCCTTGCTCAGAGCCAGAGTTCTGCTCAGATCCCTTTGAGTTGCATTGCCAGGAGGATGCGCTTGAGCCCTGTAGTCTGGACCACACCAAGTATTCACTGTGACCCTTCCAGTGTCTTTAACCAAGCACTTTCAAGATGGTCAGAAATTATCTTTAAAAGCGGAAAGTTTTAGTGGCCTGTGAGCTCGCAGGTAACAGATTGGCAATGGAATAGGAAAAAGATGTGATCTTCAAGCCACCAGCACATTGGTGTCATATGACATATGACTTCCTTCTCCCCTCTTCTCTCTCCTCATCATCAGTAATAAAGGAAGAGAGAATCATGGGTACACAGGGATACCATGGCTAACAGTCAAGGTCTTCCCAGAAACCTTGCTTGTCATCTTAGGTATGAAGCAGGAGCCACCTGGTGATCTTTTAGATGACCTGCTGTCTGGTCTCATGGGGCGGTCTCACTGGGCAGTCTACATTCCTCTCAGTGGGGTCAACTCTGCCCAGCTCCCCATCCCACAAAGTGTGTATAAAGGTGAAAGAAGACCAAATTGAAAACAGCTAGTGCACTTCTTGGGGTGTAAAAGCTGTCTCCCTATGGCAGACTGATGACATAAACCAGCCAGAGTTCATGGCTTGTCTCCATGCAGGTGATAGTGCCCTCCCATGCTGGTCTTGGGTCATTGTGACGTGGTTTTCAATAGCACCAAATGGGAAAATTTGAAATGCTTAGAGATAAGACGTAAAGAAAACCACCCCCCAAAGACTTATAAACGCAGAGTAGTGGCTCATGCCTGTAATTCCAGGAGGCTGAGACAGAAGGATTGCCATGAGTTTGAGGCCAGGTTGGGCTACACACTAAGTTCAGAACATACTGAGTATAAGGTGAGACACTCTCTTAAAGAAAACAAAACAAAAGCAGCTATACTACTGTTAACACTAGAAGCTTCTCTTGACTTGGCACCATTGCCTCTTGCTAGAGCAGTTGAGCACTGATTTCCAAATCACCAGTGTCATCCAGCTAGGCTTGGCTTTAAATATGACCTTGGTTAATCTGTCAAGCAGCAGGTTCTAATGAAGCACTAACTACTATCAGCTCAAGGTTGAGCTAGGCCCCATGAGGAATACAGACACAGGCCAAGACCCCCGACTTTAAGTAGCTTACAAGCTGCTCCCTGGAAGCTGGTCCAACTAGAGCCAAAACATACACTCAAACGACAACAAAGAAGCAAAAAATAAATGGGAGTTGAACAATGCTCTATGATCTTCTGGAGGAGTAGCAAGTTAGTTTAAGTGGAACAACTAGAATTTAGCAACAAAAACGTCTTTGTCTATAGTCAAGACAGGTCAGCATGAAAGAGCGCCATGATTGATTAGTGATGTCTGCCTGAGCACAGGAGTGACTCATCTACACACTGCCTCTAGCCAATATATAAAGTCCTTTTAACCGTTGCCAGTCCATGACTAACACCTAGAGTTCTTGTCGCTCCTATTTATCAGGAGAAGGAAAAGGCAGAAAGTACTCCTTTCTTGTCTATATTCCTCATCCAGAAACCTGGAAAGCATTGCCAGTCTTGTTTAACAACACGCCTACTGCAAGTATGCTAATCACGATGAGAAAAAAAAAAAAAAAAAAACAGAAAATAAGTGATAAAAAGAAAATTAAGGGAATGATTAACAGAAAACTCAGAATTACTTTTGAGTTGAAAAATGGTAAGTCCAGTAGAAGGAGCGTCTAAGAAAAGCTAAGTTACTGGTCACATTGTTTTGAAAACTGGTTAGGTTACATTTTGTTAGATTTCATAGACAATTTTTAATAATGTGATATGTATTACACAGACAGGCATATATACCCACAAATTATTAGGCCAATAAGAGATAAGAGACTGGGCACCGTATCTTACTGCTATATCTAGATTGAACCTTTCTTTTCAGAGCCTTCCACACCTAGTTACCAATTCAAGGACTTGTCCACTATATTGTAAGTCTAGCATGTCCAGCATTCTGTGGTCAGGCTGTCCTGCAACTCATCAGCTACATTACATTTGCTGTTTGTTGGTGTTGCTCTAGTCTCATCTGTAAAATGGGAATGCCAATTGCCTACTTAAAGTTTTGGTAAAGCCAACCCTGGTAACATGCACTTGTAATTCTAGGACTTGAGAGGCTGAGGCAGGAGGATTAGGAGTTCGAGGTCAACTTGAGTTGATAGAATAAGAGTGTGTCTCAAGAAAGCCAAAAATCAAACAAAAATGGTTTTGCATAAAGATAAAAGGTACCAATGATAGTGATTGGTGCTAATCTAGAACATTCTGGTTTTGTCAATGGCTTCCCATGTGGGTATGAACACCATCTCCAAGGCTCTACTAATATATTTTTCAATTCCTATGAATTCTTCAAGATTCTTGACCTCTTAGCTTACCTCAGAGTTTTGGGTAAAGTTCAGATGAAGTCTGTCTTCTCCCAATCAAGCCAGACCATCAAAAAAGAGACACATTTCTGTGGAGATTGTCTTCACATCATTTTTCCCAGCGTGAATGAGCAATTCTAAGACCCCTTCTCAGACATCCAGGAAATGCTCAGCATCCCAAATGATTTTACTTCCACAAAGCACTGTGGCTTATGCAGCCCACCCAAGGTCGTCCAGGAAGGAGGTGGTAGTCAAATTAAGGCCTTGTTTCACAGACCTCAAATCAAAGTCTACATCTCCCACCCACCACCCAGCAGTCTCTTGATCTCCACATCGGGGCTGGGCAGGCCCTGCTCTCTGCTCTACATGCCACAGCAGCCTTGCTGTTCTTAAAAGTTCCTTCCTCCAAGCATTCGATGAGTAATCAGCATTGGTTGGCAGTATATATAGCTGCAGGGTGTGGAGAGTGGGGTGGTGACAGGTCCAAAGAGGTCTGCACAGTTCAGTTAACCTTGTTGCTATAGCATGTCTCTAAGGTATTGTACAAAATTTCAAAATATGTTTTTATTTGCATTTTATAGGGTATTCTCAATAGCTAAGCTCCTTCATAGTTATTCAAAATGCATTATTTTCCTTTAAAAACATACGTTAGAATATTTCACCGCATCAAATACAATTTTATTATACTCTAAAATCAAAATGCTTTCTAAAATTAATGTCAGTTTTATGACTCAATACTATAAGAAAATAAGCCTACCCACACATTCAAAAATTGCATTACCGGATACTTTAATGTGTGCTCATTCTGAAAAGAGTTGTAATATACCTCCCTGCCCCATTTCCCCTCTCCCTCCTATGAAATCAAGGGAAATCGGAGACTAAAGGATAAGCAAAGAGACAAGGGGGCATCTTTTATTCCTCAAAGATGTTTTAAAGCCTTTTCAAACACAGAATTCCTTTCTTTATGGAGAGGATGAGATTTTGCAATCTGGGGCTTTTTTCACTGTTTAGGCATTTGTCACTAAGAGCTGCTGTGTTTCCTGTCTTTAGAAAGTAAATACGAAGCCGCACTGGGTAGGGGTGCTCTTTGTGTTGTGGACTTTTCCATTCCAGCTCTGAGTCCTGGAGATGTTATATTTCTAAGGAGAGACAGCACATTACAAGCCCCGTGCTTCCAGCAAAGCTTTGGATAGATGCAGAAAAAGCAAATATATTCAAGAAGGTGCGTGGTTTGTTCTGCTGCATTTAACTGCTTCAAGTCAAGTTCTGTAGATCACAGAAACAAGCTGCAGAGGGCCAAAGGGATGCCCACACCTCCAGGATGCCCACATTTCCAGGATGCCCACACCTCCAGGGTGCCCACATCTCTAGGATGCCCACATTTCCAGGACTTTACAAGTGCCAATGGCTGCCACCCCCTGGTTCGTCCAGGCTGATCCGCAGGGCTGAATTAGACAGGACAGACACCTCCTCACAGGCTTCTCTGCCTCTGATAAGGCTCCATACCACACAGAGACCCCTCTCAACTGCCCACATCCCTTTCAAGTTTAAAATCATTAGATAACAACAAAGAAAGGCAAAAGGCATTATGAATCTCAAAACAAAAAAGTCAAGTCCAAATTTGATGGCGTAGATAGATCCAACTCCCAAAATTGACAGGAAACACAGGGCTGGAGTCACATATTAAAGGACATCATGGGTGCTCATCTCACAAAATCCGGACTGTGGGAAACTCTGCTGGACCTATGGCCACACACACACACACACACACACACACACACACACACACACACACACCACCCCACACACTCACACACACATGTCAGAAAGGAAGGGTGAGCAGAAACAGAAACAGGTGAGGGGATATGCACAGAGAGAGCGAGGGTTAGAGAGGAAAAGAACAAGGGAGAACCAGGGGGGAAGGATGAGAGAGGAAGAAGAGGAGAGGAGAGGTAGACAGAGGGAAGGGGGAGGAAGGAAGAGAAGGAAAGACAGGGGAGGAGGAAGAGAAAGGGAGCAAGAGAGTGGTTTAAAGGGCTTTAAAAATAGTTTAAAAGACTTTTTTAAAATTTTGTTTTGGATTTTTCCAGACAAGGTTTCTCTGTGGAGTCCTGGCTGTTCTGGACTCACTTTGTGGACCAGGCTGGCCTTGAACTCACAGCAATCTGCCTGTCTCTGCTTCCTCGAGTGCTAGGATTAAAGGTATACACTACCATACCCATCTTTACAAAAAAAATTTTTAAAGCAATGCTTGTGCTTTATATGAAACCTGAATCAAAATCAGACTGGTTTTAGAAAGTGAAGAGAAAACTGGGGCCATAGAACTCTAACTGGGTACTAGTTGATGCCAAGACAATTTTGTTAAAAGGGTTTAGATAACTGCTGCGGCTGTGACTTTTAGGTTATTTATTTTTTTAAATTCATAAATATAGAGAAATTATGATAGCTGAGAACAACGACTTGATCCAAGAGTGGTGGGAAGACTAGTTGGCCATGAGTCGCCATTGCTAATGTGGGAGGTTGATGTATCACATTTATTATTAATTAATTAATTAATTAATTTTTGCTTTAGATATGCTTGAAAATATTCCAAAGTAGAAAATAGATACATCAAGGAGATGTTCTTTTAACTCTCCAGCAGTCTGCATCATTAGTGATGGTTTTGAATATCACTGAGGACGCAGTAAAATACAGACACTCTCCTTTAAAAAGTCATGTCTGTTAGGTATTTGCACAGAATCCAAGTGATCTGATGCCCTCTGGACCCTCAGCCTTCAGGCTCCAGCAAGAGACATGCCCTTTGCAGTCTGGACCAACCATTGCTGCCCACCCCCACCCCCACTCCACTGCCTGCACTCATGGGGCTGCCTCTACCGTTCTCAAACACCAGACCTCACCTGCTCCCTACAATTCTCTCCAGCCAGCAGTATTACCACATCCCTGACCTTTGCCCAGGATAAGGCCTGGTCCCTTGCTCACCTGCCCAGGCATCCCCTGGTGCAGACGAGCCGTCAGGAAGCCATGTCACTATTTTCTATGATTAGCTCAGAGTCTCATGCATGGTCAATAAATGTTGGTTAAAATGAATTCAGTGGGAAATTTAAAGTCAGGGGTCAGGGGAGAGTTAATGAGTTCTCACTGCTCAAAACACCCCGTATTAGGCCGGCTGCCATGACACACGCCTGTAATCCCAGCAGAGGCAGAGGCAGATGGACCTCCGTGACTTCGAGGCCAGCCCAGTTTACAAAGTGAGTTCAGGACACCAAGGCTACACAGAGAACCCTGTCTTGAAAAAAATATAATAATAAAAAAAAATCCAAAAAGCAATATGCCAGAGCATAGAACTGAGAAATGGTTACTTTTGTTATATGGAGGCCATGCCTTGGAGCAACAGTCTTTCAATCGGGTCAACGAATCACACAGCCTCAACCCCAGGGACTCTGTCCTCAACTGCAGCCAAGAACTGGAGGCTTCCAGAGGGAGAGCCCTTGTACTCCACTTTTGGTATTTCATGTTCTACCTGACAGGCCTAGAGAATGTGTCCTTAGGGGGAGGCAGGGGATTTTCTTGGGTGGGTGACATCCCATGTTCAAAGCCATGAGTGGGCCTACATACCTTACTACATACCTACATACCTCTACCCTTCAACTTTCTTGTGTTCCAGGGCCCCAAACACATTCCCCAGGGAGGCCTCATTCACACCTCAGTGGCAACTGGTACAATCCGCTAGGCAGCATGGGACAGGAGATTCCGACATCCAAGAGACAACGTAGACTGAAGGCTTCCGGGATGGGAAAAGCAGGATACAGAAGTGCTCACGAAGACAAGAGCCAGGACTGGTGAGCAGATCGTGGGTCAAGGTTGGAATCAGGAAGAAGCTTCCAGGCCCCAGAACGGGAATGGGAGATACACAGGGCCAATTACAGGGCTACTCTCCTGCACACAGGGTCTGCTGGGTCCCCACGCAGCCACCACACTCTTCTCCTGGGTATCTGATATTCCTTTGGTAGCTCCATTAAAGGGAATCTGACTCTTATAAAGGAGCAGTCTTTGGGTAGCTCCTAAAAAGGAACCCAGAGCTGGCCCCTCAGCTGGGCTTTCCTCTGGTGGCTGGGTTGGTTTCTGCTCTCCCACCTCTTGCAGCCTCAACAGAAGCTGAAGGGGACCTCAAAGCGACGCCCCAGACAGTCTACCTGTCCCATGTGAACTGTTTTAACACTACATCAGATACACATGGAAGCTTCCTAGTGGTATAACTACTAAAGGCCATGAGGTCTTTGATAAACTCGCTCTGCCTGCTGCTGCCCCATTCCTTCCCGAGCCTGCTTGCTTCTCTTTTCCCCACACTCCATACAAACTCACCCTGGCTCTTAGCACTGCGTTCAGAATTTGTCTAAATGTTGTATTCTCTATGTTAGTTTTTTTTTTTTTTTTTCATGTCACTGTCAAAACACTTGACAGGAACAGCTTAATGGTTTCAGAGAGATTTCAGTCCACAGTGGTAGGGAAGGCACGGAGACCAGAAAAGCTGTGTCTATGCCAAGGGAGTGTGTGACAACAACTCTTCATACCTTTGTGGACAAGAAAGCAGAGACAATAGCCCACACCAAGTGTGGGTATAACCTTTAGAAGCTCACTCAGCCGTCCAGGTCCCACTCCTAAAGGCTCCATAGCTTTCAAAAATAATGCCACATGCTGGGGGTGGTGCCACGTGCTGGGGGTGGTGTCCTGAGAACATGAGCCTGTGGAGGCTAACTCTGTCATTGACGTACATGCTCCTTATACCCTCATCCTCATCGAGAGCGAGTCTCACGGCTGGAACGATCTCATCTTTCAGGGTGCAGCGTCTATGGAAGCCTGAACTCACAAACTTGGCCCATTCCGCACAGTCCTGTGCCTGTGGCAACGCTTCAGCTCCTCAGCTTCCCTCAAGGCCCAGGCCTGCAGATCTCTAAGAATCATGCTTACACAGCGCATGAGTTAGGTTGGAGGCTGTCTCTGGAAGCTTTCCTGTTGTCTGGGTTTTACTGGAAGAGTCAGTCATGGCAGTTTCCACAGAGTGCTGCTTGAAGCTGGTCTCAGGCCCAGCTGGGATAGAGGCTGACACTGTGTGGTTGAGGCAGGAAGGATTCAGAGGCCAAGGGCACAGTGACCCAGCAGCAGGTCTGCACAAGGTGGCACAGAGGGGGCCAGGGGGGCTCTGGAGTCAGTGGGGATAGGAAATTTAAATCTACAAGCACTCGTTGTGACCTATGCATAACCTCTCTGTCTGTCTGTCTCTGTCTGTCTGTCTGTCTGTCTGTCTGTGTCTCTGTCTCTCTCTGTCTCTCCCCCCCCCCCGACTCCACACCCCTTTTCCTTGCTGGTCTATTTCTTTTTAGTCTTAAAATAATTATAGAGTCACAGGAAGTTGGAAAAGTAACACACAGAAGTGCCCCATTGTATCCTGGTCCGGGTGCAACTGTCAAACGAACCCAGAGCCAGGACATTGACACTGGATGTGCCATTTATCACATGTATAAAAACCTGTAAAGCTCCCACTGCTATCAAGATGCAGAACTATTCCCTCACTGAAAAGACATAGATGCTCTTTTCACTGGTCCCTAAAGGTGTTTTGGGTCCTATGCTAAGTGTGAGCTTGCTTGCTTTCTCTAGCACCTACTAAGCAGGTCTGTCTATACCTGTCTCTCTGTATGTCACACATCAAAGATGGAGGCTTAAGATGGACACATTTCTTGCTCATATCTCATAGGTAGCAAGGGTCGGAGGACTTAGGCCAAAGCCACACTGATAGCTGTGTCAAGCAGCCAAGTGTACCGTGGTGCCCACAGTGTGGGTTAGAAGGCCCTCCATCTGTCGGTGTCCAGTAGAAAGCAACACTCGCCTGTCTGTCTGGTTCACCAATGAACTTGGAGGCTCTCCTGATTCTTATTGGTGAACCTTTAGTCAAGAAAATGGGTTGTGGATGATAATAGAGCAAAATGAGTCAAGAGGCCTCGAGCAGTGACACCTAACAAGAGAATGCATTTGTAAGAACAAGACAGAGCAAGGATGTTCTCTCTGAGATAGCCAAAAAGAGCCAAGCCAAGAAGAGTAAGCCAGAAACCCTCACAGAAGGATGCACACAGAAGCCACGCAGCATCAATGCTGGGAGAACATGCTAACAGTGAAAACAGACCTCTGAGAACACACTGAGAAGGCAAAGTCTGAGAATGCTGGAACCAACAGCAGGAAAGGACCGTTGGCACTCAAAGGTGATCTGCATCTCATCTCCTCCCAACTCAGCAGTGATGCTGAGAGTGGACTCCCGGGCCACCTGTATCGATACAGCGCTCCCTGCTGCACACCTCTCCACTTGCTGAGAGCTTCATCTCAGAGATGTCAAAGTGGACGCTGTGTCACACACCTACTACCTAACTCTAAGCAGCCTCCACTCAGAGAGGACCCGTGCACTGGATCTGAAGATATTCTTCAAAACAGTGAAAACTATAATTTGCTTTAACTTGCTATTAGTGTGAACGTCTTGGGTTTGTTCTTTGCTGTCTGGGTTGTCGTAAGTTCCAGTCCTTAGCTCAGATAGACAGTGAGCCTCTGCCCAGACTCATTGCCACCCAGGCCTGCTGTAAGTCTGTCCCCTGCTGAGGGAGTTTCCCTGGGCGAGAGGAAGCCAGCAGCAGGACCTCAGCTTTCAAATTGTGTGGCTCTTTGGCATGTCTTAACAATTTTTCTCTCCTAGTTAGAAAATCTCTTCAGAACACAAGTTGGACAAATATATTCCTGTACATTTTCCCTTTCTCCCCCTCCCTTTACCCTCACCCTGGGGTGCCTTTACCTTAGAAGCCTACCAAGGCTGCAGAGGTGGCTCAGTGATGACGCACGTGCATGTATTCACAGGGACCTGGGTGTGGTTCCCAACACCCACACCAGGAGGCTCACAACCACTTGTTTCTCCAGTTCCAAGAGCTCCAACCCTTCTGGCATCTTCTGTGGGAATTCGCACTCACTTGCACATATCCACAAAATTAAAAATAGAAAGTTAAAAAAAAAAAAAACCACACACATTGGTACACATGGGTAGTCCCAGCATTCTGGGAGGCAGAGGCAGGTGTATCTTTGTGAGTTCAAGGCCAGCCTGGTCTGCAAAGTGAGTCCAGAACAGTCAAGGCTGCATAGAGAAACCCTGTCTCGAAAAACCAAAGGGAAAAAAAGGTAAATCAAAAAGGGAAAAATCAATTATAGCACAGTAAACTGGACCACACTCTGCCTTTGATAATGAGTTTCTATCATTCCTCCCTGCAGGATAACATCTTTGGGGTTTGTTTGTTTGTTTGTTTGTTTGTTGGAAAGTTAAATGTACAGGTGTTGGAGACCCTGGTGAGCTACCTCCAACCAGGATCACTGTTCCCATCAGTCAGTGACTGCCTGTTGGCAAATGCCACTGAGGTGTTGGGACAAGATGATTGCTTTTTGAGGTGGCTTGATGTGGCCACGAGTGCTGCAATTGCTTACATGAACATTTCTCGCTTCTCTTTTGACAGCAGCCAACATTTTATAGCTACATGTTAATCACATTTTTACTCCTTCTTCCGAGGCCTCAGCAGGACAGTGATAAGTTGAAGAGGCCCTCTCAGCACGGAGCACACATGCCTAGACTCTTAGCTGACAGCAGCTCACAGACTTGGAAGCTTTCCCTCCTGTCATTCTAGAGAATGTGGAACCTTTGAGGTCAGGATGCTGGAAGTGTCTGTGCTGGCTCAACCTGCTGGGCCCCGGGAGAGCTATATGTCAACAATAAAAAAAGAAAAGTTTCACTCTTGGTTGTAAGTCCAGATGTGCACTCGCCGAGGAGACAGCATGCTGCGCAGTGGTGAGGCCAAAGGCCAGAGCAGCTGCTCAGCAGAAGCAAGGCCTGTAATTTGGCACCAAGGATCACCTCCTGTTGCTCATCTGAAATTTACATCACCACCGCTTGAGGTGTTTTGAGATAAACCGTGTTTCTCCTGTTTCTGATGTAATCTAGGAAACTGACCACATGGGCTCCTCTTTGGGGTCCTTGAGGTTGTTCCCTGTCCTCCCCCAAGAAGTGGCTCAGGGTGTAAATAAAGCCTTGGGGGACCCATCCCTCTTTAGAATCTACACATTTGCCTACGTCTGCCAATTATGGGGGGTAAGGTGGGAGGGGAGAGCCACGGGTGCTTTAATGCTTAAGACTGGTGATTCTCTTAGCTGTCATCTCCCCGGTCCCCAACAAGTACACATCCTGTATGTGACCACTGGAGACCTTGGAGAGGTCGGGGTTGGTAGAAGGTGACCAATTTGCCACCAGCCCCCAAAGTAATTCAAATTAGACACCCAGAGGAGGTGGTCTTGCTGTGAGAGGGGTTTAATTTTTTCAAGTGGTCACACCAAGATGTTGACATGAGGTGAGGGTGTCTCTTGACATCTAACATTTACTAAACTTCTCTCTTGATCTCCATCTCTGTGATGGGCATGGTGGTCCATCCACATTTTACCAGTGGCACTTGTGTTCACAAAAATGTATACAAGAGGCCTGAGTCAGTAAGTAACAGAACGGCATTTGGAATGATGTCTTCCCTCTGAAATAGTTTCCCTGGAGGGTGTGGCTTAGTCTGTCTGGGATACAAAAGTACCACAGACTGGGGCTGGACAGGCAGGCACTTAATTTCTCATAGTTCCAGAAGCTGGAAGGTGAAGAGTCACAAACAAATAGGTCCCAATTCTTACTCAGGCGTGAGTGTGTTGAGGCCATACCACCAACAATGTAGTCACCAGCTCAGCACGAAGCAAACCACTGCCTTCCTTGCCCTAAAGAGAATCCTGCCTGGAGGCTGGATTGAAGAGCTGGGGACTTGACCCAGGCCATGGATGGGTCTAGTGAGGACACAGGTGTGGCCTGAGGAGATGAGGGTCATAGGCTATTCTGGAATGAGAGTGGCCCATGTCTGGTTCCAGAGGAAGCCTTGGCCTGACAACGGAAGGGATCAACAGGGAAGAAAAATGGCAGAGATCCCAAATCGTCCCTCCCTTTCTCTTGTTCCCCTCTCTCTTTCCAGTTCCCTCTCTTCCTTTTCCTCCTCTCTTTCTTTATTTTGAACTTTGCCTCCACAGCCCCATAGGCTAAGATGAAATGAGAACACTGGCAATCTAGACACCCATCTGCCAGCATAGCTCTTCAGTCGTCACAAACCTCTTCTGTGTGGGAGCGGTGGGGAGAGTAAGTGTATAGTGTGTGTGTGCATGTTGTGTGTGCCAATGTCTATGCAGATCCGAAGAAGACATCCATATTTTTCTCTAGCACTCACTGTTTTATTGCCTTGTGGTGGAGTTTCTAACAGAACCTGAAGGTAGGTTATCACCCTGTAATGCCTATAAATCTCCTGTCTCCACCCCCAAGAGTTCTGGGGTTACAAACTCACACACAGCCACACTTGTGTCTTCTATATAAGCACTCTTAGCCACTGAGCAACCTCCCAGCCCCTGTCCCACCTCCTGTCATTGATATTTCTCCATGGGCCCTGTTTCTGCATTCCGGAGTAACACAAATGCAGCCAGCCTTGCAGAAGACCTAAAGAACAAGCCTTGCCTCATGGCCCTTCCATGTTTCCATCGTCCAACTGAGCATCAGAGATCCCTTGCCTCATGGCCCTTTCATGTTTCCATCTCCCAGACACACTGGTCACTTTGGACAACATACTTCATTTGCTATAGAAAAGTCCTAAGTAAAGATGCTTGCCAGGATGAGCCCCATGTGAGTTGTCCCGATACTGTTTCCTTCCATTCACAGCCTCATAAACTACTTAAGGAGCAAACGTGGCAGAGTTTCTGTTCTCACAGATGGGGCTGCAGTCCAAAAGGAGACCCGAGGACCGAGCAGGCCAACAAATAAGGAGATAAGGGAAGGAATGCCATTAGACAACAGCATTTTTTTTCCAGGACCAAACTACAGTTCTAAATTCTAAGACGCACTTATGTTTAGGGAGACAATTGCTAATTATGGGACTGATAAGCTTGTTTACGTAAATGGTTTTAAAAACACGTTTCAGGCTTTGTGTGCTCTGATCCATACGACAGCCTTGTTAGGTAAGTAGGATGGGCAATATTTAGATAATTAAGCTCATTTTGCAAATGAGGGAACTGAGACTTATTTTAGTAGTAACCCAGCCAGGGAGCTTGTGGGATTCATAGCGCTCTAACACGGGCTTTCTGTTCATAGTGCCTGGCTGCACAAATTAACATTAACGAGATTGCTGGTGGCTTCTGCTTGTTTCCCAAGCTGGCTCTAGCTAGGTCGTTAGCAGTATTGCCTGCAGTTTTTAACATATGCATGCATCTACAGATTTATGTCGTGCCTGTGGTGGTTTGGAAAACACATTTTGCTCTCATCGTCAGCCTTAGAAATCAGACCTCGCTCCTGGGAAGCAGGAATAGACTGGCCAGCATCAAGAGACACCAATGTATAGCCGAGCTGGTTTCCCCATTAAAAAGTACCGGGGAGACATGTGGGAGGTCAAGTGGCCCCACAGTTAATAGCCAGGATTTCACAGAGATGACATGGTCAGGCACAGGCAGGGAGCCCCAGCAGTGGGGTCACAGGGCACAGCTGTGGGGGAAGCAACCACACTGGGCCAGTGGGTCACAGCGGACTTGGGGGGATGAGCAGAATTAAGTTCCCAGCCATTTAGATGGTGATTTTTTGGAAAGCTGCTAAATGAGGTATGTAGGGGGAGCCCCCAACTCTGTGACTAAGCAACAACCCAGATGTTCCATCCTTGCTGGTGTTCTTCCTCTTCTTCCTCACAAAGGGACCAGTAAGAAAAGAGTGTGCCCATCTTCCTTAGGGAGTCTCACTATTCACCTTCTTAGAAACCTACACAGGGAACATGCCTCATTCCTTCCCTGGTCAGCCTTTTGCCCATCTGCTATGTAATGTCTTTGTGCTGTATGTGGGTGTGGATCTATTTAGCAATCCCTCATACACTCAGCTACTGTCCAGTTACTAGACCAAGACAAACCGGAAAATCTCAATGGCTGCCCTTGAGGTGTCTTAGGGCTCTGTTAAACTCATGATAAAACGGGAGACCAGGAGGAAGCAGGAACTACACTGAGAAACACACAGAACAGAAAGGAACTTCCCAAGGGACAGTAGGACTTTTCTCATTGCTGGAATACCTGACAATATAACTTAAAGAAAGACTTAAACTCAGCACAGTTCAAGGGTGGTGTGGAAGTCACAGTGACAGAAGCTTGAGGCAGCTGGTCACATTGTACCCACAGCCAGGAAGCAGAGAGAGATAAATCCTGGCGCTCAGCTCATCAACTTTCATTTAGCACAAACTCCAGCCAGTGGAATGGTGCCACCCACATTTAGGGTGGAAAGGTTTTTCTCTCCAGTGATTCTACCACTGTTGAGGTCACTACCAGCCATCGCGAGGACCATGCTATACCATGTAAGGGAGCTAAGGTGTCTCATCACTTGCCTTGCAGAAGGTCATCCTCCTCTTAGGCAGCTGGCTCACAGCAGCAGAGGTTCAAGGGGTCTGAGGGAGTTTTACTGCTAAGGGCTGGAGGGTGACTGAACGAGTGTCTGCCATGTAAGTGACATTGCTAGTGACGGATGCACTAACTGCCTTAGTCAGTATGACTGCCATTCAAACAGCATGTGGAATGAGAATAAGACAAAACACAGTGCAAAAAAAAAAAAAAAAAAAAAAGACAAAATGTGCACACTAAGGCATACAATGTAGATAACCTTTGATTTGGGGCTGGCACTTGACTTGTTCTTTAATTAGTCATGTGTGGTTTTAGCTAGCCCTCTGTGATGGCCAATCTTGGTTATCAACTTGACACATCTGGAATCAACTAAAACCCAAACAGCTGGGAGTGCCTGTGAGGGATGTTCTTGGCTGGATCATTTGAGGTGTGATGACATACCCCAAGTCTGGGCCATACCTTCTGGTGGCAGCCCTCGTAAAATCACGGAGAAGAAGGAAGCTTATGCTTCTTTGCCTATTTGCCCTCATTCTTGCTGGCAACTTCACCTATCCTGCTACTGAGGCATCTCTTCACTGGAATTAGAAGCCACTTTTTCAGAATTCCAACGTAGTCTAGAGATTAGTAGCTTTCTAGGACTCCTCGGGGACTCTAGGACCAGACTGGGGTTGCTGAGACACCCAGTCTTGTGGATGGAACAACTTCCAAGTTCTTGGCCTTTCTATTGGGAAATGGCCATTGTTAGACTACTGTATCACAACCGGTAAGCCACTCTAACAATAAATTCCCCTTTAATATATACTATACATACTCTCATTCATTCTAAGTATCCTATCCCTTTAAAGAACCCTGGCTAATATAACCTCTATATTAGTTAGAGTTCTCTAAAGGAACAGAATTAAATATATACATATTCTCACTACAGCTAATTGTCTCCAAAGTCTATTAACTGTCCTTCCCTTTGCGTGTTTCTGAGCTTACAGTGTTTATATATTTGTTTATTCCTTGTTGTGTGCCTCAGCAGAGATGAGTAGTTCCAGGAGGCTTCTACCACACTAATGTGCAAGCCCAGGATTCCAACATGGCTACTCTGGTTGTTCTGTAGCTTGACCTTGAACCCACTGTCTCTATTCCTTAATCTCTTCTTCATACACTCTATCTATTAACTTGACTCCTGCCTCTGGCTCACAGCTGTTCCCATCCAGGTGAGACTGGACTTGTTTTCTTCTTACTAGCTCTGTCAGTCACTTCCTATTATTGTGACAAAATGCCTCAGTACATCGACTTAAGAGAGAAAGGGTTTACTCTGTTCATGTTTTCAGAAGTTCCAGTGTTGGCCATTTGGTTCTGTTGTTTCTGAACCATGAAGTACAGCATCACAGAGAGGAACATGCTGTGAAGTTTAGCTGCTCACCGCTGGGAAAGAGGAATAAAGGATGGAAGGAGAAAGGAAAGGAGAGCGGATAAGAGAGAGGCCAGAGCATGCCTCTAATGACCTGCTTCCGCTGAGGAGACTCCGTCATAAAGATTCTATTACATCCAGGATGTATAAACCCATCAGTGGATTGATACAATAATGTCAGAGCCCTCATGGTGTCAGAGCCCTCACAGTGTCATCACTTCCCCCAAACCCATCAGACGAGGAGCAGTTTAGATCTAAACTATAACCCAACCTTAGGGGGTCCCTTTTCTGCTATTCCCCACAAGAGCATTGGGTTTGCATTTGTTGACCCAGAAAGAGCTCAACTCAGACTCAGAGCTTTCCCTGTACTGGCTGATGAGACCAATATCCACAAGGAAGAAAGTCAACCAGAGTCAAACTAAAGAATTATGCTCATAAGGCAGGAGGGTCTTTCTGCCATGTCTCTGAACAGGAAAATCAATTCAACAAATATTTATTGGCACTTACTCCATTTGAGGCATGGTCTGTATATTAAAAAGAAAAATGGTATGGCCTTGAGGTAGTGGAAAAAATAAAAACACGGTTCAACCAATTTGTTAATGTCTTGGAGAGTGCAGGGAACTAGGTAGGCTCCATAAAGCGCCTGTCCGATCAGACCAATATCTCTATTTATCCCTCGCTGAGACTCATAACAGCTAAACGGATATGTCATCCCTCTGGACAGCTGTATGGGCTTGACTTCTCCTCCAGAGGTCACACAATGAGCCCCAAAAGGTGACACTGCACCTAAGGCAGAGAGAGAGAGAGGGAGAGAGAGAGAGAGAGAGAGAGAGAGAGAGAGAGAGAGAGAGAGAGAGAGAGAGAGAGAGAGAGAGAGAGAGCAAGCCACCAGAAGAAAAGGTACCCCAGAGCTGGGGTGAAAGCGAATCTCTAGGGTCAAAGGCCCAAGACCAAGTTTAGCAAAGTTTGGTTTACTCCACCCACCTTGGCCCCCTTCCCTGGCATCTCTTCCCCCCTTTACTTGTGATGTGGGATTGAACTCCACATGGATCCCATGCTGGCTGTTTCTCTCTGTGTGTCTCTGTCTCTCTGTCTCTGTATCTGTCTCTCTCCCTCTCTCTGTCTCTCTGTCTCTGTCTCTGTCTCTGTCTCTCTCCCTCTCTCTCTCATTCTCTCTCTCTCAAAACCTGCATTATGTCCACACCTTTTGGGCATGTGAAACTGGGAAATTCACACAGGGATGAGTGCTGCATTCTCCTGGCAGAAACTAAAGATAGAAAGAAAGAAAGAAAGAAAGAAAGAAAGAAAGAAAGAAAGAAAGAAAGAAAGAAAGAAAGAAAAAGAAAGAAAAGATTGGTGAGGCTTAATGGAGAACACCCTTTGAGGTCCAAGGCTAAAACTATGTTCTTGCTGAGCTATCACATGGAGTCACAAGCTAGTGTGAGAACCTCAATCCCTAAGACATTACCCAGCAAAGGGCACCTGGCACCAACCTACATGCCTGCGGTGACATCTGTCACCATCAGTGAGTGACAGCCTGCCAGCCAATCTTCAGGCAGCTGTGCCTCCCAGAATCCTCCCCCTGAATGTTCAATTCTCCAATAACCTCCCACTTGTGGTGACTACTTCTGCTTTTCAAGGCCGCGGGGACAATGCAGTTGTTACTACCTGGGACTCTGGTGCAGAGGACGTGCTCCCGGAACAAAGGAAGCAAATGGAACATTTGGGAACCTTTGAAAATGATGAAAGAAACACAAGCTCAATATATAAAACCCAAACCACACAGAAACAGGCACAGTAAAAGCTGCAGGGCCTCTCCTCACCTCTTCCTCCAGAGGCATCCACTGTTAAGGGCTTCCAAGCTTTTTGTGGTTCATTCATCTTAACGGGGTGGTGGGTCAGCCCAATCAGGACTCTTAGAAGACTCTCTCTGGCTTTAGGAGGGAACATGAACTGTGGGAGACAGGACTGAAAACAGGAAGTGCCCTGGCTATGGTGCAAAGTAAGGGCAGCTGAGGCCATGTGGTGGCAAAGGGAACACGGCCCCAGTAGGCAGGCTCAGTGTATTTTGGGGCGGTAGGACCAGTAAGTGACTGACGAATGAGTCACCGGACCAATGTGTGAGGCCACCTTGCGAGTCTTGCACTCCTCTTTTGTCCACAGGTTCCTTGGCAATGATCAGAAAACCAGAAACCTTTAAAAAAAAAACAAACCCAGCCTCCCCTCACCTGCTGTCTAAACACGTCCCTGCCTGGCAGAGCAGGACGGCCCAGGGAGTGGCCCGCAGACATTCAAGAGACGCTGCCTTTGAAATCCCTATTTTTAAACCCTGAGCACTTACTAGAAAGTGCCCCTCCGGCTTACACAGATATCTATTTCTTGATGGGTTCCAATCTGTGAGTGGAATTTGAAGTGGTTCCGTATTTAGGGAAAGAACCAACTCCTACCACCTTTTCAATTGCCCCAGATTTATCCCTGGGGTGTGAGCCTATTTGCAGATTTCTTTTCGTTTACCACTTGTGTTTAAATTGCAGAGCCGTCCCTATACATAGCCAGGGAAGCGGCTGCCCGAAAATAGCTACTTACAGAAACAGAGCAATTTGGAAAAAGCAAAAATAGCCCTTTGTGGTAACTTGAGTGTCTCATTTTCCATATTGATTTCCGCACCCCCTTGAGTGTGGTTTTCTGGAACTGTGTGTGCGGGCAGGTGATGGCGCACCCTTGTGTATTTCCTGATGGGCAACATACACTGTCCCTCTGGTCATGTGTGTCTAGAAAGCCAAAATTATTCAGGAAATAGAAGGGGTTTGATGTAGCCATCAAGCTTATAGGCCCATTGTGAGTACCCCTAATCTGTGATAGCTTGGGGGTGGAGCCTAAATCTAAACACAAAACTTGTGTCTCATATACACATTATAAGCAGGACCTGAAAGCAATTTTAAGTGGTATTTTTAATGAGCCTGTGTTGTTGGCTTCAACCTGTCACATGAGGCCAGGTGTGTAACTTTCCACTTATGTCAGGTAGGACCCCAGAAAATTTCAGAGCTGGGTTATTATGGAGTTTGGGGATAGAGATGGTCAACCTGCATCATAGTCACATGACAGCGTTTGTGTGTCACAAGGGATCTTGGGCCTTCAGAAATTAGTGTCAAGACTTCAGAAGAGTGGTTTTCAACCAGGCCACACCTCAGACCTGGGCATGTCTAATATGGAAATGCTGCCTGTGCCCCTTGCAAGCCCTGTGTGTTAGAGTCACAGACGTTTTCACACTGTGGGTCATGAGGTTTCAGAATGCTCAAAATGCACTGTTAGAAACCCAGTCAGTTAGGCGTCCAGACTATAAAACCTGGCAGGACACCAGAGATGACTCGGCTGGCCCTTGCCACTCCCTGAGAGATGTTTGATAGCCATGGGCTGGGAAAGGTAGTTTTTGAAAGCCATGTCAAGTACAAATGTCAAATCCCAGGTGGTTATGCTGAGTCAAGCCAGACCCATGTCATGTGACTCCATTTATAAAAGTTCTGGCAAGTGCATGTCATTGGTGGCAGTTCTGGAATCTGCAGCCTGATCTGAAGTGTTTGCAGGGAGTAAGGAGGAGGAGGTGGGAGGGGTGAGGTACAGGAGTCGTGAGGAATCGTTTGTGGATGTTGGGGCTGTCCACTAGTGTGACTGTGACCACACTTCATGGGTGTGCTCCTATGCAGAGATCCATCCAGTAGAGCTCATTGGTGTGTGCTCTGTTGGCCAGGCCGTTATGTCAAAGAATCCGAGGCAGGCCAGCAATGCTTCAAAAGAGCTGGGTGGGGAGTATTATTCCTAAGCCATAGCACACAAGCATCCGTCAGAAATTACAGTTCATCTTCCCACTGTGCCAGCCAGGTTAGACCTGCACTTGTGTGTTAGCTCATTCGGGCATCCTAAAGCCTTGGGGAGGAGAGGTGTAGGCAGGGTAAGAAGCTTGCTCATAGCGCCTCAGAATGACTTCTCAGCCCAGGCTCTTAGACCCAGAGAGGCACTCAGAGCTGGCTCTGTCACTGTATGGCCATGCCGCTGGGTTGGGTGGGTCTCTGGACAAATATCCTTTTAGTGGCTGGGCAACCTCTAAGCAATATTTCATAAGACTTTCTTTTTTTTTTTTTCCATACTCACCAAATTGTTCTCCCAAATTAGTCAAAGCCAATATAGGAGTTGAAGTATAAAGTGCCTTATACACTGGTGTCACTTTGTTGTAAAGTGGCAATTTGTACTTCATAGTCCTCGGAAGCATAGTAGTGCACTTGGTCCTCAGAGGCACAGTGTTATAGGTTACCAGGTCACTTGTGCCCAAGCAGTGTCACTCCTCTCAGTGAGGCCTGGGCCACCTCTCTGGGGCAGCCAAGGTCACAGACCATCCACATGGTCAGGGAAGACCTGAGCCCACAGCAGAGCGCACTCCTGTTCCTCCAGAGAATCTCAGAGCCCTTCACCAGACCTACATGTCCTTCCTGGGGAGGTGTGAGGGCTTCCTTCCTCCTACCTCAATTCTCCTCAAGCTCTTCTTTTCAATGTTGGAAGGAAAAGAGCTTGTTGTGAATTTCACCTCTGAAACAACATACAATCCCTTAGGCCAGAGGTTCTTAATCTCTGCATCTGGAACCCACAGGGGTCACATGTCAGATATCTTATCTATCTGATATATAAATTATGAGTCATAACAGTAGCAAAATTACAGTTATGGGGTTGCAATGGAAATAATTTTATGGTTGGGGTCACCACAACATGAGAAATTGTATGAAAGGGTCACAGCATTAGGAAGGCTGAGAACCACTGCCTTAGACTAACACAATGACTTTGAGTGACGCCCTTCATCGTACTGGTTTCTTTAGATGTACCGAGAATGACCATTAGTTAAGTAACATCAGGCAAATCCTTCAACTCTCAGAGCCTGGACCGTCATCCACAAGGGTAGCTCTGCTCCCTTCATTGTCACTGCAGGTTGCTGCTTACAAAGAGCCTTAGAGGTGTCCATTTTGCGCCATTTACAAAAGGCAGACTCAACATTTAAGGAAGGCAAGTGACTTTTCCAGCTAGTGGCTGGAGATCCGTCCTGCTCTAGCACTTTGTCATCATCTGCTGAGAAGACTCTAAGCGTCATTTGCAAAAGATCCCAAGTCACTGGGCAGATGGAACCAGGGAACCTTTCTGCTACCTTGCCTTGTTGACAAGAATAAGGAAGTGCAGGTCAGTGGGAGCAACCAGCAGCTACACTGTCCCCTGATGGCAAGTTTGCCAACTTTTAATCTGCAGCCAGGGGCCCACTGACAGCCAGCATATGGGGTTAATTCACTTCCTAAAGTACCTTCGCTGGAGGACACTGGACTTCTGGCCAGAACTCCACAGCTCCTAGCCCACATGAAAAAGCACCCTCAGCAATGCCTAGTCAACAGCAGTACTGAAGGACACTATAGTTGATTTAGAGGGCTGCTGTGTAGACAAGACCTACACGTGCACAAGCACACCAGGACAGCAATGCCAAGACTATAACTTCTCATTTCTTATTTACTGCTGCAAAATCCCAGACTTTATCTAGCAATTCCGAGGTCTGGTGGCGGGGCCATTTTTCAGGGACAGAATATTGAACTGACTCTGCCTTCAGGATCGAAAGGAGGGGACACTGGCCAGTGTTTATTCATTGTCAGTGCCTTAACACGCAGTGCTAGCTTGTGGTACACGTAGTGGAAAGTGATTTGGGTTGATCTCAAAAATTTATATGTAAAGAGAAAGCAAGGGACATCCAAGGGCTGTGGGTTTCTGTATTCGTTGCTATGACATGAATGTCCCCAAACGAGCTCATGTGGAAATCCAGTGTCCATTGGTCAATATTAAGAGATGACAATAGGGAGATATCCTGAAAGGTAATTGGCTCATTCATAGACCAGTGAGTTAATGGGTCTTTTGACTTACATGCCTCACATCGCCTGAGAGCCTGCAGAGCCCCACCATCCGTAAGACCTTTACAAGATACAGCTGTTCAAGCCCGTCCCCTTCATAAATGTGTGTTAAGTAAAACTTCATTCACTATAAACTTTCAATTCTCTAGCATTTGTCTATAGAAATAGAAAAAAATTACCTAAGGCACTTATAGTACATTATTTTATTCTAGAAGATTCCCCAGATTGTACAAGCTTCAGGCTCCACAAACGCTAGCTCCATCTTGTCCTCATTCTCTCCACAGACTGGCCCCTGCTGCCATTCCACCGATATGCTGAAGGGATGATGGCTAGTCCCAGTCCACAGGGGATTCCACTCCCAGTGTCACCAATGGAATCACAATTCTCCACTCCAGCCCTTGATCACAGCCATTGTTGGCCAGCCAGTGCCTTAGCTATCCCCACCCAGTCAGTGACTTCAGGAGTGAAGGCGAAAGGGATGAATGAGGCTGGCTTCCAAAAAAATAGGCTCTAGATCATTGGTTCTCAACCTGTCACAACCCCTTGGGAGGGTTGCACAAACCTTTTTACAGGGGTTCCCTTAGACCATGGGAAAATAAAGATATTTACATTTCAACTCATAACTAGCAAATTTACAGTTATGAAGTTGCATCAAAAATAAATTTATGTTGGGGGGGGGCAGTCACCACAACATGAGGAACTATATTAAAGGGTCTCAGGGTTAGGCAGGTTGCAAACCACTGCTCTAGACTATGTTAATTATAGAAAAGAATAAGACAAGGAGCACCTGAAGACAGCCAGGCCTCCAGATGACCCTTCTTCCTCTTATCCCTCCTCTTCCTTTGGCCATAGTAGCTGATGGCTTAAAGGTCACAAGCCCAAACATGTGACATGTGACTGGAGCCCAGGTAGTTATAATGGGATAAAATGGGAGTGCCAAAGCCAGGTCTTCAGAGCCATTAGTTTTGGAAGGAGATTAAATAAATAAGTTTAAAAAAAAAAAAAAACATTGGTGGGAGAATGCTGACAAGATGGTTCAGTGGGTAGAGGTGCTTGCTGCTAAGCCTGATGGCCTGAGTTCAAATCCTGGCATCCATGTAGTAGAGGGAGAGAACCAGCTCCTCCTATAAGTTGTCCTCTGACTATCCCACCCGATGTACCATGGCACACATGTGCCCACACACATACACACATTAAAAAAATAAGAGTACTAGAAAATAAAAGAATATTTGATTTGGGAACAAAGTGTTTTCACTGCTGCTGTAACAAAATGCCTGGGGGAAAGGAACGTAAGAAAGAAAAGGCTTATTTTGGTCGGTCTGAAGATATAGTCCATTATGACAGAAAAAAGCATGGTGGTGGAACTACAAGGCAGCTGGTCACACTGCGTCTGCCATGAGGAAACAGAATTAACTGAATGCTGAGTCTCAGCTCTTTTGATTTTTCACTTGATTTAGTCCAGGACCCGACCCATAAAACACATTCAGGATCTATCTTCCCATCGGAGTTAGATCTCTTCAGAAAAGCCCTTTAAAGATATGCCCAAAGGTGTGTCCCTGAGGTGATGCTAAATCCAGTCTTGGCAATGGAGATTGACAGTTACAAGTGGGGAAAGATAAACCCCAGAAGTGATGGAGTATGATCAGAAATGTGGCAGTGGACTTGTGAGCAAATAGACAGATGAAGATCGCTAAGCAGGGGCTGGAGAGATGGCTTAGCAGTTAAGCGCACTGGCTGCTCTTCCGGAGGACCCACATGGCAGACCACAACTGTGTGTAACTCAAGTTCCCATGGATCTGTCTCCCTCACACAGACGTGCAGGCCAAACACCAACGCACATTAAAAAATAAAAAATAAAAAGATAGATAAGCATGTGTGCCCGTGCACACACACACACACACACACACACACACACACACACACACACACAAACGCATACAGTACATCGAAAATTTACAGTACATCACAAATATGAGCATCCATGCATGCACACATATGACTCCTAACTCCATCAGCCAAAAGAACTGAGACAGAGGCCGGCTATGGTGGTGCACGCCTTTAATCCCAGCACTCAGGAGGCAGAAGCAGGTGGATCTTTGTGAGTTCAAGGTCAGCCTGGTCTACAAAGTGAGTCCAGGACAGCCAAGACTACAAAGGGAAACCCTGTCTCAGGAAAAAAACAAAAAGAACTGAGACAGGAATGGCAGCACAGAGGCACCTCCCTCCACTAAAGGAACCAGGGCTTTGGAGAAATGGCTGATTCCCAAGCAGAGCAAGGACAAAGAAAGGGCGAAACACCGTCTTCCTCCAGAAGGCTCAACAATCTTTCTATCAGAGAATGACGCAGACCTGTTAAAAAGATACATGAGGCAGCCTGAAGGACCTCATAGCCAAACTCAGGATAACCAGGTGCCAAGATAAATAGTGACATTAATAGATTGTGACCCTTCGTGTGTAGTACATGAGTTTATAGGGAGGGAGGCGGACCGTAGGTAAGTAAATCAGAAGAGCCATCTACTGTTAACATAAATAAATAAATGTAGAAAGGAAAGGAAATCAGCGGTTGGCACTTAGAAACCATTACAGGTGCTGTGGATAAAGACAAAGGGAGCGCGGGACCAGTCAGCAAGCTTTGAATCCGGTCTGTGAGCTGACCGGTCATATTCTGTCAGCGTCACTAGCCAATCCGTAAGACCTGTGGTTGTATGTGTATGTGTGGGGTGGGGTTGGGGTGGTCTTGATTTAGGGAAGTGCACACTGAAGACCTTAGGGATGGGGGCATCATGGCTGCAGCTCACTCTCAAGTAGTTCCAGAGAGCGATAATGATAACAGATAGATATTCATATGCAGAAAGAAGGTGAGGAAACTCAATGCCGACCTTCGGGGACTGAGGGTAAGGAGATAATGGACGTTCTCACAACATCCCCATGAGTGCGAAAGTACTTCAAAATAAATTATTTAAATGGGTTATCAAACCACCGGGTGCTGCAATGATGATCCGAGCCCTGCAGGCTTCACACAGGGAGGGAGTTCTTCCTACAAAGCCCCTCCCATTATCCACGGCAGTGAGCCGAGTGCTGCTTCTCGCTGCTTTCTGCTGACCACTGCAAAATGCCTGGGCAAAATCAAATAGACTTTTAAAAACACCTCACAAGAGCCAACGAGAAGCTGGCTTTGCTTTGGTGGAACACTAGGAAGTAACCCTTGCCTGCAATCTCAAAAGCCAACAACGGAGACATGCTGGAAACAGGAGCAGAGATTGTTAGATTAAGCGCCTCTGCAAACAGTTGGTACTGTTTGATCAGTACTAAGGCAAACCCCACGGCCAGTTGTTTCCATAATTTGTTAACAATAAACATTGGTGCTGAAGGAGAGCTGCTGGGTGGAAATCAGCCACTGTTTTCTAGATGCGTGATTTTGGACAAATTACTCGACTCCTCTGAACTCTGCCGGTACATGTGTCAGAGATGAATAGTAGTGTTGGCTGCTCCCTGCGGTGTGTGAGGCCTGGTGGTGCCCCCCTACACACACACAATGTGTCCAACACTTGGTGTCATTATTACTTAGCCCCTCACTGTCCACGAAGCACCCGAACAAGTCTCAACCCCCACCCACATGTCTGTACTGCAGACAATGAAGCCCTTTCCCGTTTCCATCTGAGTTTCTTCAAGCTCAGAATTCCTGTGGTCTGAGGCCCGTCTGTCTTTATTCCAACCAGAAGTCCCTTAATTCTATGGCACAACGTCCAACAACATGTTCTAACTTACTCTTCTGCCCGAAGACAGGTCCCTTTACCTCTGGGGGCTCACAAGCCAGAGAAGCCAAGGGGTGAGCCATTTTGCCTGTCTTAGCCTGTCTGCAAAGATGAGCAATACAGTAAGAAATTGGACTGAGATGGATTTTCGAAGGACTGGACTTAATAGCGAAAAGCCAAATAAATCTCTCGGAGTGTGTACAGGAGGCATAGGGTAAGCCTGGGGCCTGGTCCCTGGGAAACTGGTTTGGGCAGAGAAGGATGTGCAGTCTTCTAGCGGCCAGCCTGGTGTCAGCACCAGCAATTGTTCTCAGTGTCGCTGCTATCATTTTTCAATGCGGTAGGGTACATCACCACAGACCACTGTTTTGGAGCAAGCCCTGTATGCCCAGAGCTTATTCTTCACTGTCCTGTGCCCTTGCACAGGCAGAGGATGCTCTCTGAAGCTCTGGGCTCTCACGCAAATCCCTCCAAACCCGGAGAAGAACGGAGAAGAAAGATCAAGAGACAGAAGCCATAGACGTGTCTCAGTCCATGCAGTTTCCTGTCCTGAAACAGTGTCAGCTCCAAATGAGCTCCTTAAAGACAGGTGCACTGACACACATCTGCCGTACAGGCATCATGGAGGCAGGCACAGGGGTCTGCAAGCTGCAGGTCAGCTTGAGCTACATAGTGAGCTTTAGGCTAGCCTGGGCTATGTAGTAAGATCTAGTCTCAGTCCCCTTACTGTAGGGGTGCTCTTCCTCCACCCCCCAAAGACAGGTCTATGAAATAACACTTAGTGCTTGGGGTATGTATGCTCTTTTTATTTTTATATTACTTCCGAAATATAAATTTTAACAAATACAGAGAAGCAAAGTATCTTAACTAGGGTTTTGTTGCTGTGAAGAGACACCGTGACCATGGCAATTCTTACAAAGGAAAACATTTAACTGGGTCTGGCTTACAGTTCAGAGGATTAGTCCGTTACCATTGTGGTGGAAAGCATGGCCGCTTGCAGGCAGGCATGGTGCTGGAGAAGGAGCTGAGGTTCTACATCTAAATCTGCAGGCAGCAGGAGGAGAGTGTGAGCCTCTAAGCCTAGCTTGGGGATATGAGACCCTCAAAGCCTGTCCCCCACCGTGACACGCCCCCTCCAACAAGGCCACACCCACTACAACAAGTCCCTGCCTACTCCAACAAGGCCACACCCACTCCAACAAGTCCCTGCCTACTCCAACAAGGCCATGCCTACTCCTGCAAGGCCACACCTCCTTGTAGTGTCACTCCCTATGGGCCAAACATTCAAACACAGGAATCTCTCTCTGCGGTCATTCCTATTCAAACCATCACATGAAGTAATTAAGAAGTAAGAGGAAGAAACAAAAAATTACCCACACTTCTAGCAATACGTGGTCTTTCTTTTTTCCAAAACAGAAGTGGTCCACTGTGTGAACTTTCCAAGCCACACTTTTCATTTAGCAGAGACTGTAAAGCGTGACTGGTAACTTCAGGATTCTTCAAGCTGTCTTCGGATTGGGTGCATCGTCTTCCCTAGGACCTCTACTCAACTGGACTTCCATGGGTCAGTATTTAGGTTGTTCCCCATGTCACTGCATAGATAATATGCTTTATGGCTCAGTAGTGACACACTGCCATAACTATTTCCTTAGCACAAGTTCCCACATATAAACCTAATACAGGGAGAAAATACATATTAAAAAAAACTTTTGACAAATTTTCTTGCCAAAGAAGTTATGTCAATATAATATAATGACACTCTTAGGTCTGGTTGATCTTCCTGTCACCCCACTAAGGGAATGAATGGCATGGGATTTATTTCTGAAATTAGAAAGGTGGGGCTAGGCTTAGGAGATTGTGAGAGGAAACAGAAACAGAGATGAAGAGGACCTGAGGTTCTGAAAGTCTCAGAGGAACCAGGATGTGACTGTGATTTCTCCTCACAACCTAAAGATGTCAAAAATCAGGACTTAGAAATCTGTTTTCAACTCTGTGTGTGTGTGTATATGTGTGGTGTGTGTGTGTGTGTGTGTGTGTGTGTGTGTGTATGTGTGTATGTGTGTGTGTGTGTGTGTGTGTGAACTCACATGGAGGTCCACATTGACATCCAGCTTGATCCTTCTATTATATTTATTGAGGCATGGCCTCTTGCTGAACCCAAGTCTCTAATTTAAGCCAGTTCAACAACTTGCCTGGGGGTGGGGCTACCTCTGTCCCCTGAGTGCCAGGACTGCAGGTATCCACCACACCTACTGAGCCTTCGCATTGGTTCTGGGGCTCCAAATTCTGGTCCTCACACGTGCTCAAGCAAGCACTTCATCCACCGAGCTGTCTCCCCAGTCCTCCCCACCTTCAATTGTTTTATATTGAAATTATACTGGTTCCACGAAGGAAATGTAAAAATTCTCAAGCACTATAAAGAAAAAGAATCCTCCAAGTTCACACAACTGAAAGGGACTGCTGGGAAGGAGTGGGCAGAGTTCTCATGCCCTCCTTTCTTACTTGGGTGTTCTGTTTCTGCCAATGAGAAGATGTGACTGCGCTGTTCTCTGATTTGCACATCTTCTCTGAGGCAGCAGGCTTTCCTACCCTTTGCTCTTCGGGGACTCTGCTTGCTAGCTCGTCATGATCACAGGATGGCATGAGCCACCCTTACGGTGTCGAGCCAAAGAGTTTGTTCTCATCTTGGCTTCCAGGAAAGCAGCAGACCTCTCCCTGACACTTACTGTAGGCTCTGGCACTGGGCTTCCAAACAGCGTGCTTGGAACAATCCATAAGCCATTAGCCAGGCCTGTATTAAATCTGGATGGACTCATCCCTAAGTCCTTAGCTTTTATCCTGGGTCGATATAATAAACGGCCATCTGAAGAATGTTTCTGCATCTTCTGCAGGAGTCTTGGAAGAGAGTGTCTATTACGCGCCTCTCTGTCCCTTCTATTGCAATTCTTATGATAAATTTGTGTTCACGCGGAGTGTCAGGGAAAAGTTTGGGTCCCCTGACAAATGACTATACTTTCTTTTATCCAATAACTCATCATATTTTCCCCTTTGCTTTAGCTCAATTTAATGCGCAATTGCAGTAAGTATCTTCTGCTACGTTTCCGGTTTAATCATTTCCTCCCCTCATCCGTGTGACTTTGGATATTTTATCTTTAATCTTGCAGTCATGGGGCCTATCTTTTTAATTATAAATCATCTCAAAGTTGTTTGGAAGTTCCTAGGAGTCCAAACCATAAATAAACAAACACCTGTCTTGACCCTGGATCAGCCCTTTAAAGTCATGGCAGCCTTGTTAATGGATAATTCCCTTCACCAGCCCCGAATTCCCTTCCAGTGTTTCCCTGCTGCTACATAAGGGACTAGGAGCTGTGGTAAGGTGAACTTGGGGACAGTGGTTGATAGAGAAGGATGGAGTCTTTAGGAATTGACTGTCACATGGTGGTATCAACCAGGCACTTTCCTGTATCTGTGAAAGTCTTGTGAGTCTAGTGGCTCAAGCTGGCTTTCTGATGTGACAGTGGCTGTTTCCATGTGAGGATGACAGTCACCCTGCTCTCATGCTGGTCTGCTTGGCAGTGGATGGGCAAGTGGGGGGGGGGGTGTTGCTAGGGCACTGGGGACTGTGGGAGTAGACAGCCCTGCCACTTCAAGGGACATTTAGGCCCCATTTGGACCTTCTCTGGTGTTCATCCTCCCATTTTGGTGGGTCCCTTGGTGTACCCTTGTGAATTGCTCTGCCTCCTGTCCCACCCTGACCTTTCAGATTCTGCTCCATGAGAAATCACTGCACACAGTTCCTCACTCCTTCCTGCTGTGGTCTCTACGTGGCTAGAGTAGACTGGTTCTTGACTAAGCTTGGCTCTGTGACTCATTTTAGTTGATAGAAGGGACACAAGTGGCAGTGTGCCTAAGCCTTGTGAGGCCAGATGACCTTCTGCTTGTCCCTCTGTGTTTCTGCCAAGGCCATAAGCATAGCAAGTCCTTCAGCATGGAGTTTTATGAGGCAGAATGCTCCTCTATGACTCACAGGTTTCATCAATAGGGTATATGCTACCTACCACTGAGATTCTGGGGCTGTTTGTTATACAGCAAAAACTGACTGATACACTATGAAACAGCCTTTCCTGGAAGACCTGGTTCTCAGTCTTTTCCTCTGACCTTAATTTTCCAGACAAAGACCCCCAGTAATTTTGTCCCACCTTTATTGTATTCTCAGTCCAACCTATCCCAAGACCCCAACTGTTACGGTTTGAGTACAGAATGTTCTTGAGACACATGTGTTTGGACATTTGGCTTCCAGTCAAGTGGAACTGTTTTAAAATGAACACTTAGGAGGTGGAGCCTTACTGAAGGAAGTGAGTTCCTGTTCTCCTTCTCACTCTGCTTCCTGTTTGTGGATAAGATGATGTAATCTCTCTGCTTCCTGACTGTTAGAAACACTTCCTGCTCCTCCTGCCAGGAGTTCTCTGCTGTGATGGACATATTCCCTCAGGAACTGTAAACAAAAAAACAAGCAAAACATTTCCTTAAGCTGCTTTTTTCCAATGTGTCTCATGCACAGCCCTGGGCTTGCAGCTGGTCCCATAAGACTAGAAATCCAACAGAATGCACCCCTGATCCCTGGGATTTGGTTTGTGACACTAGAAATAGTCACTACTTACTCAGGACATGTTCACAGCATAACAGCCTCCCATTAAGTGCACACTAGTGTTGCTGAAGGGAATGCCCAGAGTTACATGCCAGGTGCTGTGAATACCTTTGCTGTGCACACAATGGCACTGATTGGCACACTCCAAGGTTTTACCAAGACTCACCACCATGTTGAAGGAGAACTCAAGGCCAGCTTGCCAACTCCAGAGCCCGCTCAGGGCTGCCGCTTTCCCTTAGTTATGCACTGCTCTGCCCCCACCAAGTAGGCTAGCCAGTGATGCCAGCTCCAGCTCCATTCTTGATCTCTGTGTCTTACTGAGCAGTAATAAAAACCTCAAGTGTCCCATCTGTGGCCCCTTGGCTGAAGAACACAAGGCAGGGAGAAATGGAGTGGCTGTGGTAGTCTTTGAGAAGAGCCAGGAGCTCTGTGTATCTTACAGGAATTCTGGCTCTTGCTGCTCCTACAGGGAAGAGGCTCGGCTCCCAGCTTCTCCTGGAAGTCACCAAGAATCTTAGTTTCTTCTCTCATTCTTGTGCCCAAATATCTAACAGGAAACGGTTTAGGAGAAAAAGAGTTTGTTTGGGCTCATAGTTCAAAGGAACACAGTCCATCCTGAGGGGTGGGGTGCAGGGTCGTGTAGGTGAGAAAGTATGGTGGCAGGCCTGATGCAGCTGACACACTGTGTCCTCAGTCAGAAAGCAGAGAATGGACAGGTGGGGCCAGGTGGTTCCACAGCCTTCCTAAGACTGCATCACCAGCTGAAAGCCAAGGGTTCAAACACAGGAGCCTGTGGGACCAATTACACATTTAAACCACAACACCGAGCCAGTGGGGCAGAGTGGGATATGGCCCTCGAGGACTGTGGCCCCAGTGCATTCATTGAAACATGGAAAAACTAAGGCCCGTTTCTTCCAAGTGCTGTGACTTTGCAGGAATGTCACCAAGGGTCACACTGCTGGGGCAGCACATTAGTCCCTGCTAACATTTGATGCTCAAATGTCCCCCAAAGATCCAAATGTTGAGGGTTTAGTTCCCAAGTTGGTGCTGTTAGTGAGTGGCAGACCCTCCAGGTACATGTGGGAGGGTCTTTAAGGGGAATTGTGGGACCCAAGGCCTTCTTCTTTTGCTTCCTGGCTAAGAGGTGGGTAGTTTACTCTTCACACATGCTCTGGCATCACCATTCAGTGCCCTGCCGAAGGCCTAAAGTTATCAGTACCCAGCTATGGACCAAAGCGCCTAAAAGCCTGATCCAGTGGACAGCACTCTCCTCATCAGTTAATTATCCCACAAGTGATAACTCAATTTCCTCATGAAAATGCATGCACAGTTTAATGTGAGGTGATACGGCTTACGGCTAATTCTGCCCCTTGCACATGTCACCAGAGACTCAAGCACCCAGGTTATACGGAAGCAGAGACGCTGCCCTGATTGTGGTGCGACTGAAGAGTGACATGCTCACCTGTGGATGTCCTTGCAGAGCTCTTGTTTAACCAGGAAGACATGTTTATATCCTGGAAACCTGTTTCTCTGGGTACAGCCCCAGGGAACAAATGGATCGGTCCCTGGGGGACAATGTATTTCTGAGCAGGTGTTTGGCAAAGCCATCCTTCAGAGAAGGTGCCTCTCTTATCTGCTTGCTTCCATACCCCTATGAATCTCTCTGTCCTCCCAGAGAGCTGCTCTACATGAAGGCAGTGTCTACTTCCTAATCTCAGGATGGACAGCAAGGATGGGCTCCGGTTCTGGACAGCAGAGGTTCACTTCTCTTTGACGGACTCCCAGGATGAGGAGAAAGAACTGCCGCCGTATTTGCAGCCTCCCCACTGCATCTGACATCCATCCTCTGCAGCAATGATAGACACCCCAGAACTAGGTCCAAAGTCCACTCGGTGTTGCTCCAGAGCCTCATGCCTGTCCTGACTCAATAGAACCTCTGTCCTTTCTGCCCTTAAACAAGTGTACTGGAGGTGACAGCTTCTGTGTCACTCTGGCCAAGGCTCTCCAAGCTGCCCCGCCCCTCCAGCCCCCTCCTCTGACGGGTGTAAATTGGTTCACAAATCCTGCAATTCGTTTAGCTCATGCTCTACTGGGTTTCCTTGGCGATTTTCTGGTTTACTGCCCATTGCCTGGTTGCTAAGACTCCTTGTAAATTGCCTTGCCCTCTGCTCTGCGCTGCCATTTGTCCAGGCTCGGTGTGGAAGCTGTTGTCCCCGCACTTGCTGTGTGCCGCTTGCTCGTGAATCGTTCCTCCTCCGAAGCAACAGATCTGCAGCAGGCCAGCCCACCCGCCTGAATGGCAAGGAGGCAGCACGGTGACACAAAACCCAAGGGCACAGAGTTAATTTATGCCCCCAGGCAGAAGTCATCTTTCTCTCCTGCCTCATACGAGAGGGGGAATCAATATATTGAGACGGTGGGGGATCGCTCACTCTCGAAAGGTTCCTCAAAGCCATCATCCCTAAGGAACTGAAGATGACTGAAAGACAGACAGATGGCCCTCTTTGGACAGAGAAGATATGACTGCAAAGAGGCTAAGAGCTCAGGTGTACAGCACATGCTCTCCTAGGTTCCGCTGTAAGCTCCGCCACTTCCTGTCTGTGTGACCTTGACTAAGTTACTCCAACACGTTGTGCTTTAATTGGCCTTCTCTTAAAAGAGCATCTATCACAATGGGCTTCTGGAAGGTTTAAGTGGGGCGACATATGTACAGCTTGGTCCCTGGCACCCAGTAAGCACCTCTACCTGCCAACCAAGATCACTAGTGTCATCACGGACATCCTGCACCCCATGCTCCCCAGTGCCATGGCGTTGCTATTCTGACCAGCCTTTGAGTGTGTTCTTGCCAGTTCCCTCCCATGTCTGCCCATTCCTGCAGCTGCCTCTGGCTAACCCAGTGGTTTTTACACTCTTTAATTGAGAAGGATGATCACGATGAGAAAGGGGGACCAACCTCCTCAGAGGAGAACTGTAAATTACATGTCACATTTCTATAGATGCCACAGAGCTGTGTAATTGCAGGCAAGGTTTTTGTAGCCCAGGCTGGTGGGGCTTTGTGCAGAGAGAATGTCTGTATCAGCCGCTGTAGGAAGGCGTGCCCCAGGAACCAACACTCAATGCTCTGCGGCCACTAGGCTTCTGTACTGATCGCAGCAGTGTCGTTCATCTGCATTGCTTTCATCTTCCAGAAGCCAGCCAGGACCTGTTGTTCTTCACAGAAGTCAGCAGGGAGAAGGATGAGAAGCCCAGTCAGGTGAGGGAAGCTCTGGCCTGGCCTGAGCCTCTGAGCGCTGGAAGAACCTGCTGATGGCGGTGGCGGCGAGGCTCAAAGCTAGACAGCAGCTTCCTATGAGAGAGGGAAGCCCCACTCCCCACTCTCCATGCCTCCCACCCCATTTTCAAACACAGGTCTGCCCCTCACTCTGTTCAGTTGACAGAGGGAAAGCTGGGCCCTCCGCTCCCCCTGGGCTTCTCAGAGCTGGGAGACTGCCCTTTAGGATGCACACCTCAAATCCTCTCCGTTGACCTGGACTGTCCTCCAGCCATTCTCCATCTGCACTCTCCCAGGCTAGCCGCCATCTGCCAACTTGTGACTCAGAACATGGAACCAGGGCTGGAAGGCCTCGGCCTAGTCAAGCTCCTACCAGCCTGTGCACAGGCGCCCCATGATGTGACTTCCACAGTGTCCCTTCACACCAGTGCCAAGCCGGCTACTCACTAGTAGGAACTGGCAGAAAGGGCGTGGGCTCAGGTGCCACAGCCTTTTGTGAAGGGGCAATCTTAACCAGAACACCAAGGCAGATAGATATTTGTGTTTCGCCAGCTTCCATCACAGTGAGCACTCGGTGGTAGCCATATCTGCGTTTGGGCTGCTGTGCCTGAAAGTTCAGACCCACAAAACACATGGACACTCTTAACATACAGTCAAGTACTGTGAAGGCATCTGTTAGTAACATTGCTGTCATTGCCAAGCAGGTGAAGGTAAGAGCTGTGCTACTTTTCTCTACTGCCTCAAGGCTGCTATGAAGTCTTGCATGCAGAGAGGAACTGAAAGTGTTGGCTGAACTTAATCTGAAGGGCTTCACAGAGTCATGGATTTGGCCTTGGACAGAGTCTATATATGGGATGGAAGCCTCTAGGAAGGGGTGGCCAGATACATAGGACAGAAAGGGGCAAGGAAGAGCCCTCAAACTCTGAGGCATTGAGCCATGCTGGCATGGAATACACAGGTAGACTCCCATGGACCCACTTGTGTCACATAGCAACCATGACATGACTAGCCCCACTTAACTGAGTACCCTAGGAGCAGCCGACATTTGTGTCCCTGTGAGACTGGCTCCTCCTTGAGCTCACCTAAGTCAAGTGTAGCTGACCATGCCAGAGCTCATAACAGCCTCTGGTCAGATCAAGCTTTTCACCCATATGAGTGGTGGCATCTGCCCTCGTGTCTGCCATAGCTAAGTCAGCTCAGACTTACTTGGCAGCCGAACATGGCTCCATAAGAGATAACATTCCGAGAGGAAGAGTGCCTTGTCTGGGAACTGGTGACAGTATCGCTTCCACTGAGTTCCATCAGTCAAAGTAAGTCACAAGTCCCAGGTAGATTTAATGGGTGGGGGTGGGGGGTGGGGCAGGCAGGACCACTATCTTCAGCACTTCTCCAAGCAAAGAGTTTAAAAGCCACACTGGAAAGGCGTGGATCTAGGGAGGAGAGCTGGGCCATTCTCACAATCAGTACATCCTGTCCTTCTCCTCCTTCATCCTTAGCTCTCTGACTTGTTGTCATTTCTCCTTCTGTCTGTCCATCCTTCCATCCGAAACATGCTGTTTGGGCCACATGTCACGGAGTCCAAACTTTTGACAATGCAACACAACATTATGATCTACAGAGTTCTACATCAGAGAGCTGCACAACCAACTCACAAAAACAAAGTACACACACACACACACACACACACACACACACACACACACCCTCATGTTCGAGGTTTATTTATTTATAATCTTGTGATGGACAGCACTCACAATCCCCCTGGGGCGCATGCAGCAGATGCACCTAGGCCTGTGCAGGGTGTTGGAGACCTGAGTGGAGAATAGTGACCAGGATGTGATCACTGAAACAGATTAGAAGGGGGCTGCTGGTAGCTACATCTCTGGGTGCCCGGGGTCTGGCTGTGGCCACTAAAGCACGCCCGTGTGTGATGCCCCCCAGTGCTCTTTGGATTTTGTCACCAGGCTGAGCCCCGATGCCCAGTGTTGCTGCTGCTTTGGCATCTGCAGCAACCCCCATCGTCTTCAGAGCCCTGAAGATTGTGGGAAATCCCACCAAGGACTGCATTCCCGGCACTGCTGAGCTCACTGAGGCCCTGGCAAGGATGTGATGTCCTGATGGGCCTCTGAGGATGCAAAGGGGGGCAGCAGCTTTAAGTGACTACAGAAGTGTCCTGGAGTGACCAGGGACAAAAGTGAGACCCCTGAGCAGAGGGCAGCCCAGGATAGAGAGCCCATGCAAGACTCTTGTCAGAGCATGTTATAGCTCAGTTTTATAGGCTCTTAAATCTCTACATTTTCTAAAATGAGGGAGCCCGGCAGCAAGATGAAGCACCGTCAGGCCCTTTAAATCATTGGCAGCAGCCATCCTGGGGGTAAATTTGTTTTAGGCCTTGACATGATCCCTGAGTCAAAGACCTCAGGAAATAGATGGTGCTTAAGTTCCATCAGTAAGTAGCTGTGTGACCTTGGGCAGGTAACCCAACATCTCTGTGCTTTTATTTCTTTTTCTGGGCATGGTTGTAAGCACTACAAAGAGAACGCTTCAGCAAGCCAGCAACTCCATTGCAGGACCAGGTGAACACTAATATCTGGTTTCGGGAAGCATATTCTCTCTCTCTCTCTCTCTCTCTCTCTCTCTCTCTCTCTCTCTCTCTCTCTCTCTCTCTCTCTCTCTCTCTACCTCTGTTACCCTCCTTCCCTCCCTCCCTCCCTCCCTCCCTTCCTCTCTGAAGATCCTGGACTTCAGGAGGATGGGCCCAGGATGGATGGCCCTCAGCTTGTATCAGCCAAATGCCCTAAGCAAGCTCAGACAACCCAGATCCCTCAGAGGTGCAATGGTCTCAGGCTACGTCACAGCCCCAGTGATACTATTTTTTTAATTTGCTGTGTGACTCTGAGCAAATCATCTAATTTCCCTAGGCCTCTGAGAAGTGCCCTTAGGGACACATCAGATACGAAAATCCTCTGGAGGTGTCCACTCAGTGATTCAGTCACTCGGCAATGAGCATTGTGCTTAAGCACTGTGTGGAGCACTGGGCATCAAAGAGATGATTCAAACCCTGCTCTTGATTGCCAGATGCTAGTGGACATGAGGAGAAGGGGACAGCTAGTGAGCTGGGACCAAAGCCTGGGGAGGACAGAGGCGAGGTGATAGGGCTGTCAATGTCAGACAGGCCCCCCACGCTAACAGCTAAAGTGTCACAGATCTGAATGAGGCAGCCTGGTGGAAGTGGGCAGAGCCTGGTTGAAGGGGGAGGAACCTGGTGGAAGGGGAGGAGCCTGGTGGAAGTGGGCAGAGCCTGGTGGAAGGGGGAGGAGCCTTCCTGAGGAGGGGAGGGAGGAGGGTAGAAGGGCCATGATGAGCCACTGTGCCAGTGGTAAGGAGGTCAGGATGAAACACAAGATAGGGCAGATGGAAGACCTGCCTTCTAGTGGGCACAGAGGAGGTAGGAGCAAGTAGAGGTGGGGGCGACGTCTTCCAGTATGGCAGGAGTACACATTTCCCAAGAGAGAGGAAAACAGAATTCACAGGCAGCCTTCCCATGTCCAGGGGCCTGGACTCAGTTTACCCTCCTGCCTGTGGGAAGATAGGCACCCTCCTATCTCACAGGCTGAAGGGACTTTGTATAAACCTCGGGCCTCTCAGAGAAGTGGGAACAGAGCTGGCTCCAGATCACTGTTCCTTGGTGGGATGCCAAAGGAAGTGCAACCCCCTCAGCTGGCCCCTGGGACCCCAGAATGTCTTTGTCCTTGACCCTCATGTCTGGGCAGCCGCCTTCAGTGGCCTCTCCCCTGGAGCTAGCTGCCCACCCCTCCTCCTGGAAGCCCCTGGAGCCTGCCTATGAGCCCTGCTCCCAAAGTGTCTCCCTCTGCATTAGACCCTGACGGGGGACATTGAAATGAGGTGCTTGGAACTCTTCAAGACAGCCAGTATTAATAGTCGCATCACTTAAGAGCAAATATTTATAACACTGGTGCCTTGTCTGTGTTGCTGGCTTAGGCCCAGTCATTCCAATGCGTTTGAAACCATCAGCCCCTGTAACTCCCTTGTGGAGAGGGGAACCCCAGCATGGGATCTGCTGCCCAGGGCTGAGTGAGACAGCCTTCTTCTCTCAGTCTGGAGATGAGGCCCCACCCTCTGCTGAAGTCCCTACAAGGCACCAGGGAATTCTTATCTGGGTCCGCCTGCCTTTCTGGGTCCTGGCTCAGAAAGGCATAGTTCTTTCCCTTTCTTCTCTCTCTCTCTCTCTCTCTCTCTCTCTCTCTCTCTCTCTCTCTCACTCTCTCTCTTTCTCAATCTCATTCTTTCTAATCCCAAGCATGCTTTTAAGTTTCTTAAAGCTCTGAGCTTCCTTGCTCCATTTTAACCCGCCACCCCCACCATCCCCACCACCATGTGGCTGCTGTGCAGCTGACCCTCATGTGTTATCTTCTCCTGTCTCTTCCTCTGGGCAGCTGTGAGATGGACAGCTTGCCTGCCCAGAGGCTTCCCTTTAAACTCTAATAAGTTGCCCTCAAGCTTACATTTGAGTCTGTTCTTAAATTCTTTTATTAATGGAACTAAGAGCCATAAGAGGGGACCCTGACTTTCCCAGCAATGTATGATGATCCTGCTGGGACTCCCTGCAAATTCTAGTGACATTTCTTCCTTTTGATTCTTTAATCAGCAGAGAAAAAGAGCCCATGCCTGCACCCTCAGGGCAGTACCACTTTCAGTAATATACTCCTTTTTTTTTTTTTTTTAAATAAAGAAACACTTCTTCCTGGCTCATTCCAGAACGTTCTTGCTCTAACGTGCATCCGTCACTCCGTTGCTTCTTATTCACCATTTTACATCCTCATTACATGATAATATTGTGTTGGCATTCAAAGATTTCTATTTTGATCACAACTGTATAACGTCTCTCAATGTCTCTGTCTTCTTGCCCCAAAACACCACCCAGTGGTCTTTAGCAAACCTCTGTGAACTGTCTCTGGTCCCAGGGCAGCAGCAGTGGGGAAGCATGCCGTATTCCAGCTGTGGCAAGCCCCTTTTGTGTTGAGAGGCAGAGGGAGGCATGCTGGCAGTGGGCCAGCATCCAGGCTTCCTGCCCTCTGTGGAGAAACAGATGGAGAGAGCAGTTTCTGGGGCCTCAAGGTGACCTTCTGGGTTTCATGTGATCCCCTAGTAGGATGCAACTCATCAGGAAAACAATGACCTTGGTCCCAGGACTGGTGGCCTCTTCTCCTGAAGTCTTCCAGAGCAGCTGACCACAGGTGGCCCACAGGGGCTGTGATTTCACACACATCTATCTATGTGGACAAGCTGGGAGGAAAATCAAAGTGTGGCCTTGACGTACCAGGCTAAGGCTGGATCCATCCCCAAGCAATGAAACTGACTATAGGCTCAATTTTCTTAACCAATATATTTTATTAACAATTTAGTGACCAAGTACACGTCACTAATAACCTGACTAACCAAAACAATAGAAAATGAGGATTAATGGACACAATAACAAAATTGTAAGGATATCAGTTCCAAGGAACAATTCTCCTGGCACAATCCGCAGGATTTCTTCTGCTGGAACCTAGAGTAACCAGAACCCAGAACATCAGCAGGAGCCAGAGCCCCGAAGCCTTCCCTCGAGCGGTTCTCTCTAGGAGCGTCTTGAAGTGCAGCGATGAACAGCCAAAACTATCCCAAGTCTCCAAAAAGCCCCGCCTCCAGTTCTGGGCTCATTTACATATCTCCTCCCAGAGTCTGTTCACAGGATCTTTTCAGCTGCCAACAATTAAGCTCCTGCACGAGGTGGTTGCTCTTCTAGTGGATTAACCTCACCTGTTCTCTCACGAGACCATTCCCATCCCGCACTTGGGATCCTAAAAAGCAGGTTTATCTCTCCTTCAAATGATAGTTTGGTTTACTTCTGGAGCTTAAGGAGATCCTCAAGGACATCTCATGCCAAGTCTCCTAGATGTAGCATGTAAACTTTGTGTGCATATGTGTATAATGTACATGTGTGTGTGTGTGCACATGCATGCGCAGGTGAATATGCACATGTGTGCGCATGTATGTGGAAACCAGAGGATGACATCAGGGGGTCTATGGACTTTTTCATGTGGGTGCTATGCATCCAAACTCAAGTTCTCATGTTTGCCCAGTAGGCACCTTGTCAACTGAGCCAGCCTTCCAGCCTTCCAAACACTTTCTGAAAAATTCAAATAACCCGCATTTATCAGATCCTATACACACGCAGTTACACCCTACAAGAATGAGGATGGATTCATGACAAATGGTTTTTTTTTTTTTTTCAAACATCCTGCTTGCTTCTGTGTTCAGTGATTTCACCCTTCATTATAGATCAGTGGTTCTCAGACTTGTCCATGTGGCTGAGCACCTGGAAGTTATGGGGCTTTTTGCGGAACACCATGAAATACTGATATATTTAATTCCATTATATGAGGCAGGAGCAATTTTACTAGCAGAAAATATGACTATGTTAATGTGTGCAATATAATACCACAACCACAAACACACATGGCATAGGAAAGACTAGAAAAGAGAAGCTGCAGGCAGAGCCTGGCTCTCAGCGAACCTTCTTAGCAGCCTTTTCCGGCTTGATGGTTTGTGCTGTTACCGTCTAAGGCTGCCTGGTACCTATTGGGGAACGCATGGATCAGAGGTGAGATGCCTGAGGAACTGAGAATTGGAGCCCAGGCCTTGGAGATTTAGAACACCCCTTCCAGCTCCAGGAAGTGCTCGCTGTTGTCAGAGTGCCTCGTGGTCTTGGGAAGCTCCTCCAGAGCTGTGCCCTAAAACCTTGTAAATGGCAGGACATGGGTTCGAGTACCGGATTCCAGAGTGTCTGCTCACTGCCCCCTATGCTGTGTGCTTCCATACATCCTTAAGCGAGGTGGGCACCTCTCTTCTTTGAGCCCATGACTGGTCAGAAATCCTAACTGGAAGGAGGAAGAAGCAGGAATGAAGGGGACAGCCACCCAGGCCCGGGTTTATCCAGCCACCCAGGGGGATCTCCTTTTTAGCCTGTGCGCAGGCTGCATAAAGATGGAGACGAAAATCTCTGGCCTCTCGTCCCTCTGCCCCAATGGCAGCCCTCTCTGGACCCACTGCCACCAGAGACCCCTCCTGCTTAGGAGCTACTGGCTTCATGGGATTGGCTCTTCACCTTAGCTTCCCGTACTTGGTTCTGCGCCCCCAGCATTTGGTTCCTAGGGTGCCATACTCAAGCCACTGCAAACTTGGGGATTCAAGACCACAGAAATGTATGTGCTCGTAGGTCTGGTGGCCCGGGGTCCAAAACACCACAGTGGAGTGACCCTCCTCCACAGGGGTCAAGCCTTCCTCTCCCTGCAGCTCCCTGCATGCCCTGGCTGCAGCTGCCAAACTCCAAGCTCTTTCTCCTCCTCCTCCTCCTCCTCCTCCTCCTCCTCCTCCTCCTCCTCTTGTGATCTTCTCTTCTCTCCACTGTAAGGATTTGGAGCCCACCCAGACATCACACCTTCAAGACCCCCCTTTTCAAATAAGGTCATGTTCATGGACAGATCTTTGAGCTTCTACCATTCAACCTGTTATCCCGCCAAGACAAGACCACCTGACCTGACACCTGCAGGGAGATAGCTCAGCTCTGGACCTCCTCCTCTTCCTTCTCATGCGAGTTCTCCCCACCACCACCACTGGCTCAGCTCAGCACTGCTACAGGGTCCAGATCATGACTGGGGTCCATCAGTAGCACCCCAAGAATGTCCCTAACAGCCAGCAGCCCTGTGTCACCTCTAGCTTCAGCCCCGTCGCCCCCAAACCCAACACACTGCTCTTCCCAGAAGGATAGTTTTCCAAACACACCGTGACTTACTCCAAGATGATATTTCAGTTTTTAAAAATATATTTGAAACATATCTCCTGGTGATGAACTTTGAGGTACAAAGTTGACAATATAAAGCTACAAATCAAGTAATTTATTTCCCATACCGAGACTCGGAAGGCAAGAAAACCACGGGTTTGATTGAAGTTGAGAATTTCTGGAGCCTCTGGAGCCTAAGATCATGAATAAAATCAAGTGGTAATACTTAGGAATTGAGTCCTGCCACGGGGCACGAATCCCTATCTACAGAGCTGACTGAGAGCTCCCCAGAGGAACTGCACCAAGCCAGAGAGTGAGGGTCCCCAGCACACCCCACTGTCTCCTGTCTGTACTGAATTGTAAAGCTGCCTTGGCTACTTCTTTCACCCCAGCAGCTTTACCCTCCTTTTACAAGGTGCAAACAACCAAAGTGTCATAGACACCTATCTTGGGCCCCAGTACGTCCTGAGCCAGAGCAGGAAGCTGGCTTCAGCCCCAGAATGAAGCGTGAACTGGCCTCAAGACATTTCACAGAGAGTGAGGAGGCAGGCATTCTGACCTCAGCATCACTTCCTGGCCCAAGTCATCAGGAAATTATCTACTTCCTTTAATGGCTGTGCCTCACCAGACAGTGAACTCCCAAGGACGGAGATAATAATAGCACTAAGAGCCACCATTTGTTCGGCTCTTATACAGGCGTGCACTATTCTAAGTATCCAATGTCCTTAACTTAACGGAGGCCTCATTATAGCTCAGAAGCTGTGTTGTTTCACTTGGGAGGGAAGGACACTGATGCCTGGGAGTTTAGTGACTGGCTTCAGATGGAAATCAAACTCAAGTTCAGTTCAATGAGACTCAAAGCCTCTGTGCTAATTACTATGTAGCTCAAGCTGACCTGCAGCTTGCAGACCCCTGTGCTAATCACAGTGCTGGACACACAGCAGGTGCTTAGCGAAATATGAAAGGAGGCAGGAGATAATGGGTGCCCTTTCCCTACTGCTGGCCTAGGGGGAACATGTGCACTCCATGTGCATGTGTATAGCATCTCTATAGCCCAGTGCTTCCAACCATGATGAGTCCGTGGCCTGAATTCCCAGGTAATATCCTGGTCCTGGAACCCTGAGTGCCATGGAGAACTGGAGAAGGAAGTGCATGGGTTCTGAACTGAGAAAGGTCCAGGGGCTGAGAGGAGAGAGAAACCAAAGTTCCTGCAAAGACTACTGTGGGTGTGGTCATCGCAGGTACAATCAAGATACCTTAGTTTCTTTTCCTGTTGCTGTTATTTAAAAAAAAAAAAAAATCCCTATGAAACCAACCTAAGAGATGTACAGCAGGTACGCGCAGAGCCAGCCACCGGGAGTTTGTGCTTCAACTCTGATGCTTGCTAGTATATAACTTTATGTATTTTTTCTTCTCTCTCTCAGTTTCCACAACTATGAAATGAGGCATTTGGTTGTTCCCCTCACATAGCTATTGGGGGGACAAGGTGACATAGTAAGACAAAGTGAGTTTGATTAATGTCCCCATCAGTTGTCTCAACACAGTAACAAAGCCACCGTACCTCCTATCCTACGGATGCCCACAGGCCAGATGAGAGGGCCACTTCTCCTCCGCACATCTTTCTCTGGAGCACCCTACACTCTCCCTCCAAGCCCCGGAAGGACATTTCAGAGATGAAGAGGCCCGGGCTCTGTAGAACAGACCTACACAGAGATGCCAGCTCCACCACAGGAATACTGGAGGCCAGTTCAGCCTCTCCGAGACTTGCTGGGACATTTAGATGCATGTGACTCAGAATAGACTAGAAACAGTGACTACCTGCTACAGTGTGCAGATTCCCACACAACCCAATCCGAAGGCGAAGCTCGGGGTGGGGGTGGTGTCTGTGCTTCACAGAAGAGCTGGTGGCTCAGAAAGCCTGGTGACATGCCTGAGGCCTGGCCAGGACCATGGGACACAAAAGAACATCCTTTTCGTCACACTGCCAGGCTATTTTCCAACCTAGGAAAAAAATGTCACCACACCCATGAAGGCAATTCATTTTACCACATCCCTGGCAAGCTAAGTGGCCTCCTGCACTGGCTCTGCTGGGTAAACAGCCCTGACTACGTGTCACTTCTGAAAAGAGGCCTTGGCCATGAGGTCCAGCTTGGAAGCTAGGTCCTGTAAACAGTTACTTTCCCCTCTTCACCCTGCGCACGAATGCTCAGAGTCCGGCTGCTGACAGAGTGAGCCTAGCACAGAGGAAAGCAGTGTCCTGGACACCGAGCTGGCAAGCTGGTGGCAAAGGGCCATCTTCTATTGTTTTCTAGTGTGTCCCTCTGATTAGAATTCAGGCAGCATCACCCTCCTGCTGGAACCGGGCTTCCCGAGAGTGTGTTAGGAAAGCCACGCGGCACTCACGTGCCTGAACACTTGTTTGCTGACCCAAGGGATCCCTCTAGCTCAAAGGCTGAGAGGTTTGAGTAATCCCCCAATTTGGAACGAAACAGCCAAGCTGGGTCCTGGTTGTAGCAAACATGTTCTCTGTCCAAGGGAGCAAAGAGAAGTATCCGCAGTCTTCATAACAGGACCCAATGTTGATGGTCAGCTGAACAAACTGGGTGTGTCCCTCAGCCTGCCAGCCCAGCCACCCCCCAGGGAGCAGCTCCCTGCAGGTCAAAGGGGTTCCCTGGAATACTCCAACCCTGTTAACAAACATTCCCCAGGGGCAAAAGGGTGCTAGAGGAGGGGACCATTTCTTATTAGGTTCAGAAAAGTCTGGACTGGAGAAAGTTGAGCCAGGACCCTTCCTCTCAGAATCTTTAAAAAGTATAGTATTGGTGAGATCCAAAGGAAAGTTCTGGAAGCAATGCCTCCAGGGTACGCTTGACAGCTTCATCAGAGGACTCTCCTTCTACCACAGTAGCATGAGGTTGCCATGATGGTGGCAACAGAAATGCCCCAGTCCCCATCCAGGGCTGGCTTACTGCCACATATGTGGCTCTAGGAAGGTAGCAATAAAAACTTGTTGATTTAACGCTAAAATTCTTTTCGTGGGTGTTTGTCAGCAGCTTAGAAGAACTCTGTCCTTGACATTTTAAAAGTGCATTTCAATGTCCTCAAGTGTCCCTCATGTCTAGGGACAGTTTTGGCCTTTGGCTCTATTAAATGTGGCTTAAATTCCAGCCCAAGGTGTTGCTGGCTCTAGTTCTGTTTTTTTTTTTTTTGTTTCATTTATTAATAATGTGGGGGCAGGGATGAGCTATCATAGCACAAGTGTGGAGGTCAGAGGGCAACTTGGTAGAGTCTAGGTTTTCTCCTTCTACTTTCACATGGGTTGCAGGGATCGAAGGCAAGCAGACAGGCTTGCAGGGTAAGTGTTCCTGAGAGCCTGGCCCCATGGTCCTCACGCTCACAGGCCAGGGAAAAGCCACGAGCCGCATTCAGCCCACAAGACCTTGGTTCTCCATCTCGGACATGTGCCCCTGGACACATGACAGACTCTGTTCGTCGGCTGGAACCTGAGTTCTGTTAGACACACAGTAGGGGCTTTCTCAGCATCAATCCCTTACCTTGTTATACTTCCAAAACGCTGGGCAAGTAACAGAGACAAAGCTGAACCTGGAAGATGGGAGGGTGTGGAAGAGAAAACAGAGACATTGTAAATGTCGAGGAAGATTCCAGAACGTTGGCCCCAGTGCCTGGAGTTGTGCATCTCCTGCAGTGCTGGCCCTGGGCACAGAGGCCTCTCCTTGAAGGAAGGCGTTTGCACTGAGTCAAAACCACAGCGTGCCTCTTACTTACTCTGAGGTTTCGGCAAATAGCTCATAATCCCCATCACCTTAAGTCCACTTCCATTCTCAGCACAGGTTGCAGCCCGAGGCTCCGACTCACAGAAAGGGGAGGATGCTGGAGGGATATGGTGAAGAAGGCCCATATTAGCCACCTGGCAGATGTGGGATTTGGGACAGGATCCTGTCTTTGGGTCTCGATTTCTTTGTCTACAAAATGGATGTTTTTGAAGCCTTCCTCTTGAGAATGTCAGAAAGAGCAAATAAGCTGCAGAAAGTGGCAGAACCTCACAGACCACAGACCACAGTGATGTGCCTGGGCATCTGATGGTCTCATGGACTCCTCATGGGAGGGGCTCAGGTCCGACAGAGTCTGCAGCTTGGCCAGCCTGCAGTAGGGCAGAGAGGAGCACTGTGGAGGCTTGGGAGGGGCCTGCAGTTGAACCCTAGCCCATATCTGCCGTCTTCAGCCATGGCTTAGAACACAGGAAGCCGTCACATCACTCTGTCTTGCTCACACCAATTGTCCCGCGTATTTGGAAACAGGACTCCATTTTGTTCTCAGAAGTGCCTCAGTCTGACATGCAGGTCATTGGAATGTCCCTCCTATGCACCTCACCCAGAAGGAGAAAAGGACCTGAAAAGAGCTGACATGGGACTCAGGAGAACCCCAGCAGGGCATTCTTGCACCGTGGGCTGCATAACTCTGCCAAGGAGCACATGACCTTGGGCCCTGCTTTTAGCTGCCCAGGCCCTGGGAGGTGATCAGACAGAGAGGTCCTGATAACACTGCCTGCCTTGTGGAGGGTTGGCCCTTGAGCCTCTCCCACTGAAGCAGACACAGAGAGCCACTACACATAAGGTGGGGTGAGGACTGCCCCTGTAAGTCCAGTCAAGGGTGTACCTCACCAGCGGGTCCTGGGAAAGGGGCGCAGGCTAGCCAAGAATGCCTGGCAGGCTTAAAGTAGACCTTTATCAGGAGATGCCAGGCCCCAGGCAAGCACTCCCAGCAACCCCATAGGGCAGGCACTGTAGCCTCATCTACTTTACATAATGAAGTTTTTCTCTAAATCCTCTCATTCAGTCTTGGCACCCCTCAAAGACAAGCTAGAACATTCCCGCTTACTTGGAGTCTTGGCTCATTTCTAGCACGGGCCCTACAGCCAGGGTATGTTCCGTCTTCTTTGAACTGAAGCAGCCCCTATTGAGTATGTTCTACATGTGAGCCCGACACCAGGTGCTCTGCATCACTGCTGTCTTCACACAGCCCTTTGAGTTGTGTAATAGCCTCCACTTTGTAATGAAGGATGATAAGACCCAGAGACCACACTGGGAAAGAGCAAGTGACTGAGAGAGGCAGAGAAAGAAAAGAGATCAGTTTTCAAGGTCGGTAACTATTTTGAAATGAAGGTAAGCCAGAAAATTGTCGTGGAAGGAGAAGAGGGACCATTTCGGCTTTCCAGTCAATACTGGCTGATCTAGTGCTCTGTTGCTGGTCCTGGTGGAGGTTCAGGCATCTTCATCTTATCACCAAAAAACAATGAGTCTGAGCTGGGCGTGGTGGTGCACGCCTTTAATCCCAGCACTCGGGAGACAGAGGCAGGCGATCACTGTGAGTTCGAGACCAGTCTGGTCTACAGAGTGAGTCTAGGACTGCCAAGGCTACACAGAGAAGCCCTGTCTCAAAAAACAAACAAACAAAACAACAACAACAACAACAACAACAAAAGAATGAGTTGGATGAGGGCTGATTTCCCCAAAGTCGTACAGCACAGAAATGGCAAGGCTGGGATGGGGCATGAAACTGGGGTTCCCAGTGCAGGGGTCCTTCAGCCCCATGTGGCTTTCTTCTGAGAAGCATCCATAATGTGCCAGACACACAGCCAAGGCCCTCTGAGCACATCTCCGGTGAAGCCTCCCCTGGGAGACTCCTGGAGGGATTTCCTCAGAGATGGGCCCCTCTGCCAAGGTGACAGCGAAGGGTGTGAGACAGAGTTAGGCCCCTCCTGAGCCCTGGAGGGTGCAGCACTGACCTATACCTCCTGGTGCTCATAGCAAACTCGTGCCCAGAGCAACTGCTCTCCCCAGAGCAGGAGTTGGTCAGGGCCCCAAGTCACCCCACGTTCTGGGTAATTCTGAGCTTGAGTTTGCCCTTCCAATATAGGCACACCCGAGTCCCCCTGCATAGCAACCTTCTTCACGTTCGGTTCCACCTGTGAGAGCCTACTGTATACAGAAATTAATCCAGGCTTAGAGGTGGTGAACACAAGCACTGGCCTTTGGAAGCCCTATCCTAATTCAGGGAACCAGCCAATATATGCTCTTTGAGAAAATCAGGGGTTGTAGGCAAGAAGATAAAGATGCCCAGGAAACACTCCTTAAAAGAAAAGGGACAAAAAGAAAGTCTATGCACCCCCAAACCATTCTCCAAGGCAGCGCATCTGGCAGTGTGCACCTCATGTATTTAAAGAACAAGACTTTTTTTTTTTTTTTCATGTGAACTCTTTCCTGACACACCTGCTCTCCTGTAACAATGATGGTAATGAAGCTGCGAGGGGGCAAACAAACACAGAGCTCCTGTGCAAATGGCATTTGGGTGGCCATATACAGACTAAGAACCTCCAATTAATCTAATGAGTGATGACGCAGCTACTGCCTTAGCCTGAGGATGCCATGGCCTCAGAATAAAACAAAAACCCCAAAACAAGAAACCCAAGAACATAATTCTGAGAGCACCATGGCCCTTGCTAGAGAAGTTAGGCAGGGGGGCTTGAGGTGACTCCCCCATTAAAAACCGCCTTCTGTGTTTCTGACATTCCACAGGAAGGGGGGCGGGGGCAGCCCATGGTCATGAAGATTGCTAACTCTGGACAAGCATTTCAGAGATATGGGGCAGAGATGTGGGGACTGGAGTCCAGAGGCTGAAACAGAGCGTGAGGAGGGGAAGTGGGGTTAAATGGAGTTTGAGGAGGGAAATTGGGAGGAAAGCGACAGAAGGCACCAGAGTGTAGCCAGCCCATCACTCCGCAATTCTGCTTCAAAGCAGACAAGAGCTGAGTTTCTGAGCAGGGAGACTGCCTTTGTTGCCTAATGGAAAAAGAATACAAGGGTGGTTCACTGAGTGGTCCCTGGGGAAGGAGCCCTCTGGCTCACAGTCTCTCTGTCTCTCTCTCCCAGGGCTCAAGACACACCAGGTCTACAAAAGCTGCACTTTCAGGCCATCAGAGGCTGGTTCCAGGGCGGCCATAAGAGGGCAGGAGAGTGCTGGTAATGGGCCAGCTGCAGCCTTCTTGCCAAGAGCCAGGCTTTAAGAAGCCCCAGGGCCAGTGCTGGATGCAGGAGGTGAGGTGGGGAGGAGAGAGAGGAAGAAGAGTTGGGTTAATCCCACACTGAAGGACAAATGCCAAAGGAATTGATCTGCTTGTGGGATTCCCAGCTGATCTACTTCCCAGCAGCGTGGGACTTAGTTCACTAACCAGTGGACAAACCGGGGTTCAGTGATGAGCTCACAAAAGAAGATGGGAATGACACTTGCCCTTCGCATATGTGCATCTCTCATATTTCCGGGGAAATGGGGGCCTCCTGGGCCCCTTCTTGCTGCTGCACCACACCCATCTCTCTCTGCCCATCTTTTCCCCACCCAAGTCTCTGCTTGGAGAAACCTTACTCCATCCAAATAGTAGAATGGGCTCCGGGAATAGGCAGCTCCACCAGGAACTCCTGCAGGCCCAGCCCCATCTGCAAATTGAGAACGCAGAGTGAGCTGCATCCCCAGGATGAAGCAAGGCAGGAGAACACACCAAGGGAGGTGTGTTCACACATGCTGCAAACACACACACACACACACACACACACACACACACACACACACACACACACACATTCATGTACGTGGACTCAAGCACAGATCCAACGTGCTGGAGGACTCCCCTTCCCAACTCCCCTGTGTTACCACCCCTAGCACAGTTGACACACATTTGCTGACTTTGGTCATCAGATGCTGTATTTGTGACCTGGTATCACCTGGGGACCACTAGCTTCTCGTGAGTTGCTCCCACATAACACTCTGCCTGTTTCTCATCCTCTCCCTTGCTCCCAACTCTCCATGGATGCAAATGGTCCTGGCTCACCCCCCCAACAGAGAGCCGGAATGGTGGAGGGCTGAGAACCAATTAAAAGAAGATGCCCATGCACCTCGGGAATACATCTTTAGAAGAGCAATGGGTTTCCCCAGGGGCTTCCCCTTGGCCCTCTGGGTAAGATTTTCTGCTCAGTTCCAGGACAGGCCCTCACTCTGAGAATGAAGGGGTTACCCCTGAGACAGCCTCTGCAAGACAAGAGCTCCTTGGCCTCTGGCGGCATCAGCTCCATCCGTAAAACGGCCTCACTGAGCTGTTTTAGGTCCAAGTGCAAGGCAGAAACCCCTGAGCTTAGTGCTGGGGCTGGGGGCTTGGTCTACCTTCTAGGCTGCCCCAACCCAGCGGGACTAATATTAGGAAACAAGCAGCAGCAACAGTCCCCTTGACCAGCTTTCCCACTCCCATGATCCCCCAGGTTGAGGAACACCAGAGGCCACCCAGGCCAGACGTTTGCTTGGGCTCCTCTGCTGTCTCTGCTCCATCACAAAGAGCTGCTTGTTCTACCACAGAGATGGAGATGAATCCCAGCACTGTCCTTCTCTGATTCCACGTGCACATGATGAGGTCCTCCACCCTGCTGACAACTCCCGCCCTGAAGGCTGCTGCTGTGGCTGGGCGGGTCCTCCAAAGTCCCATCTGCCCCATGGCCTTGTTGTGGGAGGCAGCCTATGGCCCTGGTTTTTTGTTTGCTTCTGTACCCAGCTTCTGCTTGACGTGACCACTCTTCACAGTGGGGTATTAGAACCGGTTGAGACCTCAGGCACCCGCTAGATTTATTTTTAGCTAAGCCTTGACAAAGACGGATGGCTAGCAAGTTGGCTAACCTCCTAAAGAGGATGCCAAGAGGGTCTGAGCCAGGCCCTTCACTTCAGCTAGATGCTACCTTGTGGGTTTATGTTCTATAACAGAGCTAGTGTGCACATTACAGGACAAAGGGATTTGACATCACAAAAGCCCCTAAAGTGGGCTCCAACCCCCTAGCAGAGTCTTTGATCCCTCTCAGCCAGTCTCAAAGGTCCTACCCAGCCAGATGGATCTCAACCTCTCTCCCTTGTCACCTTGCAGATATTTATAGCCTTTTCGTGTCCACTAGAGAGCGTAATGGGCTTTTTAGTCTAAACCAATTAAACTCCCTCCCGTAAGTCATGTCTCCTGCATGGCTTCAGCCGCCCTTCTTTGAACTTGTTCCATCTTCATTATCTCTGCCCCTTGTGGCAGGGAGGGCCTGGGAGTTCACATGCTGGCTAAGGGGTGTCTGCCTTGCTTTCCAGTTGCCTGGTCCTTTTGCCCATCAGACACACACACACACACACACACACACACACACACACACACACACACACACACACACACACGCTCCTTGGATTATGTAGACACAGCCTAAGCATTGGGCAATGCAATTGACTAAACCAGAAAGCAGAATATACTCAAGAAGTCATTGGTTTTTCTTCCTTTCAAAAATTACTTAGCTGCCCCCTGATATTATGCAAATCACAGATTATGCACCAGCAGCAAACAGCCAAGCCTTTATAGACTACCCTGGGCTGGAGACGGGAAGCTGCAACCCACAGAGATAATTACATCCCAGTTGTGCACCAGGCTCTGATGGGTTGCTGGGAACATTTCCCCACAGCATGCTTGTGCTCTGCGAGGGACCCATGCTTCAAGGCTGTGACAATGGGTTTCCCGCGCTTTCTAACCCATTTCAGTAGTGAAACAGTTCCTGCTTCAAACAGAGGACGTGATCGTGCAGAGGGCACGCCTATCCACTCGCCCACAGTCATGTGGAAGACCGGGTCAGTTGGTCTCCAGCCCACTGGCTCCCTGCTCAGCCGGTGGAGAATCGTCTGAGGATTTCACCAGCATGCAGTGTTAAATTCTTTTTGCACTTAGTCATACTCAGTTTAATTTACATCTACTATGGGCCATTGGCTTAAGACAAGAAACATAAGGAACGCTGAGGCCGGATACAATATCAGGTTCATGAGGGAACATAAAACAGAATAATTCTAGATTTTTGCTAGCACTCCATAAAACAGTGCTAAAAAAGGGGAGAATACAGTGGTAATTAGAGCTAATTTAGCTTTTTTGTTGTTGTTTATTAAGAATACAGACAATCATCCCCTAATGTGTTTAGGGCATGCTGGCAAATAGCAGTTTCAAGCGTTTCTTTTAATCTCAACATTCAATAGAAGAAAATGCTTTACATTTTTAGAAGATGAGGTGATTTTTCAAAACCTAAAACTCTCAATAGCTTTAAATCTGAGGTTTGGAAGCAGGGATTTTTTTTTCCAATGCTGTAACTTATAATTACAATCTGCATTTTAAAATACTTTCGGTCCTCAAATAAAACATATCAAATTAGATTTGTCAACAAATCACCTTTTTTCATAATTAACGTAGAGTAAAGTAAACAACATTTATCATACACTTAATGAGGAAAATGCCCAAGTTCCTCTTCATACATTATGGATATAAAAAAGGATTAAAATAAACTTTATAATATACTTTTTAATAACACTCTTATATAAAAGAAAGTAATGATATTAAAAACACTTTATATACAAAATTATTTTTAATTCATTAGCATTTCTTTAAAGCTTTCTGGTTTTAATCACTGTAGGCCCAAGGGCATATTTGCATTCCTTGGGGGTCTTGTGCTCGGCTGAGGCTCAGCGGCCCCTCTAGCCTAAAAGTTGTGAGTGGAAGCTTCTGGACCCTTGGTAGCTTCTTTCCTAACTCTGCCAGTGCACTGACTAGTCCTGTGTAAACGTGACACAAGCTAGAGTTATCTGAAAGGAGGGAGCATCAATTGAGAACATACCTCCATAAGATCCAGCTATAAGCCATGTTCTCAATTACTGATTGATAGGGGAGGGGCCAGCCTCTTGTGGTTGGTGCCTTTCCTAGGCTGGTGGTCCTGGGTTCTATAAGGAAGCAGGCTGGGCAAGCCATGGGGAGTAAGCCAGTAAGCAGCACTGCTCCATAGTCTCTGCATCAGATCCTGTCTCCAGGTTCCTGCCTTGCTTGAGTTCCTGTCCTGCCTCCCTTTGGTGATAGACTATGATGTGAAAGTGTAAGCCAAATAAACTCCAATTTGCCTTTTGGTTATGGTGTTTTGTTGCAGCAATAGAAACCCTAAGTAGGATAGACAGTGATTGGCAACACTTGAAATAATAACTATTCCATCTGCTCATCTCTCTGTGCTGCTGTGATGAGCACAGCTCTCTTGCTGGCCTGTAATGGCCATGCCCATAGATCAGGAAGGAAAACTATAGTGTTAAGCCACTGAAATCTGGGGACTATTCATCACTGTCCTAACCATGACTGTCCTGACCAATACAATTCCAAACTGAGACCATGTGAAGTTAGCAGCTTACATCCAGTAATAGATCATCTCTCTTGCCAGCGGAACAATGGGGCAGAGGCAGGTCTTGAGGAATAACAGCTACATCTCTTGAGTTCCAGACCAGCCACTCACTCACTAAGTAGCTTAGGCAAGTTACTTTACTTCTCTGAACTGGGTTTCTTCCTTAAAAAAAAAAAAGATTTTAAAAAAGATATATACGTGTGTGCATGTGTGTGTGTGTGTGTGTGTGTGTGTGTGTTCAAATGCACGTGTGTGCTCACGCGTGTGCTCAGACACATGTGCAGGTATCCAAGGAGGCCAGAAGAGGGTGTCAGAGTCCCTGGAGCTGGACTTACAGGCGCTTGTAAGCAGCCCATTCTTGATGCTGAAAACCAAAAATCTGGTTCTCTGCAAGAGCAACAAGTGCTCTTCACCGCTGAGCCATCTTCCTAGGCTTGCTTCATCTTTAAAGCTTTAAAATGGTGTGTATACCTCATTTTGACTCTATGATGGAATCCTAAAGAGTGATATGTTTTACGCGTGGACGCTCTAAATAGAAACAATTGTAAGATCCTAGTGCAGTGGTACATGTTTGTAATCCCAGCACTGGGAAGACAGAGGCAGGAGGATCTCTGTGAGTTCGAGGCCAGCCTGGTCTACAGAGTGAGTCCGGGACAGCCAAGGCTACACAGAGAAACCCTGTCTTGAAAGACAAACAAAAAAGATCCTGTTAAATTTCTGTCATTTCCAGCTTCCTGGCACCTTTCTCCATGTCTCTTTCTTTTAGAAGCCCATCCCCTCCCTCTTATGTGTGTGCTACATCTACCCCAGATGAAGGGCAGAAACCAAGGGATTGTCAGTCAGTCCCTTCCCACTCACAGGGGCAGGTCAAAGGGCTGAGCTGGAATGCTGCCAGGCAATCTGATCTGAGAGCATGGGGCACAAGGCTTATTCCATGGGTGGTAATCGGTGATGCAGGATGTCTGGGCCTGGCAGTGCTCATGCCCCACCATGCATGGCAAAGTCTTCAAGGGAGAGAGAATGAAGTTTCCACACAGAGAGAAGAGCCTGAACCTGAGGTGGGAGAAAAGGAAGGAGACAAGAAGGCAAAGACAGGAGGGAATGGAGAGAGAGAGAGAGAGAGAGAGAGAGAGAGAGAGAGAGAGAGAGAGAGAGAGAGAGAGAGAGAGAGAGAGAGACTTTGAATATTGCTTGCCTCATCAGCTGCTGGCACCATCTTTTTTCATTTTGGATACTTTCCTCACTAGTTAAGCAGATTTGGGTTGAGTTCTTCTCATTGACAAAGGCATCTAGGTGAGTCCAGACACGCACAGCAATGCCACAGACACAGGAGCTCTGCCCGGTCATGACTGAAGAATCTTGGGACTCAGTTGAAGGTGCAGCACACAGAGGTCAATCAAACCTGGCCAGCTGAGGCAGGAGGTGGTCAAGAAGTTCTTCCTAGGGAGGTAGCAAGCATAGCCTTGAGGGAAGGGAACTTGCCTGTGGCTGATGTCTATGTTTATTTTACCTTATGAAGAACAAACAAGAACAAGTATATCCCTGGACACCAAAGCTGGGGGGTGGGGGTGGGGGGCTGGGATATGGTTCTTCCTGCTTTCCCAGGCCAGGAGATTAAATTAATGTTAAGAAAGCATTTCAAAAGTTGTCAAAGAGATTTTCCTGCAGCCTTGCTGTTTACACACATGCCACACTCAAATATAGACACGTACACAAAGAGCACACTCACACACACCACAGATACACTCATGCAAGCCACACTTATACTCACACATACACTCACACATACACACACACTCACACACCACACACTCACACATACATACATCACATAGACTCACACTCTCTCATACACACTCACACACATTCACATATGCACACATACCACATACGCTATAACACACACACACATACTCACACTCACACAAATAATAATAAGATAAAGCAATAGGCTGTGGGGGTGTGTAGTTATGGGACACTGACTACAGGGTCCTTCCCAACCTGAGAGAGCTGATGGGCCCTGGGAGCACCTGGATAGTGGTGAGAAAGAAGGCACAACTCCAGGGGCAGTGTTTGGGGACAGAGGGTAGGGGCATTGTCTCAGAGTGTCATCCAAGCCTGGGTTCTTCCCTTAGGACTGAGGAGGGAACAAACTACCAACATGGATAACTGCTTCTCAGAGCAAAAGGGGCAGTGAGTTCAGATGCTTCGAGGTAGAAGCAGGAAGGGAGAGCCTGTCGGTAAAGAAACAAGATGGGAAAGGACAGAGAAGTAGCCCAGGCCATGACAGCACAGGACCTTAAAGGGAGCCGGATTTGTTCTAAGGGTATGCGAAGTCCTATAAAGATCAGGGACCTCACTCTACTGGATGAGAGTTCCTCTTGAAAACCCAGGATCTGCCCTGATGGTAGCTGGTCCTTCTCTGTGTCCTGGTGTCCAAGCTCCAGCCTGGACTGCCTCCCGGCCTCTTCCATTTCCTCTGAGATGGGGCCTGTCCTGCACTCTTCATGTCTTCTGAACTGAAGTTTCCGGCAGTGTGATTTATGACCACCTAATTCAGAGTCACTCAAGGAGTTTGTGCAAGGCTGGTCCCCAGCCCCTCCCCAGAGAGCATCATGGGAAGGCCTGGGGTTCTAGCCCTTACAGGCTTCTGAGGCCTTGAAAAAAAATCCTTCAAGTGTCACTGGCATCCCTCTCTGGGCCATCTGCCTGTGGAGTCACCTGTTCTGCACTTCTGCCAGACACCCAGCCTGGGGCCACCTGCCCGGTGCTCCCCCAGGATCCACGACATGCATGCCAGGCCCACACCCTCACTTTCTCTTGTATTGTACACCTGGAATACTGCATATCTGCCCAAAGCACTGACACCTGCCACCATCCTCCATGCCCTCTATGTCTTTGCTGGAAAGCCCCCCCCCCCCCCAGTCTGGCAGTGTAGACGCAAAGCTCCATGGGAGGCCTTCTACCCGCACCACCACCTACAGCTAAGCATGTGGCTTAATGGCTGGAAAGCCTGGGCTAGGGCCTGGCATGGCTGTAGACCAGCTGGGTGGCTTCAGGCAAGCATCCTGCTTGGGAAGTGGAGCTAATGGTATGTGATGCACCAAAATCCACACTGAGATCCTTATGTGATGGCCTCAGGAGTGGAGCCTTCAGGAGGTTAGTGCGAAGGTCTTAGGCATGGAGGTCTTATGAATGGGATTTTTGACCTATTATAAAAGGGGCCACAAACTGTATGTGTATTTTCCCCCGCCTCTCTCCCTTCTTCCCTCCCTCCTTCTCCCCTTCCCTCCCTCCCTCTCCCTTCCCCTCTCTCTCCCTCCCTCCCATATATGAAAGTGCAGTAGAAGTCTGTAGCTTGAAGGATTCCCCCCACCAGAACCTGACCAAAAAGTGAGTCTTGAGCATTCAGACTCCAAGACTGAGAGAAATGTCAGTTCTGTGTTTATTAGCCCATCCAATCTACAGCGTTTCGTTATGGCAGGCGTGAGCTAACTGTAGCAGCACAGCACATCTGCTTGTGCTCTGGGACTTGTGTGAAGTGAAAATGGTCAGTTCCTAGGGTGAAGCCAGTTCTCAGCAAAGGGGTGCCTGGGATCACCTGGTGACAATGAACCCAGTACTGTTGTACCTGGCCAAGTGTGATTCACTTCACAACCTCTCCCCCTGCTGTGAACCCCAAGTCCTTCCCTGAGTTAGGACACAGTACAAATCTGGGAGAGGGCCATCAAGGCCCTTTCCCTAGGTGGGACCATGGATGAATTTTTAGGAAGGTGTTGAGCCCCGGGTCTCTCTCCGGATTGCTGCTGCTCAGACTCCAATCTATTTTTTTTTTTTTTTAAATCAGGTCTGCGCTCCCTGAGCTGTTTGACTTCGGGGAACAGTTTCTTCAGGGGAATGGAGAAAATACACACAACCTCAGAGACTCTGTAAAATCAATTGCCTGAGTGCTCTGGCACATTCTATGTGCTCCAGCTGGGAGAGCAGCTGTCTGGAGCTGAGGCCACTGAGCTGGGCTGGGGCACTGCTCCATTTCCAGATGGGGAAGGAATGTGTTTTCTTCCACCCAAGCCGCCTGAGGGTGGCCTGAGAGCTTCTGGCTCCAGTGACAAGGCCAAGGTGGACACAGACCCACCTGCGAGCCATCCCTTCTCAGGCTCCTACAGTTTAAGTTGGGAGGTGAGCGGCCCAGTCTCACAGCTATCTGAGCCGCTAAAGCCCTCCCACGGGTTGGCTGAGAGGAGGCACTCCCTGTGTCCCTGCCAGGCAGCCACAGCTCCTGGCCTCCCAGTGACCTCCCTGAGGGACTCTGGCTGGCTACTCAGTTGGGTCATCCACTGCCCAGTCATAGCTGCACAGCTGGCTCAACCAGTGCCCTCCACAGTTGCCTTGCAACTGGCCCCACAGTCTCACCTCCAGCGATGCCTGCCTGCTTGTTTTCTTAGCAGAAGAGCCAGAGGGGCAGGGCAGGGACGCAGCTATTGAATGGCACTTCTGAAGAGCAGACTGTTGGTCCAGGGGCTCTGGAATGTCTAGAGGGATGAAACAGAACTACTGTTCGCAGGGGTGGATTGGGGGGGGGGGGGGGGGGGGGGGGGCGGATCTGGCCCCTGCCTGTGCAGCCCTGTGTATATTATGGGATCAGAATTTTTAAACAACTTCAAATTCCAGATACCAGAGCAAGTGAGCATCATTTTCATGCCTGCACTCTGACGTCCGGGTGTATAAGGTCACCAGGCTTTATGACCATCATGGTCCACAGAGGATCAACTTGGATCCAAGCAGTCCAGTCACATGACTGTTTCCAGAGAACCCAGCTACCCTAGTAACAGCTGTATTTTTTTTAAACCCCAAATAGAAGTTTTAGGAACAAGTTTAGACTCATGTTACTGGGGACGGAATGAGACTCGCTTTAAGTGAGATGCAGCAATGTACCCCACCCCCCGCCCCCGTGCCCCCTCATCCACTCCAGCTGTTGGAGCAATATTGTCAGATATAGATCTTGTTAGTGTAAGGTATTTGACTGTCAGAAACCCGTCCTAATTCATCTGTAAATCTGTGTCCTAGCAGCAATGAACGGGTCCTATCTTCCCAGCTTGTGTTGTGTATCATCGACACAACCGTGTATGGTACCCTGCCTCCCCTAAGACAAGATGCCATGAAGAACTTTGTTTTTCCCCTTCAGTTCCCTTGACTGCTGTTTTGGCCTGGAAGAGACGGCCTCTGGTGACCCATCAATGCCGGGAGCAGATTGACAGTGCTTCCTCTGCCCTTCTCAGATCCAGAAAATAGTTCAAACGTACAGATGGGAGCCCAGGCCAGCCTCTGATAGGAAAAGAGCTTTGGAAGGCCACAAACTGCTTCCTTGGTATAGAATATGGTGCTAGCAAGGGAGGGTGTAAGGAATCAGGCCAGTGTGGAGTCCATAGGGGCAGCAAAGGGGCAGCGTGCACAGCGAAATGCATTCAAAAGCCATCAACATCCTGCCTCAGGGTCTCTCCAGGCTCAAAAAGGGAAACCTCAGCTAACTTCTCTCCCAGAACATAGACACAGCATATCACCCTCCCACCCAGGATACGTCCTACCACATCTCTCTAGATGGAGAAAGAAAAGATAAGCTTTGGGGATCTAAAGTCATACCATCAACTTTCTTTTTTGTTTGTTTTTGGTTTTTCGAAACAGGGTTTCTCTGTGTATCCTTGGCTGTCCTGGATTCACTTTGTAGACCAAGCTGGCCTCGAACTCACAGCAATCCACCTGCTTCTGCCTCCCAAGTGCTGGGATTAAAGGCATGTGCCACCACTGCCTGGCATACCATCACCTTTCTTTGGGTGTGGAAAACTTAGCATTGCTCACTGTTTCCTTCATCACCTTACTCCTCCCTCCATCTCAGCCCTGGCCCGGTCCCTGCCTCGGGACTCATTATCTGCCCACTGATATTCAGAATGATTTCATTAACATCATCAAAATGCAGTCATGAAGAACTTATTAAGGAACTCTGAACCAGCCAACAGTACCCACAAAGAAACAGCATAGACACCAAGCAAAAGATCCATCTATATGTCAAAGAAAACCCCAAATGCACATGGTCAAGGAAATACTGTTGCTCTTGGTCGATGCAAAAGGTGCCACCAGAGACACTGCAGAAAAACTATGAATATCTATTTTGGGGAAATGTGGATTAAAAATAAACAGCTGTGGTAGAGGGCAGACTTTGGTGACAGAGCAAAGGGGAAAGACAAGTACAAAGATGCCAGTCACACATTTCGAGCCTGAATGATCAAGCTTTATTTGTTCCCTCAACGGCTCATAATTTTAACCTTTTATTATGCAAAGCAGTCAGTTTTGTTTTACATTGCCGAGGGAGGCTTGGCTTGATTAACAGATCACGTTTGCCCCTCTCTTCATCTATGAGAAGGTGGACTTGTTAGAAAGAGATTAAGTTATTTTCAACTCTCTGGCTATGAAGATATGGGCACCCTAAATCAGCATCCCTTCCCAAGAGCTGACGGAGATGAAACTTAGAGTGGGCTAGGATGGAATCGGGGGTGGCATGGCCTAGGATACCGGCAAAAATGAGCCGTCTCTGTCCATACCACTGAACAGCAGTTAGCATACTGATGGCCCAATGGAGGCTGAGCTGCCAGGTAGGCTCATGCCTAAGGAACCAAATGGCCCTGCGCGCGGTGGGAGCTCTCCAGGGTACTGGACAACCTCAACTTGCAACTCTGACCCAGCATATACCCTCAGGCCTTGAGCTGGGTTGGCTGTCATGTGCCAACTACACTTAATATTGATGGCCTGGCAGCCTCTGCGTTGTCTTCACTCTTAGAGAACATGAAAAAGAAAATATTGCGGCAATGTTGAAAGCCAATAGATTTTTCAACTCATAGTGATTTGGGTTGCATCTCACCTCTGCTGTTTGCTGTGTTGAGGGAGCTAGCTCTCTTCTTTGAGCCTCAGCTCCTTTTTCTGAGATGAGATAATAACATCTGCCTCCCAGGGATGTAGGAATTTTTAAAGTTGGTGAACATGAAACGCTCATCCAAAACAAGTGCCTAATGTTAACATCCACGTAAGCATCGCTGCTGTATCCAGGCTACCCCTGTCACCTGGCTTGGTGGCTTCTTTTCCCCAGTCATGAGTTAGGGCTCAATGGTTTCAAGTCACAGAAAATGACAGTGCACTCATACAATGGTTAAAGTTGATTTTCCTCCTAGGGGATTAGTAAAGCCAACTTCTAGGTGCATCTGTGAGGTGCTGCCAGAGGGGATCACACACTAAAAAATGAGCTGTGCCACCCCCACAGGCTGGGGCCAGGGTGGAATAAAAGGGGGAAGTAGAAAGCCAACTAGCAACTAGCAGTCTACCTCTGGAACTCTCTCTACTGGCATATTCCCTCTCTCTCTATGTCTCTCCCTCTCTGTCTCTCTCTCTGTGTCTCTCTGTTTCTCTCTGTCACTGTCTCTCTGTCTCTGTATCTCTCTCTCTGTCTCTGTTTCTGTCTCCCCCCTCCCACTCTCCTGGCTATCATAAGATGAGCTGCTACGGTCTGCCATGTTCCCCCACCATGATGGAATAAAACTAGGAACCAAAACAATTCCTTTGTCCCTTGAGTTGTTTGCTCAGGTGACAAAAACACAGAAAAACAAACGATGGCATGCTACAAAGGATGTGCTAGACCGATAAGCATGAGGGCAGACGCCACAGAAGGGCTGTAAACCAGGGTCTGTAAGCCCACAGCTCCTCACCATCTCCGTCCCCACTTTCTAGGGCTGCCTTCTCCTTGTCTGTTCTTCACAGCAGTCGCAGATTATCTCTCTCCTGTTCACAAGTTCTCACAGTGTAGGCTCAGAGTATACCTTGACCAACCTGCTGGAAGAGAAATATATGATTGGAGCTGTTTGGAATCAACCCAGTCCAAATGGGCTAGACTGGGGACAAGAGAGAGTGTACTGGAGCAGGAAGAGGTATTTCCAGAAAGATAGGATGGACACACACCCATAGGGTTGTTTTACTTCTTGTATGCTCCATTTTCAAATGCTGGTTGATGCATAAATCTTCTGAAGCTGTCATATGATGGATGGATGAGATAGATGAGAAAATTTAGAAATGGCAAAAGAAAAAAAAATACTTTGTCACATTTAAAAAGTGTGTGTGTGTGTGTGTGTGTGTGTGTGTGTGTGTGTGTGTGTGTGTGTGTGTGTAGGAAAGAGGCTGATTGTCATGGACCCCTACAAGTCTTACGCCAGGGATGGGTGCTCCATGGGAGAGGTGAAGAAGGAAATTGGGAATAGTGCCATCTCTGCAGGCACTGGGACCAGGTCTCCAGGGACTAGCCTCATGGTTCACTTTTCTTACACATTTAAACACAGTAGAACTTGTGACCTGTGACCTTTGCAATGAGAATGAAACCGTAATGACTGATGAACAGAGCTCAGGGCTACAGCCTAGAAGAGGACCTGTGATAAACGTAAGGATAGGTTCTCTTGGTGGAGGATGAAGTACCTGGGGCCTCTTTCATAGGGATGTGTTCTATTCACTGCAGGATCAGGGCCTAAACAATACTCAGGATATTGGGCTCAGGTGTAGGCTGGCTCCTAATAGAATAGCAAAGGATCACCAGGTTGATTGACCACTTTTCACGCTGGCATTCCAGATGGTGAGGCACCATTCATTTCCTTCCATTAAAGAAAGTTGGCCTCCGATGCTTTCTTTAAGCTGAGCCTCCTACAGCTGATCTCTCTCTCTCTCCCTCTATTTCTCTCCACTTTATCTCTTAAGTTAGGGTCTCTCACTAAGTCTGGAGCCCACAGATTTCACTAGACTGGCTGGGCAGCAAGCCCCAGAGACCTTCCTATCTGTGCCTTCTCGGCACTGGAATTTGGGGTACCCACCACCACTTTACTTGGCCTTTTACATCAAGACTGGAGACCCAAACTCAGGTCCCCATGCTTACACGGCTGAGAGTCTTCCTCAGCCCTGCTAGCTCCTATTTTTTTCCAAATGCATTTTTCTTTTTATCAGATCTACACAAAATAAACAGTAATGATTTTTGCCAAAATCAGAGCGGGGTTACAAACACCATTGAATGACTCTGTGTGTGGGGCAGATAGCACAGACATCACATTTGCACCGAAACCCCTAAATGGGATGCATGGTCCCAGAGCCACCAGTAAGGAAAGATGGCAGAGTGGTGGTCTCTGTTTTCTCAGTCTGTGTTCCAGAGGCAGCCAGACCCCACAGGAGTCGCCCTTGAGCAGGAAAGGGAATCAAAGAGCTGAGCCCAGCATCTGAACCCACAAAGCTCTTTCTGGAACAGATGTTCAGCTTCAAAGGGATCTCATTGCTCTCCATGCACTTCAGAGCCCCTTCGACACCCTCTTTCCCCACACAAACACAATGACAGCCTCGAGGCGTCTCTGTTATCTGTCTGAGCAGCACATCTCAATTTGTCTAAGCACGGAAATCAATTAGAGAGTTAAAATCCTTGGACACCCCCCCCCCCCCCGCCACACACAGGGGACTGTTTGGGAGGCTCGGTGGGGAGGAAGGCTGGAGCATGATGTTAAGAACCTCCCCAGGTGACTTTTAGTCTCATTGGACTTTAAAGGCATTTGAACCAGGGTAAAAAAAAGTCGCCTGCTGCAAGCAGACATTGGGATTCTATGATGTTAGGGACAGAATCTAGATGTGCTTTCTAAGAACGGTCTCTGCCTTTGCTGCTCAAAAGGCAGAGATGTCTCTCTTCTGTACCATCAAGCCTGCCAGAGAAAATGCCTTAGGGAGTAACCAGGGCTGATCAATGGAACAGTGTGTCTGGACTCCTATGCATAGGACGTTGTCCTGATTCCCAGGAACCTTCAATAGAACGGGACCTCCAAGCCTGTGGTGTGAGAACAAGGTCTTAGTTAAAGGCAGCCAAGTCGATGGGGAGGCAGCTGGGGAGGTTACCTCCACATCAGAGATGAGTGTTGGTGCTCGGCTCCTTTTCTTCATTCCAAGACCCCAGCTTGTGAGATGCCATCACCCACATTTAAGGTAATCTTTCCCCATCAATTAACCCAGGCTATAAATTCTCTTCACAGGCATAGTAAGACCGAGATCAAAGAGAGAACTCAGAGGATGCTTGGGCCAAGTCAGGGCTTAGCAGAGAGCTTTTTCTAACATCACATGAGGTGTTGGACACACTGAACTCAGCCAGCCTGCGGAGACCCAGAGACCAAGTAATTTTAGTGCGACCCATAAGAGGAGCCAGGAGTCCTCTGGAGACAGAACTGTTCTTCAGCCGCAGCTTGCTTCTAACAACTGTGAGACCCACTGACTGTGAGACCGTGCCAAGCTGCCCAACCTCTCTGTGTCCATCAGTAAAATGGCAGCATAGGGATAGCTGGTCCTTGGGTTCTCCCAGTCCTGACCAACCTGACTTCTCTGTGTGTTGGAATCCCTTCATTCCCTCTGGGACCTGGGGAACTCCACCACACCATAGAGCTCATCCCTAACTGACTACAGGCAGAGATATGGGCACAAAAGGGTAACCCTGGAGAAACGCTGGAGCTAGGAATTTAGAGGGCTACCTCATGACCATGGGGATGCCTGCAAGCCCCAAAAGCTCTGAAGCCAGACAACTGTACCCCCTCTTCCAGTGATCTCAGTGTCCCGCTACTTCTAAAGATAAAGAGGAGCCCATAATTTTGCCCCTGTGGGGTTACGGGGCTGGCCAGGAAACCGGGATTTCTTGCTTTAGGCTGGAATGACCTCAGCACAGTGTGGTGCCTAGGTGAAGTGGCAGCTACCTACTCCTTGCATGATGAATGAAAAACAGATGGTAAATTATAGCTTCCTCATCCAGTCTGCTTGGCAGCCACGGGGGTGTGTAGCAGCCAGTGTCTGGTCAGACAAACAGAAACCATGGCAGTTACTTTAACAGAGGAAATTTAATCTAGTGCATCGGTTAAATGAGTTATTGGATGACAAAAGAATAGATGTTAGATACATAGATAGATACATTTTTAAAAAGAAAGAAAGAGAGAAAGAAAGAAAAGAATAAAAAAGAAAGAAAAAAGCACTGAAGTACCAGAGTGAGTTGACGAAAAACAACAGCTGCCAGCCCCAGGCGAAAACACACAGAAAGGTGTTCTAAGAAGGTAGGAGCCAAGGCTGGGGATGGAGGAGGCTTCTGAGGAAGGGGCTACTTGCTTGCTAAATCTGAAGGGTGCAAGGAAGCTGAGTCTAGAACTGTGTGTCAAAGCCAGACACAGGAAACTGGCTTTAACTGCCAAGATGAAGAGCCATCCTTGGGTGGGGTATCCAGGAACAGCTCCCCCTTCTATGCCCGTGTCTCCTTCTTCTCTCCCACTGGCAGAACCTAACGGGAAGAAACCAGCAAAGGGACATGCCTACAAGTCTGAGCCGTGCCACAGAATGAAGAATACAACTCTGGGCTTGAGCTGAGACGCTGTCGTACATAATGCAACCTCAGAGTCCGTGTGGCACGTGGGAACGAATCAAGGAAACCGGGGCCTGCAGTATGAAAGCTAAGCAGAGACTTGCTTTGACAGGGTGCTTTAGGGCCATGGAACTGCAAGGACCCCTGGAAGCTGGGTTTAGGTTAAGACTCAAGCGTGTCATGACAATGATTACTCAATGGATAACCCAGTCCCAGCTGGACCAGAACCTACAAAAAGGCTGCCTCCAACTCTTTCTACAGGAGAAAAGTACCCATTAGACGTGGACAAGACCCGAGTGTCCTTTCTGTGTTGAACCCACTTGCCATGCTGGGAGGAGCAAAGATGAAGTTCTTTGTTCATCGTGGAGATGACAGGAAAGCTGCAGGACAGGAGACGTGTGCACACACAAGACGTAACCCCGGCGCATCTTTTCTGCAGGGGGTGCAGTCTCTGAAAATCCTGCCTTGCATAACTCAGTCTTCAGAAACATATCCAGGTGGGGGATCCCCACTGGGTGACTGTTGGGTCACCTGCGGCTGAGACACAAAGTCAGGAGGAAGAAAGCAGAGGGTCCCCCTATTGGGACAGGAATTGGTGCAAAATATGCAGCCGGGGGACACTGGGTATGCTCCAGGCTCAAGCCTTACAAGTGTCCCCAGAGTCCCCACAGGAACGTGCCTCAACAGGCTCACCTCTGGAGGCTGGCCAAGCACAGGTTTGAGGTTTCTCTGAGTGAAGCTGCAGCTGTGTTCTAGTTTCTGTTTTCCTTGCAATTCTGTCACACCCATGTCTACATGACACCCGGGCCTTTGAGCTCTGAGCGTATTTTTGAAAAGGGAAAATCTGGGTCAGGCAGTCACCATCCAAGCTAGGTTTCAAAGGACTTTCCATTCCCCAAAGCCTTTCCCTTTGAACTTGGCCAAAAGCTTCCTTCTGGCCTGATAGTTCTTCTTGGCATGATAGCCCAAAGGTGAAAAATGCAGGGCAGCCTCCTAGGCAAGTGGGTGGGGTTGTTTTGAAGCTGGGTGAGTAAGCCAGGGGGAAAAGTACTGGCTGCTGACACTAGGAGCTCCAGAGCCACCTAGAATGGCCCAGCTCTGCCCATCACCTAGCCCATCACTTCAAGCCGTGTGTGCCATAAGACACCATTCCAAGAATGCCCCTGTGTAACCACAAATGGCTGGAACCAGCACTGAGCCTCCCCCTCCCCCCCACTACCCCTCCACATGCTCCCTGCCCCACTTCCTGCCTCCTGAAGCAACCTTGTATCTTGTGAGTCATCACATAGCTCCCAGACTCAGATGGGCCCAGAGGCTCTGCCAACATCAGCTTCAGCATTCTGGGAGCTAGCTACCCCGGGGTCCATCTTCCCAGCACCCTTAGATTATGCATGCATGTTTTCCCAAGCTACTGGCTAGCTTAGCTGACTGCAGCTAATTTGCTTCTGGAGTCTTTCCTAGTAACGGGTGGAGTGGCTGCTCTTTGATAGATGACTGGGGTGGAAGCCGGGGGGAGTGGGCAGAGCTCCAAGTGACAGCCAAGTGTGATTCACACCTCTGTCCTTAGAGCCAGCCTGCTGTGCCCCAGGATCCAGAGGGCAGAGGGTCTTGGCATCTCCTGACTGGCTTCAGAGCACTCCAGAGAAAGCCTTGGGACTGGTGCTTCTTCTCAGCTGGGTGGGGGAGGAGGTGGGCTGTGAGGAAGAGGCCTTCCTACAAAGCAAGGGACTGCAGCCTGGGGCCAAGGCACAGCGGAAAGTGGGGTTGGCAGCACCAGCTTCATTTCTGTGACACATCACTTCCTGGCAGTTAGGTCTGGACTTATGGCGACCATGTGTCCTTTCTTTCATGCTTTTTGTCTTGGTTGAAGTGTACAGTTCCATGAAGCTACCCTTAGAAGTCATATCCAGAACCCCTGACCACTGCTAATGTGTTCTCCATCACCGTGGCTTTCCCTCTTCCAAAATGTTCTATGAATGGAATCAAGGGTCTTCAGCTCTGAGATTAGCTCCCATTGGCCACAGGGTGCCTCTGAAGGTCACTGGCCACGGCATTTGATCCTTGTGTGACTGAGCAGGAGCCACCATGTAGGTGTTCCACAGTTTTACTTATCCACTGAGAAATATTTGGGATGTCTCAAGGATTTTTGTTTGTTTTTTTATTACGAATCCAGCTGCTAAAAACATTCATGTATACATTTTTATGTAAGTTTACTTTTATTCCTTTGAAGATGAATGACCTGGACCATATGCTATATGTATGTTTAACTCTGTAAGAAGTAGCCAGTTTTCCCAAACTAGCTTTTCCCAGTTTTCACACCAGGAATGAGCAGTCTTTCTTTTTTTATTTTCACCTGAAAGTCAAGCTATCTTCCCTGCCAAGGTAGGGACCGAAATGTAATGAACTGAAATAATACCCAGGTCTAAAGATGAGTTGAAGAAGCCAGGTGGTGGTTGTGCACACCTTTGATCCCAGCACTTGGGATGATGAGGCAAGTGGATCGTTGTGAGTTCAAGTCCAGCCTGGTCTACAGACTGAGTTCTAGGACAGCCAAGGCTACACAGAGTCCCATCTCAGAAAAACAAAACAAACAAATAAAAAGAGTTGAAGGGTGGACTGAAACCGCCATGAGCCTCGTGGAGCCTGCTCCAAAACACCAGGTGTGCCTAGTGCTAAAACCCCTCAGGGTGAAGCTCCAAGTGGTCATGGTGGTAGGAGCTTTGACTGGGTCACAGAAGTTGGCCCAGTCAGGACTCTGCTGTGTGCCTCTGGGCAGGTTTCTCTGTGTCTCTGGCCCTCAGCTTTCTGCTCAGAGTGAGTCCTGCAGGTTCACTGAGGCCACAATTTGCGATATTTCAATGGTTGCACCTGAGACTCTGAGCATCAAAATTAAGCTCTAAATAAAGGCTTAGGACTCAGGTGTTCTCACTTCCGGTCCTTCCCAAGTACATAACATGCAGAAATACTGAAGTGGAGATACAGCATACTGGTGCAATATTTGAAGATGCTTTAAGTAAAGAGGTTCTCAGGGCCGGGCATGATGGTGCACGCCTTTAATCCCAGCACTCAGAAGGCAGAGGCAGGTGGATCACTGTAAGTTCGAGGCCAGCCTGGTCTACAAAGCAAGTCCAAGACAGTCAAGGCTACACAGAGAAACCCTGTCTCGAAAAACCAAGAAGAAGAAGGAGGAGGAGGAGGAGGATCACTGTAAGTTCGAGGCCAGCCTGGTCTACAAAGCAAGTCCAAGACAGTCAAGCTACACAGAGAAACCCTGTCTCGAAAAACCAAGAAGAAGAAGGAGAGGAGGAGAAAGGAGGAGGGAGAGGAGGAGGAGGAGGAGGAGGAGAGGAGGAGAAGAAGAAGAAGAAGAAGAAGAAGAAGAAGAAGAAGAAGAAGAAGAAGAAGAAATTGTTCCCAGGAATGCGTTGAGTGTTCTCAGACCAGGGACTAGATCCAGCCCAGGAAGTAGCCCTCATCATCTGTCTACCATCCATCTGGCAAAAGACACCAGAAATGTGGGTTTGTCTCTGAGGTTTCTCTCTAATGCTTCTGACTCCTCATTCCCCTGGATTTGGACTCACCCTCCACTGCCCAGACTACAAAGACCTCTGGGAGGGGAAATGTAAGGTTGGGAGGGTGGGGATGGGGCAGTGGCCCTCACCCCTGTCTCACTTGGTGACATTGACAAGTTACTCAACTCCACCCAGCCTTGCTTCTTTCACCTGTAGGTAGGGAAGGGATTCCTACAGATAGAGGTTTTTCTGAGGGCCAGTGAGATGGGGTAGTCCCCAGGCAGCCTGGCACCTGCTGTGTTTTCAGGTTTTCCTTCTGTGTTATCTAATTGTATTTCCCCCCTTATTTTCAAAGGACATCTAACTCTAAACCTTTTCTCAGAATTCATATCACAGAAACAGTCCATCTTATCAGCCCTAAAAATTTAAAGTTATACAAAATCAGTTCTACCCACATTCTACCACTCAGCCAAAACACCTTCAATATTAGTTTTACTGGTAATAGAAGACCAGGAAATCTTATGCAAGAGTCATTCTGGCCAGTCTGAGGATCTTTCCAGGCCAAGGAGCAGGAGGAGGCCTTCATAGTCCTCTCTGTCTGTATGTGTCACTTACACCTACGCTGTCCCACAAGGATATACTAAAGTCATTTCTTCTTAAGTCAAGCACTTTGCTTCTGAGCATTGCTTTGCTAATGTGAGGTCAGGGAACATCCAATCCTCCACCTGCATATCATCAGTGTACCAACAGCCTCAGCCAGTGTACCAACAGCCTCAGCCAATGTACCAACAGCCACAGTCAGTGTACCAACAACCACAGCCAGTGTACCAACAGCCTCAGCCAGTGTACCAACAGCCTCAGCCAGTGTACCAACAGCCACAGCCAGTGTACCAACAGCCTCAGTCAATATGCCAACAGCCTCAGACAGGGTACCGACAGCCACAGCCAGTGTACCAACAGCCTCATCAGTGTACCAATAGCCATGGCCAGTGTACCAACAGCCTTAGCCAGTATACTGACAGCCACATCAGTGCACCAAAAGCCTCACAGGGAATGTACCAACAGCCTCCCATTTACCTTAAAAGTTTCCTAAACACAGCATAATAAAAATGGTCTATGGTAGAGCAGCCCCATGGGCAGCAAATAGTGAGTGTGTTTATGGCCCGATTAGTAACAACCCAAGAGCAAATTTATCATGGTCACAACCAACAACATCATAAAAAGGAATGCTGGATGCTTCTGTAATCGCCGAGCACACTCAAGTTATTCTCTGAGTCCTATAAAATGGGCATGAATATACCAAACAATTTATTACATGAAAAGAGTCAGTGGCCTATAGACAATATACGGGCAGTGATAAAAAATGCAGCCAGGCCATAAATTTGAACTCAAAGCAATAGTCTAGCCTTAACGGACATGAATTAAATATTTAATTAAATCAGGTTTTCCCTGCTTGCTTAGAATTCAAAATGAATTAGGGGTGGATGATATGGGTCGATCTGCCCTTTTAAGAACCTTCCCAGGGACACATGAAGGGCCTGAGAAGAACAGCGTCCAGCTCACCAAACAGTGGTTGTTAGTGTTGAGCGCACAGGAAAGCACACTCAGGGAAGGGCTGTTCTGCTCAGTGCTGCTGACGCCTTGAACGCTGCTGGCTTCACACAAATGGAGGGAAGGTCCCTTGTCCCATTACCAACAAGACTTGCAGTGAGCGGGCCTCCTGCCAAGCCAAGGGAGGGAGGCAACTTTGTGAAGAGTTACAGAGGTGTTTCAAGGGTACCCTGGCACCAGCATCAGCATCTCATACTGCTGCCTACTGTGCCAAAGCTGAGACACTCCCCTGCCGGCAGACCTGTGGTATTTCTTGGACCCACTGGAGTTGTGAGCCCCTGAAAGGAAGTGAATTCATTCTCACCTCATCCCCTCCTGGCCAGCTACCACCAGGGGCTACACAAAATATCATGGTCTTCCTCAAACCCACTCTACCAGTACACTTCTTTTTTAAAGGGCAATGTATTCATTTCAATTCTGTTGTTTTCATAAACTATCCTGAAAAAAGGAAAAAACAAACCCCTTCGCGTTGTCCCCTGACCTCTGCACACACACTGTGGCGTGCGCATGCCCACACATACACGAACACAATAAATGTAGAAAAAAAAATTTAGGCATTTCAGAGGACAGCACAGATTTCCAAAGCCCAGGACATGAGGATAATAATGAACATGTTTTATCCCAGTGGGCATTAACTTGACTGTGCAACAAGACTGCCTGGGAAGCCAGGGACAGTGGGCTAAACTGCACTCCCAGCATTTGGGATGCCAAAGTGGGAAGTACCTGAGGTCTAGACCAGCACGGTAAAACCTTTCCTCAACCTAAAATAAAGTATCGCCGGGAATTTGAGGAAAGAAAGATGCCTGAGATTCTGATTGAACAGGTTGGGGGGGGGGGCGGGGAGGAGGGACCGGGACATGCGTCTGTACAACGTGATGGCAGCTTGTCCCTGTGTGCCCGGCCTCTAGCCCCACTTTAGTTCCCTGCACTGTCTATGCTGCTCTTGCCTCTACAGGCCCCTCGGCAAGGCCTGAGCCACACTAGTGCCCAACCACAATGGTTGTGGGTAGATGAGGTGGCTTGGTATCTGCCTGGGGTCACCTCTCTTCAATTACCATCATCACAAACGTTCGTAGCTGATCTCTAGACCGTGTCTGTGTCCTCTGAGAGGTGTCTGATGCAGTCAAGCCTGTCCTTTCCTCATGGGAGCTTTTGTACGCATCATTAACTGAACTGCTTCCTTTTCATTTAGGTTCAGGTTAGTGATGGCAGGGGCTGCCATTTGGTACTGTTTCAGAAACAACTAGGATCAACTAGGACCCTAAACAATCCGCAGAAAGGTGTGCTCCAGCGCAGAGCATTGGTATTCTTCGGAGACTCACCATGGCAGTGGCTGTGTCTCAGGAGGGTGCTTGGAGATTTTTCAGAACCAGGAACCAGGTGATCAATGCTAGGGGCAGCATGGCTGATGGTAATTGATTAAGTGAGGCACTTAAATAGAAGGATCACGGGCTAATTATTGCATACCGCTGCCCCAAGGTATCCTCTAAAGTTAAGGTGGGCTTAATGGTTCAAGCCTGTAATCACAGCACTGCAGAGGCTGAGGCAGGGGGGTTGCTGCAAGTTTAAGGTCATCCTGGGATACATAGTGAGTTCCAGACCAGCCTGAGCTTCAGAATGAAACTCAGTCTCAAACAAAACAAGACAAAACAAAAACAAACAAACCAACCAAACAAACAAACAAACAAAAAAAAAAAAAAAAAAAAAAAAGAAAGAAAAAAAGAAAAAGAAAAGAAAAGAAAACCCAGTGCTCTTTCTGGTCCTTCCTCAGCCCAAAGCAGGAAGACGTGATTAGAGAGGGAAACTGAAGAAGGAACAACAGACCAGACACTCTGTTGGGTAGCATTTTTGACCAGTGTCCTTTTCTCTTTCTGTGGCACCTGCACAGTACTCTCTTCCGGGGACTACCCTCTCATTTCCTGGTCTCTCAGGCAGGGCTGTCAGAGTCCCTTTCCCATCTCTGCACCCTCCATCCTCACCCCTGAACACAGGGTCCCCTGGCCCAGCTAGATGTGCTCTGCTGGGGATGGCCTGAGGCCACTTCATGGGAGATACCTGAATCAAACCCCCTTAGTTTGAGCTGATCCCACAGCATCCATCTCTTCCTGTGGCCTTCCAGTTCATTCCTTGCTGCTAAAATTAGATAAGGTCAGTGTCTGTTGTTTCCAAATAACACATGCCTCAGATCAATTTTACCCCAGAGGCTCCCTTAGGAGGATCTGGGGGGCAGTAGATAGGCAGGCTCTACTTGTGTTTTCTGTCAAAACTATGCCCTCTGACCTCCAGCTCTTTCTCCCATTTTGGAGGCTAAGTAGAGACACTGTGCGGGTCACAGCAAGATTTGAGTGGCCATTAAGACCTTAGGCACAGGCAAGTTCCAGAGACAATAGAAGTAAGGCCTAGAGGGTGAGTGAAGGGTAGATCGGTGCTGTGACCTCCCTTAACAGCAGCCGCATAGCGCAGAGCAGCAGCCTGATGCCTGATGGTCTCTCGGCCACTTTTCATCTGTGAGTGTTGAAGGGGGAGAATTTACTACAAAAATAGGTGGGCAGTTTGAAGCGACAAGTTTATTCTCACTCCCTTCTTTGTTATGTGGTCCAGGATGTAAACCTAGGAAAAGGCTTCAATTAGTACAATCAAGATAATCCCTCAGGGGCATCTCCAGAGGCTTATCTAGCCTAAAGAATCCCATCGTATTTTCCTTGCCTCTTCTGTGACAGCGTTCCTTCACAGCCTGGCTCTGTTTACACATGGCCTTCTCTTTGTGCCTGTGTGTCCAACCCCTCCCCATTTTCTTTTTGTAAAGACAGCCATCATGAGGAGTGAAGACCCACTCTGAAAAGAGGAGAGGTTCTTCTCAGGAGCCTTAATCCCGTCTTCAGAAATGATTTTCCCAAATAAGGACACTGTGTTAGTGAGTTTTCTGTTTCTGTGATAAAATACCATGGAAGAAAGGGTTTATTTTGGCTTACGGTTATAGGGAGCTGGATATGCATCATGGTGGACAAAGCATGGCAGCAGGAGCAGGGAGCTAGAAGATCACAGTCCCATACACACACACACACACACACACACACACACACACACACACACACACCAAGGGGCAAGTGTGAACCAGATGTGAGGCAAGGCTCTCACGTGAGACTCTCACAGCCAGCTTCCACTGACCTACTTCCTCCTCCAGCTAAGGGCCCCATAGCTCCTAAAACAACTGCTCGAATAAGTGAGCCCGTGGGGGACTCTTCTCACTCAAACCGCAGCAGTCACCTGGCAGATTCTAGGAGACGTAACCCACCAACATGCTCGAGGAAAGCTATGTAGCCAGCCTTTCCAACAAAGAAAGCCTCCAGCTCAGTGGGGAAAAAAATCAAACCTCCATGGAAATTTCTGCCAGACACTTAAGGAAGCAATGATAGCAACCTCGTGCACGCCCTTCAGAAAAGACCAGGCAGAAACATAAAGTTCAGCCCCCAGGAAGATGAACAGAAACGTTTCCTCCCATCATACTTAAGGGAGAGCTGAGGTAGAATTAAAAAAAAAAAAAGCTAGAGTAAAAAGGAAATTCTGGATCAGAAAAATGCAGTAAACGGAAGTTTAAATCTCAGCAAGTTAAGGTCAAGAATACCTTGGGGGACCAAGGAAAGGACAGGGGGTTACATAATCCTGACAGAGAGACTGATAATGACCAGGATTATCACCCACCCCGCTGGAGTCCTGGAGGCAAAGCAAAGAGAAGGTGGGGTTGAAAAGGTACCTGAAGAAAAGAAAAGGGAAAATGTAGCTGAAAATTTCCCAGATTTAAAAAAAATTTACTTATTTTTATTTTATGTGCATTAGTGTTTTGCCTGCATGTGTGTCTGTGTGAGGGCATCAGATCTTGGAGTTACAGGCAGTTGTGAGCTGCCATTTGGGTGCTGGGAATTGAACCCAGGACCTCAAGGAGAACAGTCAGTGCTTTTTTTGCTTTTTTGGTTTTTTTTTTTTGAGACAACGTTTCTCTGTGTAGCCTTGACTGTCCTGGACTCACTTTGTAGACCAGGCTGGCCTCCAATTCACAGCAATCCACCTGTTTCTGCCTCCTGAGTGCTGGGATTAAAGACATGTACCACCACACCTGGCCAGTCAGTGTTCTTAACCACTGAGCCATCTCTCCAACCCCCCAACCCAGATTTTACAATGTGTATATGCCTACAAAGTCAAGAAAATGAACAAACCCAAACCAATCTGTGTCAAGACACAACACAGCCAAACTTGTGAAAACCAAAGCAACTGTGAAAACAGCAAAAATAAAATACCTTCCCTACAGGTGACAATTAGAACAATAGCAAGTTCCAGAATAGACAGGTCAGAAACAAATGACTCGCCATCGTCAAGGAAGGAACTCTCTACCCAGAATTCTACATCCCGAAGTCTTTTATTCTTATTTATCTATGTGTATGTGTCTGTGTGAATACTAGCCATGTGTGTACAGATGCCCTTGAAGGCCAGAAAAGGACACTGGACCTCACAGAGTTACTGGCTGTTGGGATCTACCAGACAGGGGTTCTGGGAACCCAACTCCAGACCTCCACAAGAGCAGCAAATGCTCTTATCTGTTGGCACATCTCTGCAGCTCCCTACCTAAATAAAAAGTATTTTAAGGCAAAGACGACGATTAATTGTCAGGTGAAAGGAAAAATGTAAATTTATGGCCAGGACATCTCCCCTAAAAGAACAGCAAACAGAAGTTTTTCATACAGAAAGAAAAAGATAGGCTGGAGAGATGGGTTAGAGGTTAAGAGCACTGGCTGTTCTTCCAGAGGTCCTGAGTTCAATTCCCAGCAACCACATGGTGGCTCACAGCCATCTACGATGTGATATGATGCCCTCTTCTGGCCTGCAGGTGTACATGCAGGCAGAGCGCTGTGTACATAATAATAAATAAATAAATCTTTAAAAAGAAGATAAGGAGAAGGAACTTTAAACGCTGGGAAAGAACAAAGAAAAACAAAAATGACAAGATGGGTAAACACTCATTTTCCTTTAGTTCTTGAGTTTTCAAATTTATGTTTGAGGGTCAGATGCAAAATATATTATACACAGTCTGATTGCACTTTTTTTCTAATAAAAATTGTATTTACTTAGAAGCATTCAGAATATCAACAAAACAGCCACAACTTTTTTCAATTACAGAGTGGTATTCAGTTAACGGGACAACAATTATCTTTGTATAAACTACATCACAGACACCTGAAGATGAAAAAATAAAAACAAAACAAAAAAACCTACCACCCCCACACATAACTAATTTGTGCTGTGCACCAACTAGAACCTGCTTTACATTTTTATGTCAACTTACAATGTCATGCGAGGTTAGTGGCCATTGAAAATGCCACCAGCTAAAGACTAGCTAAAGACACGTTTGGTAACGTGTTAACTGTCCAAAATAAAGACACTGTACAGTTTAAAAACAAAACTCACACAGTCTTATGTTTCAATTTTTTTTCTTTAGGAGTGAGTTCTGTATGGTGTGGGGGTAAATGCTTTATAGACAAAAAGAAAATGCACTAGAATCAACTTATTCATCATCTTCTTCATCATCATCCTCTTTCTCCTACTCACCCTCTTCATCCTCCTCCTCATCTTCCTCTTCTTTTTCTTGCTCCTTTCAGGCTTGACCACTCCCTTTCCACTGCAGCGGGTTTTCCTTTAGCTTCGTACTTCTCCTTCAGCCCCGCAGCCTTCTTCTCACAGAGCTGCTTGTCATCCGCAGCAGGGCTGCTCCACATCTCTCCTAGCTTCTTCTCACAGAGCTGCTTGTCATCCGCAGCAGGGCTGCTCCACATCTCTCCTAGCTTCTTCGCAATGTCACCAATGGACCAGCCAGAGAGGTCTTTCTTGATTTTGGGGCGGTACTCAGAACAAAACAAAAAGGCCGAAGGAGGCCTTTTGGGGCACTGGGGTCCTTGAACTTCTTTTGTCTCCCTTTTTGGGGAAGGGTGTAGGTTTTCATTTTTCTTTCATAACGAGCCTTGTCAGCCTTTGCCATATCTTCAACTTTGCCCTTTTCTTTGGCAGACATGGTCTTCCTCCTCTCTGAGCACTTTTTGGAGAACTCTGAGAAGTTGACAGAAGCATTCAGGTGCTTCTTCTTGTGCTCCTTCCAGCAGGTTTGCACAAAGAATACATATGAAGACATTTTCCCTCTCAGCTTTTTAGGATCTCCTTTGCCCATGTCTAGTTGATTTTCATCCATGAGGCACAAGAGTCGCCTGGTGCCCGTCCAGCTAATTCTTGTTCTGGTTCTGTCTCTGTGAACCTCAGATGCCCACAGTCTGATTTTAAAATATATTATATATGGCGGCCAGGTGTAGTGGCACATGCCTTTTCCCAGCACTCAGAAGGCAGAGGCAGGCAGATCTATGTGAGTTCAAGGCCAACCTGGTCACCAAAGAGAGTTCCAGAACAGCCAGGAGTGTTACACAGAAAAACACTGTCTCAAAAAAAAAAAAAAAAAAAAATATATATATATATATATATATGTAATATGAGGAGGGGCAACAGATGTAAAAGATTTCTAGTGATAATACCAGTTGACTGAGATAAATGGGAACATATAATGCTTAAAGGAAATCTTTTTAAGACTATACAAATAGATGTCCACAAAAAAGTCGCAAGTTAATCATAATGGAATTCTGAATAATGTTGAAGTAACTCACAAAAAGGCAAAAGAAAAGAAAATAGAGAAAGACAAGGGTACATCTCCTTCACACATGTACACACACAGATATACAAACACACTCATAGAAAGAGAAACAGAGGGGGGAGCGAAATGAAATGGAAGACTTGCGTACTGATATGCCAGTGATTTCACCAAATATAAACGTAAATACCAATTAAGGTGCAGAATACATTTAAAACATGACCCTCCTATAACCTGACTACAAGAAACTCACTGCAAATGCAGCCATATAATCACTTTAGCAGGCAGGGATATAAAGGGCACATTATGTTAACATCGATGTAGGCTTGGGTTTTTTAAAGACCTACTTTATTTAGGGTCCTTAAGCGCTTCTACCTCCCTTCCAACCAACTGACCTGAGGTAGGAGAGAATGCAGGTTAATAGAGGCAGAGGATTTAGACTTTTCTAGAAGTAGTTGCTTGGGACGATTCCACTCTTTGTTGTTAGGATACCTGCAGTCCTGTCAAATAGCGAACACCAAACAGCAGCACGAATCAGTAGCAGCGGAGTGATCCAGCAAAAACAATAAAACTCCACTGAATCGGCACCAGTCAGCAGGCTCAGCTGGAGCACCATGAGATGTTCTCTGGAGCGTTTCTCTCTGCAAAGTAAAGTGTCAAAGAACAAATACCAGAGACGCCTGCTGACTGGTGCCGATTCAGAGGAGACCAAAATAAATGGAGCACCCCGCATCAGAAGGCCCAATTCTTTTAAAATGTTGTCTCTCCTAAAGTGGATCTCTAAATTCAGTGCAATATCAAGTAAAATTCCATCAGCCCCTTTCAATAGAAATTCACAAGTTGATTCTGAAACAGGTATGAAAATACAAACGTATGAAAATACAAAGGAACTGCAATAAGGCAGGCAGTTTGGAAAGAGAACCCCTTTGAAAGGCTCACACTGTCCTACGCAAAGTGCAAGCCTAAGCTGCGGTAATCAACACCATGCCTTTGTGAAAACCATGGGTCAGTGCAGGTGTGGCAGTCCGATGGGCAAGCATCTTCCTCACTTGCGAGGAAGGAAGCACCACGCTGTGCCTGAAGAGGTGGCATTAGGATGCTCCTGGGGAGGAGCATCACCAGCAAGACCCTCTGCCTGGTCCTCTGCACTCTTTAGTAGCTGCTAGACTCTCCAAGATTTTTCCAAGAAGCCTCTTGGGAAGATGACGGGGCAAAGCCAGGGTGGAAGACAGAGCACTTAATCAGTGTTCACGGCCTGCTGAGGGGTACAAGGTGATGACCCCCAGCAAACTCCTCAATGTAAACTGAGGGGTCATCTGACCAGGGCAGGGAAGAGAGCTGGAGGTGCCATCTGAATGGCAGAGGCAAGAACCTGGGAAGTGTGGCCCTCGCCACTCACGGCTCCACCAGAGAGAAACCTTGGAAACATGGGTTTGGTTTTCTTTTGTTTGAGTCCCTAAGTTACGACACGAACAGTAAAGTGCTCAATACATCTCTGTTGAGTGAACAGATGACCTCACAGGCGGCTGGGATTCATACTTATTGTGCCACGATATACAATTCATGACTCAGGCATCTCACAGTGAGGGCAGGAGCTGGGTCTTTGCCTCTTTGTGTTCCTGTGGTGCCTAGAAAAGTGTTCTCTTTGCAGAGATGATGGATCTATGCCCAGGAGTTAGTTAGTACAGGACAACACCCTGTCTTGAATGAGACGCATTCAGCTCTTAGCTTTGATTTACTGATGCTTGCCACAGGCACAAGGCGTTGCACCAAGTTCCCATCACTCCACCTTACCACAGTGACAGTAACGCAAAGAGCCCTGGTGGGCAGGAGCTATGCCCATTAATTGGTAATGAAGAGAGGAAATTGCTTGCCCTCAGAAGCACATTGCCGCTGCTATGTGGGTGCAATTCCTTTCCCCGCCTTGTTTACTAGCACTCAAGGCTAAAAGGAGGCTCAGGTTCTCTGCATTTCCTCTGGATGCTTCAGTCAAACGTGCAGAGGTCAAGGCGTCCTAAGAAAAGCGGTTTTAGGCAAGCGGCTAGGAAACAGAGCTTTCCTGCTCCCTTCTGGGCAGTTTTCTTCTGTGGAGACATTAACAACCCTACAGGGATTTAACTCTTCTTTGGCCACTGGGGTATCTGGGATAGTCAGAGCCTAAGATGCAAGAGTCAACTTTAAGTTATAAAGGCCAGGACCAACCCCAAGGGGAGGAGAACATTAATGATGAGCTCTTCGTTCTTCTGCAGGCTTCGGGGATACCTGTTGGCCACCTGGCCTCTGGGAGATCTCAGATTTTATAGAGGCTGGTGTTTCAATGTCACGGGTTCTTATGGTGTTGAAAAAAAGGCTGAATGCTCTATCTCAAAGGAAGACTCTGCCACAACCTATATGTTGGCCTGGTCTCCTACCACTCTTGGCCCAGGAGAATTGGGAACATGCTGGGGACAGTAATAAGGAATACTCACATACACAAATGTTTCACAACAGGATTGAATCCTTGGAGTCACAGAAGTACTTGTAGGAAACTCCCCCCGCCCCCCCCCCCCCCTTTTTTTTTTTTTTTTTTGGCTTTTTGAGACAGGGTTTTTCTGTGTAGCCTTGGCTGTCCTGGACTCCCTTTGTAGACCAGGCTGGCCTCGAACTCACAGAGATCCTCCTGCCTCTGCCTCCCGAGTGCTGGGATGAAAGGCATCTGGCTCCTGTAAGAATTCTTAAAATGGCCAGGCATGGTAGCACACGCCTTTAATCCCAGCACTCAGGAAGCAGAGGCAGGTGGATCACTGTGAGTTTGAGAGAAACCTGGTCTACAAAGTGATTCCAGGACAGCCAAGGCTACACAGAAAAACCCTGTCTAGAAAAACAAACAAAAAAGAAGAGAAGAAGAGGAAGAAGAAGAAGAAGAAGAAGAAGAAGAAGAAGAAGAAGAAGAAGAAAGAAAGAAGAAGAAGAAGAAGAAGAAGAAGAGGAAGAAGAAAGAAGAAAAAAGAAGAAGAAGAAGAAGAAGAAGAACTCTTAAAATGTCCTGTATACATTGTTCCCCCATTAATCAGGAAGAGATTCAGATGCTGTCTTAAAGAGGCACTGTTTATTGCCATGAAGAGACACCATGGCCACGGCAACTCTTATAAAGGAAAACATTTCATTTGGCTAGCTTACAGTTCAGAGGTTTAGCCCATTATCATCATGGCAGGAAGCATGGCAGCACACAGGTAGAAATGGTGCTCGAGAAAGAGTGGAGAATTCTACATCTGGATCCACAGGCAGTGGGAAGAGAATGAATCACACTTAGCCTGCCTTGAGTTTCCGAGACCTCAAAGCCCACCCCCCAGTGACACACTTCCTCCAACAAGGCCACATCTACTGCAGCAAGGCCACATCTCCCAATGGAGCCACTCCCTATGAGCATATAGGGCTGTTTTCTTTCAAACTACCACAGATACATTTGAGACTAACCCTGGATGAACACACCTGAGGTCTCCAGAGACTCAGACCACCATCCATGAAGGAGTCCTACAGGAATCCAAAGATCTGGAGTGGGCAAAATTCACCAGCCAAGTCTGAGGTGCCAAGGAAAATGGCATCCACAAACTTCTCGATTCTCTAAGAGCAAACATTTCCTAAGAGTGTGGGTAAAGAAGGGGTTCCCCGGTGTCAACAGGAACCGGAATTACCTGGGGGGGCTTTCTAGGTACTGAGTATTAGGTACCATCGCCAGAATTTGTGATTCAATGGGTCTAATATGGGGCCTGGTAACTGTCATCTCTAGCACCTTCCCAGGTACTGCTGCTGCCGCTGGTCTAGGACCACTCTCAGAATGGTTGGACCAGGGTCTGGTGCCAGGAGTGCCCCCTGCCCTGTCTGAACATGTCCAGTGGTTTGATCTGGCTTCTGATGGGGCCTGTCTCCCATCCCTTCATCCTCTGTGCTGAGATCTAACTTAGTCTTGGTTGCCCTTTGATGTCTATGGACCCATACTCTCCTGGCTCTCTATTGGATGTCTTGGCACGATTCTTGCTTGATGCAGGGATTTCCCTTGATCTCTGTTCAACCCCTTGGAAAGCCAAGTCAGCAAAATTCCCTCCTATCTGTTCCCTGCTGGGAGCAGAATATGTGCTGATTTTTAAAAAAGATATCAGAATCTGTTAGTCCTAACCTCAAGTAATGCTGGGCATGGTGATGCATGCTGTTACTCCCAGCACTCAGGAGGCAGAAGCAGGTGGATCTCTGTGAGTTGGAGTCCAGCCTGGTCTGCAGAGTGAGTCCCAAGACAGCCAGGGATACATAGAGAGACCTTGTCTCAAAACTAAAAATTGAAAATTAAAACACTCTTCTTACATTCTCACTGGAAAGATAAAGACCAGTTCTTTACAAAGATAATATAATTTTCTCTTGTGGTTGACAATCCACAATTCGGGAGAAAATAAAACCGCATATATCTATGTGCTCCTTACTCAATAGCTCTCTTCCCAAACTCTTATTTCCCTCAGAATTCCAGTCAACTCCAGCGTAATTCACAAATGGTTGACCCGGGGCTAAGAGGGAACACCATAGTGTTTCAGGAACCTCTGTCAATCATTTTCCCCAGAGGGGGTGTGATGAGATAAAACCCTAAGTGAGGAGAGCCATCACACAGCCACTGAAGTTCTCAGGCTAGCCCACCAAGGCCCAGTAATCTCACCTGGCAAGAGAAAGTGGAAGAAGCAGCACTATCACTATTCTTGTTGCTACGAAAGACCAGGGAAATATTGTGACCTAAGAAATGTCTTTTAATTTAACGTGTCTGGTGCCATGTGAGGAAAAAGGGCCTCAATTACTTGTGGGTAAAAAGGGCAGTGCAGACGTGGTGAACTCGTGAAGAGACCTCAGGGGCTTCTGGTCACTGGCACTGCCTTTGTTCAGTCTCATCTTCCCAGAATGCATGGCTTTAATTTACCTGAACCGAAGGATGCCCTTGTGTTGTGCTGAGCCTATGTTTAACTGCTGAGACAGGAAACCAAAGGGTTGCAGGTGGCCCCGGATCAGAGGGTGGGATGGGGGATGTCTCTGAAGGAGCTGAAGAGGTCTTGGAGACAAGTTTAAGGAGGGTTCTTGTGGCTAAGAGAGAGAGGAAGGTGGTGGGGGGAGAGTGGTCTAGAGGACAAGGAAAGAATGAATGACAGAGAGATGACAGTGAAGGTGGTGATGACTTCGACCCTCCCCAGGGAAGGAGGAGTCACACAAGAGAAGCTGGGGGGAGGGTTGTGAGGGAGACTATGCAGGAAAGGGGGTTGAAAGCAAGTAGAAAGGAAGGTCTAAACATCTATGGGAAGTCAGCGCATTCCTCTGGGAATCCTGGATGGAGGCAGACATGCAGGTGGGGTGTCTGAATCTTGCCTTTAGCAGTTCCCTGCTTAGAATAATCCTCACACTTCTTCCACTCCATCCCCAGGCCCAGCTATGAATGGATCCTAGCTCCAGTCAGTGCTTAGAAAGATTTGGGTTCCTAAAACCTGAGCGCACACCTCCACACCTCCTCAGAAAGCTGTGTTACACACACACACACACACACACACACACACACACACACACCCCTACCACCTGGCTCTGGGGCAGGAGGCTCATAGCTCTCAGTAGAGGCTGCTCCTGTCCCTGTGTCCCTGTTGTGTGCCCTGGGTCCCTGGTGTTGTCTCTCACTCTTCACTCTTTGGCCTTCTCTATTCAATATCTTGGGCTTAAACCCAGGTCACATGTCTTCACTGTCCTCCTTTGGGGAGTTCTCTCGCCCTCCATAGCCCCCAAAGCTGAAGCTGAGTGACTTGCCTCCTCCGAGGCGTGCACTGGGCATGGCACAAAGACAGCTGTGTGCTGAGATCTTACACAGCTCAGAGCGGCATGACAGCTGAAGGCCCCCTGTGGTGGGGATGGAGACGGGATAGAAGGGGGCCTGGGTACATGGGCCCTGAGGCTAAAGGAAGAGGTTCCAAAAAAACATGCTCCACTGAGAGCTGAAAGGACTGGAAAGTTCCGAACTCCAACCTAAAGGGATGTGTGTGCACATCAGGGCTGGAAGACAGATCATTTTATTTGTTTGTTTGTTTATTGGTTTTTTTGGAGACAGGGTTTCTCTGTGTAGCTCTTGCTGTCCTGGAACTCACTATGTAGACCAGGCTGTCCTTGAATTTAGAGATCCTCCTGCCTTTGTCTCCCAAGTGCCACCACACCTGGCCACCACGGCTTATTTAGCGACGAGTGTGACTATATTATAGCTTGTAGACTCTTAGGCATATGTGTAGAATGAGTCCCCTCTGAATCACACCCTGGGTCCCTGTGGATGTTGGGGTAAGCCTGTCTAGCCCCAAACCTTCCTTGGCAGCAGAGAGTCCCTAAGGAAGACGTGTCAAAGCAAACGTCTTCTGCCTTGCCCACAATTTCCTCTCTTTCTTACAGCTAGCTTACCCCTTCTCTCTCTCTCCAGGAACTATCTCCTGGGCTATCCACCCTCTTTGCTGAATTTTCTCTCTTCACAGTAGCAACCCAACCTGCTGAGAAAAGACCCCCCTCCCCAGTTCCTAAAAGCCTGCTAGTCACCTCTCACTGAGGGAAAAGTCCACACAGCTGGTTTGTGCTCCCTCATTCACGATCACAGTCCACCTTCCTCACAGCGGTGCATGTCCTTGAGGGCAGAGACTGTGTCTGCTTGCAGTCTGTGATTTTTCCACCCCCAGGCCTCTTTTTTTTTTTTTTTTTTTTTTTTTTTTTTAAACTTCGAGATCGTTTGCGTGAGAAGCTGTGGCAGGGCTGGAACTGGAGCTAAGCCAGGGTGGGAGGAGCAGGGAAAACGACCACGTCGAGGAGCTCTGAGCAGAGGTGGGAAGAAGGACAACCATGGAACCCTATAAGGGAGCCCGTGGAGACAGACAGAGGCAGGGCTTGACAGCACTTCCGGAAGGCCAGGCTGTGTGAGGTATAATGAAGTCCGGGTCGGCAAGGAGGAAGGGAAAGCACCTTCCAGGCTTGTTGCTGTAGCACACTGGTGAGGTACTTGATGTCAGTGGAGCAGGGATGCCAAGGAGGGATCTGGGATGAACAGGGGATAGACAAGCACTGGAGAAAAGGCCTGGGCTGGATCAGATGGCTTCCAGGAGCCACAGGGCTCACCGGACGTGACATTCCCAGGCATGTGCAACGCACCGAAGCCTCTGAGAGACCGCTGGCTCCGACAAGCTGAGAGGCTTTGCCCTTTCTTTATTTCTTTTGTTTTGTAGTTACTTTCTCTTTGCTGCAACAAAAACAGCTTAAGGAGGCGTTCTACGCACAGTTCGGGATGCAGCCCATCATGGCAGGGAAAGCGCGGCGGCAGCAGACAGTCACAGTCAGGAAGTTGTGTGACACTGCATAACTCACTTTCTCCTTCTGATTCTGTCCAGGGCCCCGGTCCATGGGACAGTGCCACCCACAGCTAGGGCAGGGGTCTTCCACCTCAACTAACCAAATATAGAAACTCCGTTATAGACATGCCTTGTTTTATTACGTTATTAAAACTGTGAAAATATGGTGCACAGAGCATTTGAGGAGACTGAGTGAGATGGAACCCGTCCAGAACAACTGCTCCCCGACCTCCCTGCCACTACAGTGATCTGGCAGGAGCTGCTCCTGGCTGGCTGGCTGTCCGTATCTCCTCCGCTAGCCTGTAAACTTGCCTGTGTCTTCCTGCGACCAGTCTGGGGGGGACCTGTGACACCCCTCACTACCACTAGGTCCACATATTCCATCTGTGAGTAATTACTGAGCGCCTGCTGAATGCTAGGGCTTGTAGTAGGATCTGCATTAGCATTAACCAGGAAGGCCAAAGAGCTGCAAAGGCAAGGCAGAAACGGACTTGCTCACGAAGAGTGTAGCAAAGGGTCGCTGACCCTGGGCTGAGGTCCTGGGAGTCCAGCCAGGCAGGAAGGAGGAAGCTGAAGGCCCAGTTAAATCTCAGCATTCTGGTGCGATCACAGGCAGCAGAGATGAACTGAGTTCTCTCTTTACACCCTTACAAAACAGCACTTAAGAATGAGGGTATAGTTCCTGAGGAAAATCCCGCTACAGTTAAGCGTAGGCCCACACCCTCACTCTTCACGGAAGACCCTCACCCACTGCCCATCACCCCTCTGCATGACATCTTGCCAGGTAAGAACTTCCGGAAAGTATCAATTCATTCATTGGGCTTCAGGGTATTTTTAGCTCTGGGCAGCCAGGCCTGGTGGGTGACTGGCAGCAGGCGGAGCCCTCCATGTTGCTCCTGGCTCAGCATTAGAGGTGGCTGGGCAGAGGGGTGGAGGCCCATGCATACCTGGTATCCTGGTCCACAGCTGCCTCATTGTCCCTGGGGGAGGAGCTAGGTTTCTCTCTCTGCCACTGACCTGGGGCTGGGAGCATTCTTTCCTGTTGATTCATGCCAGGGAATGTTTTGGGCCCAGGTAGGGTGGGGCAGGGCCACTGGGGGGACATCTTAGACATGAGCAGCCAGGGGTGGACCCAGGCCTCTGGAGCCGGGGTCAGGGTGACCTGACTGCACGTGCCATCCTGGTCCTCACTACCTCTGCCTTGAGGTTTATTTGCACATCCTCCCTCTCCAGACTGGGGACAGCCCCCTGCCAGTATCTAGCATTCCAGCCCCCTGCCAGTATCTAGCATTCCAGCCCCCTTTGTAGCACAGAAGAGAAAAAATCAACTGAGGACCCTGAAGGAAGGTGCCTTTACACCACCTGACAAAATGAGGCAAGGTGGAAGACAAGCCACTCGCTGTTCTGGGACTAGCTGGGAAGTTGCAAAGTTCTGTCCATTTCACACAAGATTCTGAAGGAGCTGAAGGGACCAAGCTGGGCAAGTCTGAGGCCTGGAACCTGGGTGCAAATTCAGGGGAGGGGGAAACTCCCCTCCTAGGGCCTTCCTTCATTTGTTGTACCCCATAGCCTCTCATTCCTCACTATCTTCCATTGCTCCCCTGGTCTCCCCCGCCCCTTAAGACACAGGGGAGTCTTAAGTTCTCCCCCTGTGAGGTTTATGACTCTGGGAAGCAACTCCAGGTACTGAAGTTCACAGTGAGCAGAGCACAGCTTTGCACTCAGGGTGCGTTCAGTAAACCCTGGGGACCAGATCACATAGAGGCCCTGTTATTCAAGCACCAGCACCCTACCACTGAATGGGACCTTCGCCCCAAAAGGGGGCCTGCATTGTCCTGCATAAGCAGCCCACGGGATCCAGACCTAAGACTGAAGGAAACCGTGCCTGCAGCAGTCCTAGCAGACTGGATCTTTACCACACGACACTGACACTGCCACGCTTCTCCCGGGACTCCATGAGCCCCCAACCCCCACCCCACCCCCACCCCCGCAGCCCCTGGGATTTCCCAGCTTGGCCCTGTCCCGTTGCGCGCCTGGCTGATGGCCGGGCCGGGCGGGGCGCCCGTGCACACAGGCGCGCCCGGGGGCGGGGCCTGCGGCCTCCCCCGGGAAGGCCCCGACAGGGGGCGGGAGGCTGGCGGATAAAAAGCCCCCAGGGCGCCCCGAGAGGCCGGTTAGCGCTGCTCGGCGGGCCGCGCCTGGCCCAGCCCCTACCTCTGGATCCAACCGGTGAGCTCCTCCTGCCTTGCGCTTGGCCTGTCTCTTGCTGTCTGTCCTTATTTCTATCTCTTGTGGGTGGGCAGGCCTCTAAGGGTTCCTAGGGGCTCAGAGGGATCGGGGAATCCCATAGACAAGTCAGCCTAAGCTCCGGGTGGGTCACAACCTGCTTCTCCACTAGACAAGTGCCCATGTTGGGAAAGTTGGTTTAAGGCTGCATGGGTGGTGCGCCCCCGGCCCGCGGGAGTCTGGTTTGTGAACACACTGTGTAACTATTTCTCACCCTGCAAGAATGCTGGGGTCAGAGTAAAACCAGATGTCTGTAGAGCAGAGCTGGGCTCCTCCAACTACCACCCCAGAGCTGACTGTTGAAATGAGGTGAAAGAGGGAACTGAGACAGAGGGCTTCAAACTGTACCTTCCCCAGCACTCTACAGGTGGGTCCCATTTGCTCTGCCCACAGCAATGATGCCATAAGGGTGCAGGGCCTAGAGAGCTATAGAGAAAAGACTAGGACTGACCCACAGCTGGAGACCCAGGACAGCTCACCCATGCTGTTGGCAATCTTTTGGGCAACCACCCTTTTCCAGCCCTCCCTACCGGCCATGCCATGCCAGATACTCAGTGTCTCCTGGCAGCACCTGTCCCAGGTGCTTATCCTGACACTTCCAGGGTCCTGGATCTGCCACATGGCGGCACCGCACTCCGGGCTTGTCCCTACAGGACACCAGAGTCCTCAGACTTGAGCCTGAGTCATAAGCAGCCACAAGGTGGAGTCCCAGTCCCCCTTCCTCCCCCTCCCTCATCCAACACCAGTCACTCCTGCGGTTTTGAGACCCAGCCTGGAGCCAGGTGGCCTGTTTGAATTCTGGCCAGTCCAGCCAATTTATTTCAGTGCCTGACCTTTCCATCTGTAAAATGGAGATGTCTATTCAGACATGTTTCTAACAGCACTCCTATTCTATCCCCCACCCCAACCCCCAACAATTCCCTTCTTCCCTTGGGAAAAGAAGGGACTGCTTCCGTCTCTGGGGCCTAATTCTCAGCCAAGTCCTCCCCCTGTACTCTGTTCTGTGGGAACAAACAGGATACTGGGAGGCCTTACTGGAGGGAGTAACATTTGAGCTGGGTACTGAAGTGTGTGTAGGAGTTTAACAGTCTGAGTAGAAGGAACAGTAGGAGCAAAGCCTGGGCACCGGGAGACGAAGGCTCTGTCTTGGGAATGACGAAGAATTTGGTGTAAGTGAAAGTTATGGGGTCCTGGAGCGGATGGGAAGGGGGCCCTCTCCCAGGGACTGCCTGCCGGTAGCTTGAACGGACGGACAATGCCCTGCCCTAGAGGCCAGGATCTTGTGGCAGAAGCCCTAGCCTGACTCCAGGCAAGGAGGCAGCAGGCCTGTGGCTTCTGAGGAGACCTCTTCCATGCTGGGGGTGGGGGTAGGGGAGAATTCAGCCACAAGTTACAAAGCAGATCAGCCGCACCCACCAGGGACCCCCAACAACATATTATACCATAGGACCACGTTTCATTTTACATGTGTGCAAACTGAGGCACCAAGAGAGGAAAACTGGACCCTTGGCATGATGATCACTGACTCCTAGCAGGAGTCATGTAGGGTCACCTCTCAGCCGAGACCCAGTGACCCCAGGCTGTGAGCCCAGTCCTTCCCATCCCTTCTTGTCACTTGGAGAGGGAATGCTCTACCTGGGGTGACTTTGGTGTGGCTCAAGCCCTGGTGGCCATCTGCTGAGAAGCACACAGAGGAGAGAAAGGGGACATGGGAAGCAGCAGAGAGCATTCTGGTGACAACCAGCTAGGACCGCCCCCCCCCCCCAGGGCCCCTGAGTATAGAGTGACACCAGGTGAGTGTTGTCATCTGCAGCAGAGCCAACGGGAAGATGGCAGGGGCCCGGCCTCAGTGTGCAGGTGTGTGGGAGGGAGTCTGGCCTCATAACATGGGTGGAAGGGACAGCGACGAGGCTAGGGACCCACAGTTGGGCAGTGGAGACTGGCAGTTCTACCAGGCTGCTCTCGTGGTATTGACAGGTCACTACTGCAAGCTACTCTTTTTGGAGACTGGCGTGTGTCCATCAGCAAACAGTCCTATTGATTTAGTAAGTTAGATGTTATCAGCCCCATCTTAGAGAGGGAAGACACTGAGGTGCAAAATTGCCTCGCATTACCTACACTAGTGGGGAGGAGGAATTTGAACCCAGGAAGTCTGACTCCCCCTGTCTAGACTCAAGCCCCATGCTATGGCACCTCCCATACAGGCAACCACAGTGGTTTAGAGTGCCACCTTCCTACCTGGCACCATTCTGGGTACTGTGGATACAACAGGAAGTCCTCACTCCCGTGGAGCCTCATTCTCTGAGGCCATCCAGTATATTTCTATTCCTCTCCATGCAGCTTTGCAAGGCCATGGGGTTGGAGGCAGTGCTGGACCCTGGAGGCATAAGGAGTGACTCTCACTTGGGACTGGAGTGGCAGGGCCTGAGACCTTCTCTACTGATGAGCTGTGTCCTCCCCCATGAGCAGGGCTGCCGGGCAGCTAAGGCTGACCTCCAACTCTTGATCTTCCTGCCTCCACATCCCAAGTGCTGGGATCGCAAGCAGATGCTCCAGTTCCTGGCTGACCTGTTACACCTTTAAGAGCTTCCCGGTTGGCCTTGCCCTTCCCTGGGTGTGGTGAGAGGAAGGTGGAACGTGCAATGTGTCCACTTGTGTGCCTCAACACCCGGCCTCAAGGATAATCGCCAAGAGGCCAGCTGCACGGACACACCTGTAATCCCTAGAGTGGAGGCAGAGGCAGGAGGGTCCCAAACTCAAGGCTAGCTCTAGCTCTAGAGAGAGACTCTGGTTTTTGTTTGTTTTGTTTTGCTTTGATTTGATTTGTTATCACTCAGAAGACAGTCATTGGTAGGGTGTCAATCTTCTCCATCTACTCCTACAGTGGCCTTCAGAGCCAGGCTGGAGGAGCATCAGCAGTGGTGGCCTCAGGGGACTCTAGTAGCTGTGTTCAGATATGGTTATCTCTGTGTCCTGCTCTGCCCGCCAGTCCCAAGACTACGGCTGCTGAAGTGATGAGGGCCCAGCTTGGCCCTCCCTCTAATGTATGAGTCTTTGCCTGACCCTCCCCCCCAGGGCTTCTCGTTCTGATAAGATGAAGGGGAAATGCTCTGCAGGGTGCACAGGACCCTAGGTCACGTGGGACCTGCCTGCCCCTTCAAATGGAAGCAGGGATAAGAGATGGGTGCCTTCTGTTCCTGCGCAAACTCTTTCCCTCTCCCCCCTCTCCCCATCCTGTCCTCTCTTGCTGGAACCGCCCCTTTCCAGCCTAGGAGAACTCTTCTTCAGATTAAGTGGTCCCTTCTCCATTTTTTATGCTCCTTGCTTTCTTTGGTTAGTTGGTTTTTGGGGACAGGGTCTCACGTCACCCAGGCTGGTCTTTATTTCCTCACGTAGCCGAGGCTGACTTTGAACACTCAATCCTCCTGTCTGTATCTCTCACGTATATGAGTTATAGGTGAGAGCGACTATTCTCGGCTTATACACTTCTTCTTTAAACACCTCCCGCAACTCCACATCTGTGTGAGGTGAAGGTGAGCTGTATAATAATGTCTCCATGTCCATGTCCCTACACCTGGCTTCCCAAGCGGACCAAAGCCAAGCCCTTCCCAAAACCGATGTATCCAACACGTGAGCCATACTGCTGCATGAGCTGGGCCGTGGCTGGAGCGGCATGCCACCCCAGCTAGAAGAGACAGACAGCAGGTGATATTTGGTTAAACCTCCTCACCTTGGAAATAAAGGAACGGCGTCCTGAAACTTAAGACTTGGCCAGGCCACACAGCAGCGGTGGAAGAGGTCTGAGTCCCCCGACTAGTTTCCTCCCACCCTGGCATTCACGAACCTCCTTTTGTGGGGTGGGGAGCAGCACTTTAGCCTTTCCTTGGGGTGTTTGGAACATTAGAAGGCAGACAAGGGTGTTAAGGCTAGGCAGATGTTTCTAACCGGAGGGCACCCCTGGTGGATGCGGGGCCTGCATTTGGTGAGTAGGCCTCTCTTCTTGGATGGAGGTGGTGATCACACTTCATTTCTTTCCCAGGTGCTCCTGAGGTCATCATGATGTGGCCCCCACCAGCCACCTTCTCTCTGTTCCTGCTTCTGCAGCTAGGCCAAGTTCCTTCCAGCAGGCCACAGTCATCAAACTCCAAGAAACTCAGGCTGGTGGGTCCAGCGAACAGGCCAGAGGAGGGTCGCCTGGAGGTGCTATACCAGGGCCAGTGGGGCACTGTGTGTGATGATGACTTCGCTCTCCAGGAGGCTACAGTGGCCTGCCGACAGCTAGGCTTTGAGTCAGCCTTGACCTGGGCACACAGTGCCAAGTATGGTCAAGGGGAGGGTGAGTGACCGTGTTAGACTGCACCCAGAGGATGCAAAGAGATGGGAGCCAGGTTCTTTCTCTTAAGCCTGCCTCACTGAGGCTCCAGTAGAAGTTTCTAGAAGCCCCCCTAACCTTTTATGACCAGTTCAAGTGGCCTCTTGGAGGCACTTCCTGAGTATAGCTGCAGATGGCTGCTGCTCTGGCCTTGTCATTTTCTCTCGGAATGAGGTCACCAGCATCACCACTAAGTCTAACTTTTCTGAGCATAGTGATTTGTACATAGTGGGTGCTTAGGGCATGATTTGATGGACAGAAGGGTAGACAGATAGACTAGGAATCAGTCACTAGTTCCACCTGCCATTTTCCAGAAACAGTTTCTGTGGACCTGACACCAAGAGGAAGCAGTGCTCCCCAGTGTTTGGCAGTGTAGGGTCCCCCTGAGAGAAGATGCTCACTCTCCTTATCCCTGAGATCACCTCCCCTCCCCCACAGGCCCCATCTGGCTGGACAACGTGCGTTGTCTGGGCACCGAGACCAGCCTGGACCAGTGTGGTTCTAATGGCTGGGGTGTCAGTGACTGCAGACACTCAGAAGATGTTGGGGTGGTATGCCACCCACAGCGCCAGCGTGGATACCACTCTGAGAAGGTCTCCAATGCCCTTGGGCCCCAGGTGAGGAGGATGTCCAGGTGTGGTCCTGAGCCAGAGGCTGGACAGGGCAGAGAGCCTCCTTCACAGTGAGCCTGGAGGACGGAAAAGAGATGAGCAGCACTAGGGCTGGGCAGAAATCCCCATCCCAGCTTAATGCAGAGTGGTCAGGGGCCCAGAGGCTAGACCTGGTGAGAACCTCAGAAGCTGTTGCCCGGGAGGGAGGCGGACATGGGGCAAGGGGCTGCTTCACCCGCAAGGCTTGGCCACAATTGCTGCCTCTTCGTAAGCACAAACAAGCCCAAGCTAAAAACAGCTCAAGCCAAACAACAGTAATGGGCAGGGCAGGGAGCTGCCTCCTACCCTCTGCTTGCAGGCAACCTCTGCCCGAGGACAGCTGGCCCTGGCACCCTGGATCTGCAGTGGGCCACCATGGGGGCACCACAGCGGTTTGTGATGGGTGCTATGGACACAACTAAACAGGCGTTGGTCTCAAACAACCATTCTTGCCCATTTCAGATCTTTTCAGGGTGGCACAAAGAAGGCCCCTTCATGCCCAGTAAATACCAAGGAAGGGCTCCTGTCCTGATTCCAGTTTGATAGCTCTGGGGAGGAAAAGGGTCTAGACAAACCAAGACTTTGGCTTCTGCTTTCTCCTAGAGGCTTCAGCAAATGCCCACTGCTCTCTGAGCCTGACAATGAGGGGTAGGAAGATGGCTCTGAGCCTGGCTTTCTCAGGGAAATCTGCAGAGGCCTACAGGAGGCCCACGACCCCAGGGGCATGGCCAATGGTGAGGTGAATCAATGTCTTGCAGGGCCGGCGGCTGGAAGAGGTGCGACTCAAACCCATCCTCGCCAGTGCCAAACGGCACAGCCCAGTGACCGAGGGGGCCGTGGAGGTACGGTACGAGGGCCACTGGAGGCAGGTGTGTGACCATGGCTGGACCATGAACAACAGCAGGGTTGTGTGCGGGATGCTGGGCTTTCCCAGCCAGGTTCCTGTCAACAACCACTACTACAGGTAAGAGAGGCAGGACTGCCAAACTGGATATGTGTGTGTGTATGTGTGTGTGTGTGTGTGTGTATGTGTGTGTGTGTGTGTGTGTGTGTGTGTGTGTGTACGTGTGTGTTGTAAACCTTGAAGGGTTCGGTGAGGTTCTGGAAGGACACATTGATGAGAGTGGAGGTCTGTGTGGCAGGGTAGTCATATATGTTGGGACTGGAGAAAAATAGCTAATTGAGGACATCTGGACTTGCTGAGTTATGGGTCCCTTGAGATAGCTAAGAGTGAGCAAGGAACTACAAGGTCCCAAGAATAGTCTAGAAGTAGGCAAAAAGTAAACTTCACGCTTGCCAAACCAATAGAAAGAACTCACAGTGGTACTATGACAGCACAATTGAATGGAAACTTTGTGTCCCTTATTAAAAGGATTTAACTAAAGAGCCTTACAGTGCTGCCCACAAGAGTAGACAAAATGCATTCTGGTCTTGGCTCCATCAGGAAGTAGCTCTGGGCCTTGGTTGGGGCACATGACCCTCACCCATCCTCTGCTGGGACTCTGCTGTCCAGGGAACTCCTGCTCTGACTACAGCCAGGCTATAAGTGGGTTGCATGCGAGCAAAGCCTGGGGGTGGGGAGTTTGTGTCAAGCAGACATAAAAATACCCTGCCAGAAACGTGGCCAAACCGTCCCAGAAGATTACATCAGCTCCATAAATAACTACCCACAACCTCAGTCCCACCAGCTGTGTCGGTGACACCCTCAAGTATTTCTCAAGACAGAGGTCTCTCCCTGGGGACCTCTAAGTCATCTAGCCTGGCCCACCCCTATTGCGTTGCCACATGTCTTCTAGGCAGTTGCCGGTCCCTTATTTTGGCTTAGAGGACCCTGAATAAAGAGCATGGTGAGCAGCCATGTGATTCTATCCATGGGGGTGAAGGGACAATGGTTCCTTGGCTCCTTGCTACCTAGTAATTGTAAACCAGGCCCTGCTGACTTACTCACCTCACCTTCAGCAGAGTGGCCCTGATTACAGCCTGGGTGGGAGTGCCCTCCCAACTCTTCAACAAGGCTCCTAACTTCCACTGTTCCCGGGAGACCATTCCCAGATATCTTCTCTCAGGGACTCCCCCCTCCAAAGGCTCTCTTCCTCTGGCCCGGGGGGGTGTATGGGGTGCGGGCAAGAATGAGTCACATATTCCAGGGCATCCCCAGCCCAGTGCAGACCTCAGGGTGAGCTGAGGGACCCTGCTTGCCTCCCTGTGAAGCCGAAGGGTGGTCGTCATTATCTGTGGGGTGGACATCCTGTCAGACTGACACATACCTCAGTATTGAAGTAGGATCCAGGAAAACGTCTATGAGCTGTGAAGTCTGCTGTAAACTACAGACCTGAGGAACCATGGTGCGTAGGGGGCAGTTTTTACATCCCTCTACCTTTCCTATCTGTTTTCTCTACCACAGAAAAGTCTGGAATCTGAAGATGAAGGATCCCAAGTCTAGGTGAGGAGTCATAAGTTAAGAGGACAGGCAAGGGGTATGGCATGAAGTGCCTCGCCCTCTCCTTCTCTGGTCCCTCCCTCCCCCCTTCCCTCCTCTGAACTCCCTCATCCCCACTCAAGCCCTCCCCTCACCTCATATTTTCTTGTCTTCCAGGCTGAACAGCCTGACCAAAAAGAATTCCTTCTGGATTCACCGGGTTGACTGTCTGGGGACCGAACCCCACTTGGCCAAGTGCCAGGTACAGGTGGCTCCAGGAAGGGGCAAGCTGCGGCCAGCCTGTCCAGGTGGCATGCACGCTGTGGTCAGTTGTGTGGCAGGGCCCTACTTCCACCCACAGAAGCCAAAGCCCAGACGCAAGGAGTCCCGTGCAGAGGTAAGGTCCTGGGGCGCTCCTGACCAACCTGAAGGTGCAGGTCCCTGTCAGTACCCTGCCCAATGGGGAGCAGAGAGAGGAAGCATAGCAGGGGAGTGGGGTGAGGGGAGCTGGGTCACAGAATAAAAGAACCTGGGGATTTTTTAAAAGGAGGTCATTTATCACCCCTCCCCCACATAGATGGAAAGCTGACATCGCTTGCCATGGATAGAAGGCAAGCGTGAAAATAGTAATTAAATTGTAGCTGCAACCCATTGAGGGTGAAGGTATTGAACCTGAGCCTGCCCTTTTGTTTAAAAAAAAAAAAAAAAAAGTAGGTGAGAGAGAATGTTAGTGAGCTCAGCACCACCTCCACGCTCCACAGGTCACTACAGAAACAGAGGTCTATACAGGCAAAGCTGCGGGGAGTCAAAGGCAGGACTGGAAACTGGGCCTTGGCTCTGGCCCATAGGGCTTTCAGGAGCCCCACCCCTGAAGCTGGTTTTCTCCTCTTTAGCAGGAGCTGAAGGTGCGCCTGCGTTCTGGGGCTCAGGTGGGTGAGGGCCGTGTGGAAGTGCTCATGAACCGCCAGTGGGGCACAGTGTGTGACCACAGGTGGAACCTCATCTCGGCCAGCGTTGTGTGTCGCCAGCTTGGTTTTGGCTCTGCCCGGGAGGCCCTTTTTGGGGCCCAGCTGGGCCAAGGTGAGCAAAGAGATCCAGGGTGTATAAGAGGGTCCAGATGTGCAGCCAGAAGAGGAAGTTCACTCTCCAGGGAGGGGAAGTCACGGGTGTGATTTACCGAGGAGCCTCACACTGTACACTCTTCCTGGCAGGGTTAGGGCCCATCCACCTGAGTGAGGTGCGCTGCAGGGGGTATGAGCGGACCCTCAGTGACTGCCTTGCCTTGGAAGGGTCCCAGACTGGTTGTCAACATGCAAACGATGCCGCGGTCAGGTGCAACATCCCTGACATGGGCTTCCAGAACCAGGTGGGTTTAGGTCTGAGTACGTCCTCAGGCAGGGGTCTGGGGCTGGCCTGGAGAACTCTCTTCTCTGTCACCTGGCCCTACATGTATTCCCACAGATGCCAGAGGGACATGGGGCTTTACTGCATACACACTGGCCCACACTCCCAGGTCCTGAGCAAAGCTGAGAAAGAGGGTGTCACCAAGCCAGGGCCACAAGCAAGTAGTGCTGGGGAGTGGCACTGGGGACTGCGGGCTAGTGGCTGGTGTCTTTGAAAATGGTGTTCCCTCCCCAATGGGTTGACAAGGAGGCAGATACAAATGCTCTTGGCGAGCTGGGTCATCACTAATGGTGGGAGATGTTAGGTAGGAGGAAGCCCTTGCCAGATTTCTCTAGCATGTAGGGACATCACACACCAGCTAATGAACTAAGCTCACGTTATGGAAGACAGGGGGAAAGAGTCTGGGGTAGGACCACACTACACTGATCTGGCAGCTTGCAATCCTGGCTTCTCCCCTTACGCACCTCTGACTATATTACAGGTGCGCCTGGCTGGTGGGCGCAACTCCGAAGAGGGAGTGGTGGAGGTGCAGGTGGAGGTGAATGGGGTCCCACGCTGGGGGACTGTATGCAGTGACCACTGGGGGCTCACCGAAGCCATGGTGACCTGCCGACAACTTGGTCTGGGATTTGCCAACTTTGCCATCAAGGTAGGTACCAGACCGGCTCCTCCGCTGCAGCCTCAGCTTCTGGGGCTAGCAGCAAGGACTAAAATCTCTGCCAGAGCTGCTGGCCAGTTCATTCATTTAGTAGTCACCAATTGGGTGCTGGGGATACGCAGGAGTACAGCGGGGGGGAGGGGGGGCAGGGAGGGCGTTCAAATGACCTGGTATATAGCTTCATCTGAAGGAACCATGAACTTGAGCGACCTAGACAAGGAAGAGGAAGAACAAACAGCCCATAGAAATGAAAGGCTTGTTGGCAGCGAAAGTTTGATTCAGCTGAAGAAATGTGGAGCCAGGGTTGCAGTGTGCTCTCCAGGGAGGGGCTGCAAAGGCCAAGGGGGTTGGAGGATGCAGGGGCAGGACCACTATACCTGAGCGCACAGAAGGTCTGCTGACCCGTGCAAGGGCAGGCATCACTCACAGGCCTGCGCTCTGTCCTGGCTGGGATGTGAGGAGCAGCTGCGAACGGGGACACAGTAGTACTTGATGTGGGGATGAAGGGCTCAGGCTTTTCCTGCTCAAACAGCAGGGCTGTCTTCTTGGACATTGGATGGGACAGTGCCACAGGGAAACTCTTAGTATCAGAAAGGATAGCCCACAAGGTAGGCCTCTGGTCTGGTGGGGGCGGTGTGACGGAGGCATCGGAGTGACTTGCACTGTAGTGCCTCGCTGTTCTGAAGGGATGTACTGGCTGTCTTCCTAGGACACCTGGTATTGGCAGGGGACACCGGAGGCCAAAGAAGTGGTGCTGAGTGGGGTTCGCTGCTCAGGCACAGAGCTGGCCCTTCAGCAGTGTCAGAGGCATGGGCCTGTGCACTGCTCCCACGGCTCAGGCCGCTTCTCAGCTGGGGTGGCCTGCATGAACAGTGAGTAATGGCGGGTGAGTGGCCGGGTCAGGGAGCGCACACAGCAGCGCCACCGTTCTCCAGCTGTCACGTCCAGATGCAAAGCCTGCTCCTACTCATGGAGTTTCTGTCAGAATGAAAACTGAGAAAACACAAAAGCACAGGGAACTAGGAGAGGGCTTTTTCAATTTGGGAAGTGTGAACAGCAGTTTAAAGAGTGACACAGAATTGAAAGTGTGGCAGTCTATTACATTTAGTAAGGTAATGGTTTTTCTCAGAACTGTCTGTGTGTTGAGTTTACAACATAAAATGGATTTGTTGTTGTTTGGGTGGAATCCTTTGAAATTCACTGTAGAGGATTGCGCAAATGTGAGGCGCACCAGAGCCTAAGGCCAAGCTGTGGGGTTTGCCTGAAAGGCTCGAGGGCAAGATAATTTTGTAGCAAGAGTTTGCCCCACAGACCCAGATCCTCAGGGTAGCAGCATCTGTTTGACATTGACCAACAAGCCCTGAGCCAAGATAATTACATCCAGTCCAAAGGCTGCAGGCTGGCACCAGCCCCGGAGGCCACTTGACCTCTTCCCAGCCACGCTTCAACCCCATGACATCTTAACCTGTCAGTGAGCCCTCTGTGTAGCACACCCTGGGGGAGAGCCCTGGGCCTACCCTTCTCACCCTCCCCTGAAGAGACATGATGTCAGTGGCATCCTCTACAATCAGGCCTCACAGCATGCTGCTTGCCAGCTCTCAGTCCCCTGCTTGGCAGCCTTGGACTTTAACTACCTCCAGCACAGCCGTCATATTGAGCATATTGGTGTTAACTGCCAGGCAGGTGGCTGACCCGTACTCACCGCCACCACCTCCCTCCCCATACATACATACATATATATTGACTCTTCTCCTGGTTTTTGTTTGTTTCCCCCTCACTCTCTCTGCAAGCTCTCTTTTCTTTCACGAGTTCAGGTCTGTCAGTGGTCATATCCTCATCTCTCCAACGTAAGCCACAAGAATTTCAAGTGCCTGTTTAGTGCCGTGACAGGCATCATGTAGCATAGCATACTCCAAGTCCAGCCAGTGAAACAAGCCACATCAGCACGCAGCCTTACCCCAGGTGCCTCTGCCCAGACACCTAAACCCCAACACCTGTGAGAAAGACCCTTTCTCTCTTTTGAGGTCACATGGCAACACCAATGGACCGTTACATACCAGTTCTGACACATGAAGGACAGAGATAGATAGCAGAGGCTTCAGGAGAGAGCCCCTAAGGAGAGGAAAGAGGCTGAACTGACTAGTGAGACTAGGCACACTGGATTAAAAATTTTTTTTTCTTTTTAATTGTTATTGTCATTGAGTGTGTTATGTGTGTGACTTTTGGGAGTCAGTCCTCTCCTTCCAGTTGGAAGATAGGGTTGAACTCAGGTCGCTGGGCTTGCACGACACGCACTTTTATTGGCCGGGCCACCTTGCTGACCTCAAGTTAAACTTCTGCATGCAGAGAGGCATTGGACATATGCTGGCTGCCTGAGAAATGAATGCATGGGGACAGTGTGGAAGTGGCCAGGCTAGAGTGGACCTAGAAGGAGCACAGAACCATGGCTCAGCAGTCTGAACAGCACAGGTGAGGGGCAGCCTCGAAGACCAAGTCCTTCAGTTGGCCTTTCCGGTCCTCTCACTCCAGCCCAACAGACACCGAGAGGCTGAGGCTCAGGGAAAGGCAGGAGCTTGGCCGAAACAACCAAGCGAGGTATCAGCAAAGCCTTTGAGAGGTTTTTACCCACTAAGCTACACAAAGGCCCTTTGGAAGATGGAAAGCACTTTACAAAAGAAATATAACTTGCATCCATTTCCCGTTTAGTGCGGGCCTGACAGTGCTCTAGGCATATTACAGACACTACCTGTTAGTATCACCAGTATGATTCCCACCTTGTAGATGACAAAAATGAGACACAAAAAACATTAAGCAGTCAGAGCTGGTAAATGGTACAGTCAGAAATTCAGCCAAGAATGAACAATGACTCCAACCAGCAACCAGAGCCCTGACAACGAAGCTGTCTCCCAGGTGGAAGCGATGGGCTCCTGACCGTCACCTTCCTTCCTGTGCTGCATCGGCAGTCTGGGGGCAAGTCTGTGCTCATGCTGGACAGCAGGTCCTGCTGCCTCCTCACCCCCGCCTCCCAACTTGCCCCCTGCCACCCAGGTGCTCCAGACCTTGTGATGAATGCCCAGCTGGTACAAGAGACGGCCTACTTGGAGGATCGTCCACTCAGCATGCTGTACTGTGCCCATGAGGAGAACTGCCTCTCGAAGTCCGCGGACCACATGGACTGGCCCTACGGACACCGGCGCTTGCTGCGCTTCTCCTCACAGATCTACAACCTTGGTCGGGCCGACTTCCGTCCCAAGGCTGGACGTCACAGCTGGATTTGGCACCAGTGCCACATGTTAGTACCTGCCCACACTTGGCTCTAGAGGGTTAGGGGCAAAAAGTGGAGCCCAGGAACTCAACAGTTTGTTTTCCCCATGCCTCAGGCAAACTCCTGGTAAGTCCGCCTTTCTAGCCACTTGGCTGGTCTTGGCCCCGGAAGACAAGGGGATCTCCTACAGCATCTATCTGCTCCTCAGCCTTTTCATCTGCCTTAGATGCACCTGTGTGGGTGATGCTTATGGGGCTAGTTGGCCATAGCAATATCCCAGAGACAGGTGATGGCCAGCGGTTGGTCTCTGCTAGCATGGCATGACACACTTTTCCCATATTGGACCTAAGGTAGTCCCTGTCTTCAGAAGCCCAGTAAAGCAGGAAGTCCAAGCAATGTGGAGACCCAAAACAAGATGCTGGTTCTGCAGAAGAGACGGGCAGGTTTCTGCTACAATAAAGCGAAGCAGGGAATGGCAGGGAACAGACAGGTTTGGAAGGAGAATGAGCATCTTTTCTTATAAAGAAGCTGCAGACCAGAAAGAGGAGAGGCAATGCCTGTGACGGAGGCAGGGTGGAAGGGGGAATGTACTATTTTCTTTCAGAACATAGCCATGTGTGGGGAAAGCTGAAGAGACTGGGTAGCGATCAGAGGACTTGGCCTTGCCTGAGTTAATGAGCACCTTTTCCTGTAGCATGCACAGAGCTGTAGCATTACCACTGGATTGGAAAATATGGTAGCAATTTGGTCCCAGGTTGACGGAGCAGAGTAAACTCGCTCCCCATCTTCTTCGCTGCTAGGCCACCTCTGGGCCAATGCTCCCCTTCTCTCCCCGTCCCCAACCTCTGCCTTGGACCCAGCAGCCAATGAAGGCCTCCAGAGGCAGTGTGTACCTCTTCTAATTGAATTAAGATTCCAAGTAAAGGGGACAGCTGTGTCTTGCTGCCTGGCAAGGGTGCCAGCAAAAACGTCTGTGGCCATGGTCATCTTGGGTTTAGGAGGAAGGGAGGGCATTGCCCTGTTATTATCGCTTTCCTCCTTGAGTAATGATGGGGCCACAGCTTTCCCTGCTAACCTCTGCAGACGACCAACCCCTCCTGCTGTGGGGCTGACGGCTCTGCTTCTTCCTCAGGCACTACCACAGCATCGAAGTCTTCACCCATTACGACCTGCTCACGCTCAACGGCTCCAAAGTGGCCGAGGGGCACAAGGCCAGCTTCTGTCTAGAAGACACAAACTGTCCCTCAGGTTCGTGGGTTCCTAGTCACATTGCTTCCTGATGTATTTGGAACAGATTTCTCAAGGACCTCTGGGGCCAACCTCTCTTCCCTGCCCATCAGCCCCAGGCTCAGCAAGATTCTAGCTTGGCACTAGCGCTCAACGAGATTCAAAACTTCAATTTCTGCCTCCCAAAACCTTCGGTGGACAGTCCTCATTTCCTCTCAACTTCTAGCTCTTAAAAAGTGCTTAACACTCTCAGCAGCTTTTGGAGGACAGGGAATGTGTTCCTTATTTGTATCCCACAGTCCCATCCCTGAGAAAGGTATCCAGGTAAACACCTGCTCTCCTGAGGGCTGGTGGTTAGAATTAGCACAGGAGGGCTGGAATCCCCACCCACGACTCTTAGGCCAACAGGAAGTTTTACTAGAGCATCCAAAGTAACACAGTCTTTGTCATGAATGTTTCTGCCTTGCCAAATTCAGTCAGCAGGAATTCTATTCTTGGGCAAGTTTTAACTGAAGCACAGGCCCCAAACCCATGGACTGGGCAGAAGTGCACTGATCTGTTACAGCCAGTTTGAGGATTAAACTGATGACGCTTGTGAAGGGTCACAGAATGCTTGGTCACGCGTGCCTTCTTGGTGCTATGGTAACTGTGTACTCTTCTTTACAGGAGTGCAGCGGCGCTACGCGTGTGCCAACTTTGGGGAACAGGGGGTGACTGTAGGCTGCTGGGACACCTACCGGCATGACATCGATTGCCAGTGGGTGGACATCACAGATGTGAGTCCAGGGGACTATATCTTCCAGGTAAGGATGATTGTCCAGCAGCTACAGAGGCTCCAGGTGTCAGAGGAAGGTGGTTTCCCACAGGATCCAACAGACCTATCCCTTTTAGGAGCTAGCTGTGTTGTAGGGGAAGAGCCCCAAGGAGACCCCAAGGCTCTGGGTTTGAGTACTGATTCAGTAAATACTGGGCAATTCCTAGGCTTCATCTCTGCATCTGTTAGGAGGGACACTGATGCCTACGTCCTGGGGGTGACTGAGGACCAGCAAATCAGGGCACTTGGTATTATACGAGGTGAGGTGTAAAGGACCCTCTACGTGTCACTTAGGAAACGCATGGCCCACTTTGATGTCCCCTTCACTGCAGGTGGTTGTGAACCCCACAAACGATGTGGCGGAGTCGGATTTCTCCAACAACATGATGCGCTGCCGCTGCAAGTACGATGGGCAGCGAGTCTGGCTGCACAACTGCCATACAGGTACCTCGGCCACGGGGACACCAGGACTGCACAGCTGAGGGAGCTGGCTAGCTTTAGAGGTACACCTGGGCACACGCGCAGGTGTGTGCAGATGGCTATGGACAGGATGGCCATAGTGTCCAGACCATCAACCTCACCACCTAGCAACCACGATCCTTGAAGAATGGCTGACTGGTTTCCAGTCTTTCAGCCTCTTTCCTGTCCTCTCATGCCACATCAAGATGGGTGTGGTGGCGCATGCCTTTAATCCTGGGAGGCAGAGGTAGACAGATCTCTGAGTTTGAGGCTACCCTGGACTACACAATGAGTTCCTGACAGTCAGAGCCACATAGAGAAACTCTGAATCAAAAAACAAGTACGTTTCCAGTCCACACTTGCTCTGCTTCCTGTAGTTTCCTGAACTGCCTTCTTCCCAGGGAAAAGTTCTCTTTGGTCTCCACTTTTACCTCCAGCTACAAACAGGAGCAGAGAGGACTGGGGCACAGGAGGGAGGCAGCTGCCTAGACTTGCTAAGGGTTACGTACTTGAGGTATGGGGCAGAGCTGGCCCGTCAGTGTTTGAAGACCTACAATTGTATTGGCCACAGTAGGATGCAGGAGCTAAATGCAGCAGAGTATACAGGCATATAAGCAGACAACCTAACCTGGTTAGTACGCCCAAAGGGTAGAAAGTAAATGTGGAAGAGCAAGCAAAAATCCAGAGACCGGATGAGGTATCAGAGGAAGTGGTATTTGAGCTGGGTTTTGAGAGGGAGAGCTACAGGGAAGACAAAGAGTATTCTAAGTGACTGGCTTCTGAACCCACTCTCACCACCCTCTAAGACACTGAGGAAATCTCAGCCAAGGCTTTTCTAAGACTTATTTTTAATTACGTGTGCATGTGGAGGTATGTGCACAAGTGCAAGTGTTTATGGAGCCCAGAGGCCCTGGGTTTCCATGGAATGGAGTTACAGGCCACTGTAAGAAGCCCTGCAGTGTGGGTGCTGGTGACCAAACGCAGGACCTCAAGAGCAGTGGACACACTTAATTGCTGAGCCATCCTCACCTCATGATTTTTTAAAAGTTTTTATTTATTTATTTATTTAATGTTATGAGGGCACTATCCGCATGTAAACCTCATGCCAGAAGAGGGCACCAGATCTCATTATAGATGGTTGTGAGCCACCATGTGGTTGCTGGGAACTGAACTCAGGACTTCTGGAATAGCAGACAGTGCTCTTAACTGCTAAGCCATCTCTCCAGCCCACAGGGTTTTGTTGTTTGAAATAGTGTCCTGGTATACACTTCAGCTGGGCTGGAACTTGGGCAGTCTTCTGCCTCAGCCCCCTGAGTACAGGAATTACAAAGTACAGGATGCATCACTAACTATGCCTGGATAGTTTCCTTCTGTTAAAACAGACTATATAAGCTTCCAGGTCCCTGAAGTGCTCTCGAGGAAGGGGTAGGGAGGCCTGTGTTGTGACAGAAACGCACTTCCAAGGATCCCAAGGCCCTGGGGTTTGAGTCCTGATTCAGAAACACCGAGTAATCCCTGGTCTCCATCTCTGAAACAGGGACACTGATGCCTACATCTATGAACTTCTAGGGACCACTGGCAAATTTCAGCCAAGAAACAAAGCTTGTTTTTAGATTTCCACTGTGGTAATGGGCTTGCAGAGCTGGGGCCTTACACGGGCTATATCCTTAGCCTCATTTTAAAAATAAACTCTGCCAACAAATGGGAGAATGAGGAGGAACATTTATGTTTCACATCTGGGAAACTGAGTAGACTCTGCTGACACTGAATGAAACAAGAATGTGAGAGGAATTGGGGCTGTGCACATGGAGATAACAGAGCTTCCATAATCAGACTGGCAGGGACCCAGGGCAGTGACAGAGGACGGAAAAACAATGCCATCAGGTAGAGACCCACCATAGTGCTTACACAAATGGTAGGGTTCACTGCAGTGCACCTTGTGTGACAAATCACCTTGGGTGACTAATAAGTGACATTGAGCCCCGTGATAAAGGAATGGAAAACCACCCTCCCCTGGCTATCTAGAAGCCAGGAGATAGTGCCATGGAAGAGAGTGAAGCTGCCTGGAGCTGCAGTCACTAACAGTCCCTGAGAGCCAGAGCAGAGCACTGACCTCTTTTTCCAAAGCAAAGAAGACCCAGCATCACCCTTCCCACATAACAGACTGTGTCTGTGTCTGCCCTGGTGGGAAGAGGCCGTAGTGGGTCTGTCTACTTAGCTATTTTCCTTTGGCCCACAGGAGACTCCTACCGACCCAATGCAGAGCTCTCCATGGAGCAGGAACAGCGACTCAGAAACAACCTGATCTGAAGCCATTTTTGCACTCCCACCTCTGCTCACACACCAGATACCTCAGCTTATTGGAGCCATGCCCTTCACAGAGCCCCGACTCACAGGACAAAGGGCTAGTGACAAGGAGCACAGAGAACCTGCTCAGGAAGCCTTCCACCAGCCAGATCGTCACCCAGAGGAGGCAGCACTCTCAGGATGGCTCTGAGCCTCTCCAGAGTGCATATGGCCTATACAACATGGTCTAGAGGCTCTGGCCAGCTAACCCTTCTCTTCCCTAAGGAGCCTCAATCTTTCTCAAAACTTGATGCGCAGTTCCCAGTTGCAGGAGCTCTAAGTTCCTGAGGGATGAACTGTGACCAAGGCCCCTAACTAAGTGGTGCTTTGCAAATGTCTTGGAGGTGCAGAGGATGGAGGGACCGAAGAACAAAAGAAGTGGAGTCAGTTCTCTCTGCTATAAGCTACGTGCAAAATAAGTGTCAAAGTCTCACACGGAGAGAAGTTGGCGAATGCAGCCCCTCACCATATCCTTGCTTAGAACTCCTATCTCACACTCTGAGGCCTCTCCTTAGCGTGTTTCTAATACCCCTGAACCCCCAGGCCTTCTCTACACTCCGATGGATTAGCACCCCAGATTACTGGGGCTGGGGGACAAGTTTCACTGAAGTGATAAGACAGGGCCTTTTTCTGCACAGCAGCAAGAGATCAATCAAGAAAACAGCTGAGGTCACATAAACTCAGCCTCTGTCAGGACCTCTGCCAAGGGAGACAACAGGATGTCCTCATATCTGGCAGGCAGTCCAGTCTCTTTTAGGGTCACCCCCACAGCAGGGCTAGCCTAAATTTCAGATTTAACCAAGGCTGTTTCACTGTAAACAGACTTTTGCAATTGAGAAGAAATTGGTCAATCAAGCCACTCTACAGGCACATGAAAACAGATCTGGTAGAGTTAGGAACAGAAGACAGAGGAAACTAGAAGTGAGAACCTTAATTTAGTCAAGGACCAAGCCTGGGAAAGGCCACCATCGCATGTGAGGTGGCTGTGTTCTGCTCCTGCTCCGGTGGCATCAGACCCTGGTCTCCTTGGGCACGTCTGGATCTTCACTACACTGACAAACACACAGACGATCCTTCTAGGTGTTTAGAATGCCAATAAAGGTCGCTCATTATGGACTGCTACAAAGACCAGACCGGCTGTGCTTCCACAGCATCCAGTCCAGGGCACTGCACTCTGCCCTCTTCCCTCCACAGCTGGGATGAGCAGGCATAGAACAGACTCCTGGGGACTGCTCAGCCCGGCACATTCTCAAGTCAGTCACTAAGCTTTTTCACAGTTACCCTCCCCAGGCTCAACAGTGAAACCGGGGTCAGAAAGGCTGCGAGGCGAAAGGGAGGAATGAGAAGGTACAGTCCAAAGACTGTAGGCTTTTATAATAGAGGCTGCAAAATCAAAATGAAAGGCAGCAGGCAGAAGCAACTCACGGGGCCCTCCCCATAACACAAGAGCCACCCAAAAAGCCAAAAGGATGTGTTTGGGGTGAATACAAAGTGCCTTTTCCCATCTCCTCCGTTCCCTCATCTCCATCTGGCACAGGAAGGCTTTTTTTGGTGTAGCAATTTAGGTAAACAAGGGAAGGACTGATTTCCTATTGGATCCAGTGAACAGTGCCAACATTATACTCACATGAAGCTAGTGGCCTGGGAAGAATGTGCGGCTAGCTGGGGGCTGGGGTGGAGTGGTGACTGAGGACTAGTTTGGGCAGGGAGGTTGCCCTCAGCATCTTGTTGGATCCAGTTTCCATGAGGCCAGGTAAAGCAGGCCAGGCGGACAGCCACCAGCACTGGTCTCAGCCTCCCTGCCCACATCACACGGGTGATAGGTGCAGCCAGTTCTAATTCCTGGAAAAAGCTATACAAGGGCTGTGCTGTTAAAACTTCTGAGTTGAAGGGGAAAGACATGGGAAGGCTGGTGGCTGGCGTGACTCATAACTAGATGAGGAATGTTAACAGAACACCAACCACCAAATTCCAGACAGAACCAAAAGCCTCTCAGAAGACTTTCATCTTGGCACCGAAGTGCTAGGAAGCTCCCTCCTCAGAAGCTACGCTGATGCTACGAAGATGTTCATGCTATCTAGAGAAAACTAGAAGCGCAGGACTGTAACTTTCTAGAAATCCTACATAACCCTGAGACTCACTATACACAAAACATACATGGAGTATGAGACGCTGTTCCCAACAGCTAGCGTTGCTTTCACAGCAGCTACACCGGTCCATCCGCTCTCCTTATCTTAGGGGGGGCTGTCCCATCAGACAGTGCAGTGCTCTCCCATTAACTCCTTATGAAAGTTCGGTTTAGATATAACCAAGGATTTGACCCTACATGGACAAGCTTGAGGCAGTCTGTTTTGGGTCATGGCTGGGACGTCTTACCTCTGGCTAATATACAGCATCCCCAACTACCGGAATAATGCACAGGAAAAGAACATTTTCAATTAGGAGTAAAACAGCAATGCCCCATAACTTTCAAATGTTGACTTTAAAAACTATTCTCTAAGATTGTTTAGATGAATAATCCTGAGAGTTAAAGAGCCTAATCAGCAGGTGTGAGACAGGCTGCTAGAACACCACTGTCAGAATGAGAAGAATGTTTTGGGAATGATGAGACTTACTTAAAAACTGAGTAATAAACATGGGGCTGTACATGATTATTAGCAATGCCTTTAACGGAAGGGCACTAAACAGTTAACAGGAAATACTTCCAAAGACAAGTGACAAGAGTAGTCACTTTTTCGTTTTCTTTTTTTTTTTTTTTTTTCATTCTCAAGGTCAATCTTAGACTTTAAAAACCCACACATAGCCTGGGAGTGTAGCCCAGAGGTAAATGCTGCCCAGTAGATGCGTGCCCATGGTCTGACACGAAGAGTGTCAAAACATGACAAGTAGCCAGATGTGGTGGTACACACCTTTAATCCCAGCACTCAGGGAGGCACAAGCAGGCAGACTGCTGTGAGTCTGAGGCCAGACTGGTCTACAAAGCAGGTCCAGGAAAGCCAGGGATACACAGAGAACCTTTCCCTTGAAAAAAATAAAAATGAACAAAAACCAAAGCTATGGCAAGTATGTACCTTAGTAGTATCTCTCAGTATAAAGCAATGCTGGGGCTGGAGCAATGGTTCTTCCAGAGGATCCAGGCTCGATTCCTAGCATCTAAATGGTAGCTCATAACCATCTATAATTCCAGTCCCAGGAGACTTGTCATACTCTTCTGGCTTTCACAGTTACCAGGAATTTATAGAATGTATAAAAATAATAACATAAAATAACATGTTTTTATAATTATCATTATATATTATTATAGTATATTTATAATAAAATAACATATAGCATAAAATTATTAATAATAAAAGCCAATGTTGGAATCCTTGGCATTTTCTTTCAATGCACCCACTGTTCAAGCAGGCCTACCAATATTAGAGAGTATGTTCTATGAAGGCAGAGCACAGGCCCTACAAGTGGAGCCAAGTAAGTGGAAATAGGTGACCGAGAGAACAACGTATTTCGCACATGTGGAATGGTGGCACTGTGGAATGGTGGCACATGTGGAATGGTGGCACTGTGTAGGACCGCTGGAAAAGCAAACCTGGAATGAGAGAAACAATGCTGGGGAACTGTGACAGGGCTGCAGGACTGGACTAGCAACATAGGCAGGCCAGGACTAAGACTCGCGAGGCCAGTGTCATCTGAGGGGTATTTGAAGAGTCCCGTCCTACCATGTTTTAGACAAAGCTAATAATCCATCATTGTCATGGGCATAAAAAGAAGAGGCTTCTGCCCTAGTTGAAAGCACAATGACACCAGTTCCTGCCACTTCAGCACCTTAAAGACTAGCAGTATCATGTCTTCAGCTCCAAACTACTTTCCAAAGCCACTAAGAAGGCAGATGTGAGACAGAAAAGGCCTGAGTTGGTGGCTCTGACCTGTCCATGTCCTTCTGGAAACTGTTCACTGCCTAGAGGTGTTTATTTCAACCTGGCGGCTCATCACTGGACTGGATGGTCTGGTGCTGCTTGCCAAGTGCTTCTGGCTCAGGCTAAGATCGTACCAAGAACATGCTGTGTGCCAGATATTTCCTGCAGGGTGTCACATTTGACAGCTATGGAAAAAGGCAAGAGGTTGGAGGAAAGGTGCATAAGGAGGTCAAGGCAAGAGAAGCTGCCACACAGAAATGCCAGGATGGTCAGTTAGTTTACCGCGGGGCAGAACAGATGGTGAGCACCCCACTAACTGGGGGTTGATCAAAGTAGCACCTGTTTAAACTGTGCACAGCAGCAGAGACATGAAGGTTAGAGAGCTCACCTACAGGTTTTCCTTCTCCCGTTGTTGTTAGGTTTTGGGTGGGGGGAATTTATAAACACCAGAATAATTTATGTTATAAAACAGTCTTTAATCTCTCCCTCTCACAACGTACTACTGCTTAACTGGAGCTGGCACTCTGCTCCCTAGGACTGGCTTATTGTGAGGAAGGATGCTGTGCGGCTGGAGCAGTACCAGGCACCAAGCTTAGGACAAACTCAGGGGTCCAGATACCCACAATGCGCTGTGGGTCACTGGTTGCAGAGCTCTGGTGCCAGCAATGCAGATTCTGTATGTGGCAAGTACATCAGGCACTTCTGTCTCCATGAACTGCTTCCTACTCCTCTGCTCTCCGCTGTCCCTAAAACTGCTCTTCTCAATTTTGTGAGTACTAAGGAATACCCTGCCACGTGGGCCTCCAACCTCTATCAGTGCAGGCTGGGACCCTCTGTTCTGCTTCAGACTTCCTAGGAGTATGACCCACAATAACATGACCTGTCCACGCTGAGGACTCTTAGAAGCCCCTTCTTCCATTTTTCTTCCCACATGATGGTTCCTTTTAACACCTACCACAGTGGACAGTTCTGAATGCAGGCGTGAGGAGAGGGCTCCTCGTTCTCTCCACACCCTCCAGTCTTTTGTCTTGGTCACGTTTCCTTTTAACATGCTCATCTACACGTACACAGTGCTGGAAAGATCCTCTTGTCTCCAGAATATGAAACACTTCCTAATTCATTCCTCACTAAGTGATGTTCAAACCGCAGATTGGTCTCTGCCTTCCCAGATGTCTTCCCGTTGTTTGGCTTCTAGCCGTTTTCTCTCTGTAAATAAAAGGCCAATGTTAATCATACGATTACATGTTTCACACAGCCTCCTTTAATCAAATTACAAGACCAATTTTATCCATGAGTCAGGTGTGGTTCCTGATGACCTTTCACCTGATTCTAGAGGTTAACATCTTTTTACCTTCCCAAGTACTTTACAGAATTGACACATAAGACATTTTTATCCTTGATTCTCCTCTCCCCCCTTTTCTATCCCCCCCTCTCCCTTTCCCCCCTTTTTTTGTCATGCCGAAGATAAAACTCAGGGCTCTACATATTAAAATACAAACTGTATCACTGAGCTCCAGCCCCAGTCAACTGCCTGATAGGCAAGTCTATGGGGCATTTTTAAGATCAGCAATTGATCTGGAAGGGCTCAGGCCACTGTGGGCAATGGCACCCCTGAGCGAGCCACGAGGAGCAAGTCAGTATGCAGCATTCTTCCATGGCTTCTGCTTCAGTTCCAGTTTCCAGGTGCCTCACCCCAAGTCCCCTCAGTAAAGACTATGACCTGGGAGTTATGGGATGAAATAAACCCTTCCTTCCCCAAGCTGGTTTTGGTCATGATGTTTACCATGGCAACAGGAAGCCAAACTAAGACACCCACGGTAACGTGCACTCCTCAGTTTGTAAAAAGTATTTTATAGCACGTGTATGCATGTACACCACAGTGACATATGGGTTAGAGGACAGCTTGTGGGGGTCAGTTCTCTCCTACCAGGTGGGCCTGGGGATTGAACTCAGGTTACTGGGCTCAGTGACACAATGAGCCATTTTCCCAGACCCCCGATATTGATTTCTGAATAATAAAGAAAGATCTGAAAACACCAAGGCTATTTTGGTAAGCCAGAACCTAGCAGAACTAGCTATATTCTTGCTAGTAGGAACTTAAGTCTACCTTTGAGGCGTGTTTGGTGTTTCCAAATAACTGCCCGTTATCCCTTGTTTACTGATCTTTTTTATAACTTTTCAATAGGGATTAAGGATGTTTCTTTTCTTTTTTTCTTTTTGTATGTATAAGAGTTTGCCTACATGTGTGTCTACATACCACCTGCATGCCTGGTGCCTCTGGAGGCCAGAAGAGAGCATTGGATCCTTTGGAGCCAGAGTTACAAATGGTCTGAGCCATGACATGGGTGCTAGAAACTGAACCAAGGTCCTCTGGATGAGCTGGGTACTGGGAGTTGGACCTAGGTCCTTGAAAGAGCCAGTGCTCTTTTTCTTTTCTTTTTAAAGATTATTTGTTTATTTAATGTATATGTCTGTCCTATCTACATATATGCCTGCAGGCTAGAAGAGGGCATCAAATCTCAGTATATAGATGGTTGGAGCCACCATCTGTGGTTATTGGTTATCGAACTCAGGAGCTCTGAAAGAACAGACAGTGCTCTTAACCACTGAGCCATCTCTCCAGCCCCCATTTTTGTTGTTGTTGTTTTTGTTTTGTTTTTTTTTTTTTTTTTTTCGAGACAGGGTTTCTCTGTATAGCCTTGGCTGTCCTGGACTCACTTTGTAGACCAGTCAGGCCTCGAACTCACAGCGATCTTGAGTGTGGGGAATAAAGGCGTGTGCCACCATGCCTGGCTGAGCTAGTGCTCTTAACAACTGAGCCACCAATATGCTTTAGTCTTCCAAATTGTTCAACTAGCAGCAGAATCCCACAGGTGTCACTATTTCCCTGCTTAAGTTTAATCAGAAACAATTTAGAGTCAAACTGTGCAAGTATTTTGTAAAAGCACTCTGGGGTTCTAGAGCAGTGGTTCTCAGCCTTCCTAATGTTGCGACCTTTTAATATCCTGTTGTGGAGACCCCACCCCCAACTAAAAATCACTTTTGTGCTCCTTCATCACTGTAATGTTGCTACTGTTAGGAATTGTAATGTAAATGTCTGTGTTTTCCGATGGTCTTGGGTGACTCCTCTGAAAGGGTCCTTCAACCCTCAAAGAGTCTCCATGCAGAGGTGGAGAACCACTGCTCTAGAGTCTACTCCAGAAAAACGTGACTGCATAAAATGGAAGAAAAACAGTGACAGTTTTTGAGACAAAAAATGCATAAATCTGTGCAATTCATCTTTAATAATCTTTAATATAAACTTGGTTTTGGTTTTCCATTTTCATTAAAAAAAAAAAAAAAGAAAAAGCTACAGCAGGAGAGGCACCTGAGGCAGGAGCTCCAGCCTGACTGGACTGGGCGCTCCCCACACAGCACACACTACTGTGTGGCCACAGAGCTCCTATGTGCACAGTATTAGTTCTAACTTTATGGCTGACAGCCATTCACCTAATACCGGAAAATGTGTATCATAAGCCGTAAATGCTTCTTTTTAAGAGTTCTTGTCCACATTGACAACGTCTATAAAAGATTCTTCAAGGCAGGAACCAGGTGGATTACAGAAATCAAGGTGAGTTTAAAATTAACACTTGCTACTTCAGCCCATCTTCCAAATCAGAAAATCACTTACAAAATCTCTTAAGTATACTTGACTGTACTTTAAGGGGAAGGACATTGGCTGTGAAGTTGACTGGCACTTGGAAATGAGAGAGAAATTCCTTGCTATTTGGGCACCATCTTGTGGCATCATCTGAATATAGCAGCAAAGTTACATGAGGCAAAAACTGAGGACCAACAAATTGCAAACTACGCCAGAGGACTCAGCTGCACAGTAGGCAGGCTGGGGTTGGCTGAGGTTCTCCCTGAGCAAGGCCAAGGATAACAGACTTATCCAAAGGTGTCACAATTTCCTAAGAATGTAGTATGGTTCTGAGTCTTTAAAAGAGACGAGTTAGGCAAGATTTAAATGCAAAGCAGTCTTCGATGAAATGAATCAAAAACTGGTTGTGAATTCCAAGGAAAAAACAAATCAGGAAAATGAGTTCCTAGAACTCAAATTTTTTATTAATATAGGAAACAAATCAGAAAGATTATTCATAAACAATAGAAAAATATCACTGACCTATAATTCATGAGTCCAAAATCAAAACAGTTCTGAAAACAGCTTTTGCTTTTATTTTAAAGTTTGGGTCAAAGTTCATTGCTGATAGCAAACAGACATGAGGCTGTGTGGTCTCTATATCATTTACTTAATGCGACTCATTACACACTTTGCTTAAGAAATTATCAGTGTCAATGTGTTTGCTTTTGGCATTATAAAACAAATATTATAGACATTGTGCCATCTTTGTAAAGTCTGGAAAGTTTCACAATCTGGAAATATGTCTAGAGTTAAGTGCTTGCCAACAAAAATCCTCTAACCCCTAATTTGTGTGCGTATGTCTGTAAATTCCGGTGGTAACACTTGAAAACACTAGTAACAGTAGGAAAATAAATTGAGAAGCGCAGGAAATAGTGAAAGCATGAAGCATATGAAACACAGAGGAATGTGGGTCAAATGGGACTTTGAGGTAATCCCCTCTGAGACAGGAACAGGGCAGTGACTCGGCTAAAGCTGGAGCCCAGGCCGTGTTTGTAAGTAGCATAGTTTCCACTATCCTGACGTCTGAAAACTTCAAAAAGAAAAGGAAAAGCATGTGAAGAGAATAACTGAAAGAAACACATCTCTTTATCATAGGAAGATTCTAGATGATGTAGTGCATGAGAGCAGCTATCGTTAGCACTGCCCCACAGAAACAGGACAGCACATGGAGCGAACAGCCCACCACAGCTGTAAGAGCAAGGAGCCAGGAGAGAACAGAACATCACAAGTGAATGATTAATCTGAAACATTTACATAAACTGGCCCTGAAGACTTCCATTCCCAGATGAAAATAAATGGACAGAAATGCCCATTGCACGAGCTGTGATTCAAGTCAGCGAGCCTTCAGCTGCTGCTTCTCACTGAGGGAAGAGAGGTGCTGAAGTCTGAAAAGAGAACACTGAGGTCACGCTTTATTTGACAAAAAAGGGAAGGAAAGAGAAGGGCTGCAAATGAAAGACTTTCAAAATTTACTCGGGCACTTAAAAAATGATCACAAAATCCACTTGTAGCCACCTACAGAGTCATAATCAGCAAGCTTTGTGAAAGACAAGCCTGGGCAAATGTAATTGCCATCCTTTATTCCCTGACAGACTCAGTAGATCAAGGAGAAGGAAGCTGGGTAAGCAGCCTCGTGGCTCTAACAAAGTTTATCAAGTATTTATACATTCATCAGTGTACTTGAAAAATGCAACCCAGTCCTCATCAGGACCCATTTAACTGGAGAATGATTTGCAGTGTATTAAGCTCAAGAAACAATGTGCTATTTATTTTAGCAACACTTGACGTGGTCAGTTAGTCCTAATGTTGACATTTTTGTCTCTTATTTAGAAGCAACAACAAAAAGTTAGGCAAATATTACACCTCCACACACACACACAAAATCACACATTTATAATATGGTTAGAAATGAAGTGAACTTCAAATAATAGGACAGGAAAAAAGGAAATACCCTGAAAATCTGATTATGGCCAGTAATGCAGAACTGCAAAACAATGGAATGGGTAAGGTTTCCCAGAGGTAGCTACCATGGGTAAATAAGTTTTACTATAAAAGAACACGTAATATCCAGAGATGATTCAGAGTCACAGTGATTTAATCAGTCAAACTACATGACCAAATTATTTGCTTCCTTTGCTTTGGGCCTATGAGCCAAATGCTGGCCTTTTAGAACCAGCCTACTCCTAACCATGAAGTGATATTAAGTTATGAAATGAAATTATGGCAGACTTGAAGAGGAGAGAACAGCTTATTCTGAGAAGCAACAGCATGCATTTCTAATTTTAATCAGCAATCAAATATTTGGAATAGCGAACATGGACAAACTTTACAGATATTCCTGTCTTGAGTCCATTGCTTACGTGGCTTCATCACTCAGCATGAGTCAGTGGTTGAGAACACACAGTATGATTTGCTTTAAATGACTTGGCACATCCTTCTCTTCAACTCTTTCAGAAATAGCGTTAGTGAGTCTCCCTTAGACAATCTAGGTAAAAGCTGTTCCATTAAAAGGTTAGGAGAGTCCAAGTAGGATAGAAAAGTTCTTTCAGAAAATGTCAAAAGATTAGGTATGGTCAACTGTTTTGGGGGCAGGGCGGATCAAGTTTAGAGTACCATAACATTCATGATCAAAATACCATCCATATATAGACAATGAACACATGCCATGTATCTTTTTTTGTCCTCAATACCCTGGCAGTCAATAGAATTCTTCATGCAGAACAAAGAAGGGTTAGATTAGCGTATGGATTTTGGTCCATGCTAATTCTGATCAACTGGCAATGGGCATGTGAGGACTTGCCAAGGGAGGATGCCATGACTAATCAGCAACACCTGTTACATGTGATGGACGAATGGTAATACATAATATACTCCTGTCAATACTGACTCATGTCACACTATAACACAGAACAGTATCTTTAATATGTAAAGCACTTTTTTCAACGTTTTACACATTAAATTATGTTATACTCAAAAAATTCTCCATGGGTAGGTAGGTCAAGCATTACTTCCACTTAGTTGGAAAGTGGACAAAAGAGTGAAAGACCTGCTAAAGCCACACAGCTAGTTAAATGGCAGCAGCTCTATGACAGCCCAGATTTCGTTATTTCCTTAGTGATCTGCCCTTGGTCTTTAGAGTAAAAGGCTACTAGTAAAGAATGATTATCAGATTACCAGATGTTCTGGATTCCCACTCAGGAAAAAAGGAAGAAAAACAGGTTTAACTACCACACAGATTTAAATCAGACAAAAGAAAATGTTTCTGTCAGTTAAAGCTGTTACTACCTATTACTGTAGTGCATTCTCTGGAGATTTCTAACATTTATTTACAAAAGTAATATTTTCCCTGAGTGGAGGCAGAAAAGATGTATGAGTTTTAATAAGAGAAGCCTACATTCAAATCCTTCTCTCATTTTCCTAGGTGGGTAACCTAGGACTGATTGTCACTTAACCTCATGGGGCCATCTCTAAACTGAAGACAGTATCTTGCATCAGAAGTATGAGGACAGTGCTACCAAAATGACTACTTGAAAGTCCCTTTCCTCAACGAAACCCTTTTATTCATTTCTTATACTAAAAGTCTTCAGAAATAAAATGAGAGAAGCTGGGATATGGTTCGGTAGCAGAGTGCTTGCCTTGCACTGGCCCTGTGTCCAATCTCAATACCACACAGGAAAAAAGGAGAGAGAGAGAGAACAGTGGGAGAGTGAAAGGAAAGGAAAAATAATTGCTTAAAATATCAGAGTAATCCCTGTTTTGTGCTTTGCTTAGTGCGTACAGTCACCACGGGAGAGGAACAAACACACGAAGTGAGGAGCCTGTGCTCCGTACAACTCCATGAGAATGTTCAATACTACACAGAGAATTCCCCATCTCTACAGAAGAGCTCTGCTGTAGAGCAGTAGAAGAGTCTTCTGTAATACACACATCAATATACAGAAAGAAGCCATTCCATTGGTCTCTAATTACAACCAAAGCCTTCTTGAGTTCTAGTTACTACGGGAGCTGAGACGCTGATCAGGCAGGCTGGTCACAAGTTAAAGTTCAGCACAGGCAGCACAGTGAGAGCACCACCTCAGACAGACAGACAGACAGACAAACAAACAAACAGAGGCTCATTGTAAAAAGCAACAGAGATGCTCACATCTATAATCACAGCACCCCAAATTTAATGTAGGATTGCCATAAGTTCAAAGGCAGCCCAGGCTACATAGTAAACTCTAGGCCAGCCAAGACTACAGAGTAAAACTGTTTCAAAAACAAATAAAAGCAATAGGGTGCTCACTCAGCTAACAGTCTCAGTTTTAAACTGCACAGCAGAAATGTCCTTTGGATAGCAGAGCATTTAAAACAGATGCCACAAGAGAAACAGCATGCTGGTGTGCCTGTCGAGAACCAGAGACACTCACACGATGTTATCTGAGCAAAGCGAGAGCTGCAGTATTTGTAGACACAGGTGGTGGTGCACTTACTGGGAAGGCATTGCACACAGCAGAAGGAGTCATTAGATACCACCGCCATTATCCTCTACTCATCCTTTTCTGTTTCCTTTTGCTCAGTGCTGGAACTGAACCGAGCATCTTGGGGCATGCTAAGCAAATGCCTTACAACTGAGCTACATCTCCACGTCCCTTTATTTGTCCTCTGAGATAACTGTAGTTACCACCCAAGAGTCATTTCCTTCAGAGATAACCAATACAAACGATTAGGCATGGTGCACTTTCCTCTTTAATCCAGTTCTGTTATTTACCGTCTATAAAAGCAAGAGCAATCCTATTCCTCCTCTATACTCTATAAGAAAGCTTTGAATGGACAATGCATTAGGAAAAAAAAAATTGCCTCATTATAACCATTAAGGTAAATTAGTTGGGTTTAATTCTGAAACTGTAACACCTGCCATGATGCTCTCACTCACTGGTTATCTGGCTTGTGCAGCTGAGAGTCCGAAAGCTGCCTGCTATCACCAAAGCGTAGTGGACAGGAAGTATTAATGGCCTTCTTAGACTTGCAATAAACAAGGAGTTTGAAACCCCAATTGGTTTAAGGAAAAAATGAAGTCACTTTTTGGTAAGTGGAATTTTCAGAATTGTTTTCACTGATTCTGTAGATCTTGGGTAAAGACAAAGAGCCTGTCTAAAGCTTGAAGGTTGTTTAAAAAAATACTTCTGTGTCAAGCTTAAGTCCAAGTCTTTATCTAGAATTCAAGAGCCTATAAAGAGAAGATATATTTTAAGCCTAACTCCAAACTATAAGAAAGAAAAGCCCTGCTTACCGATCTGTGGAAATATTTTCTGAGAGCTCGTGGGTGTTAGAAAGTAATCAGAAGACAGGTAAATCTACTCTATCCAAACTGTCCTAAGAAGACAAAAATCCCTCACCAGCATCAGTTGCTGACTCCTCCTTAACCTACTTCCTAACCAAAGATCTAAGCCATTTGATTGCACCGTGGCACTGTCACAGCAGTCATGGGCCCAGAAAAAGCACAGTAAACAAGCTCTGGGCGACTGAAGTCTTTTTTTTTTTAAAGTTTGGAACAAACTGTAGAAAAGCCATGAAGGAGCTGAGAAGCTGGAGCCTATCTCTTAGTAACAGTAAGTTAATTAGACGCCTTGGTATGTGAGCAGGAGACAAATCCTCAATGTAAGGCCTGAAAACAACTTCTACACATTTGAGGGGCTTCTTGAAAATGGAAGCGACAAGATGGAATGGTCTTCATTCTTTTCCTTTTTCCTTTTCAATACAGTGAACCAGGGAACACTCACCTCGGGCCTCCTGCAGTTTCTTGAGCTCTGCTTCCCGTTCAGTTTTGCTCTGTTTGCTTCGAACCCCAAGGGCACTGATGACTAACCTCCTGGCTAAGGCTGCTGAAGTCTCAGGCCGCTCCTTTGCTGGCTGGAGAAACTCTGCGAAAAAGGAGAAAGAAACAGTAAGGAAGAGAAACCACTACAGCTCCAAGTGATTTAAGTCAGTAATTAACATACAAAACAGACCAACAAGGGCTGTATCAGCAGTAATTAATACAGCACTGACAGATGATGGTGCACGGAAATTATACAGCAAAACGCAAACAACACTGGCCGTGTTGGCTGCATTAACACAATTTCTTACAGCGTCTCTATCAACAACGGCAACAGGGAAACTAGGTAGCGATGCAATCAGAATCTGGCTACTGTACCACTTCCCTTTAGCCACCTCAAGCCGTTGCCCAAAGGGCATACTTCAAACATGGCTGCTTTCTTTTTGTCCTTAAAAACATCAATAGAAGTACTGACATAAAGAGCTGGTGTCTGTAGAACTCTGGACCGTGGGAAACTGCTGGAGCCAACAATACCTTCAGCATTGATAAGGAACACAGGCAGAGAGGTGGTAGGCTCACCAGCACACGCTCTAGCTTTGGCCTTGGCTGCTCTTGTGGCCTGCGACAAGGGCCGGATCTTCACCATGCTATGTTTAGTACCCAGAGCATCTCGAGCTGCAAGGAAGAACAGATGAAAAAGTCAAGTGATGCAGAAGGAAATTTAGGGCTATTTCTTATAAACCGTTTATTCCTAAAAATTGTGTTTGTTGGTTTTCAAGGCAAGAAAAAAAAATCATAAAATACAGAAAATATGTAAACAGGGAGTAGAGTGATGCTGACTTTAGGACAGGACCTCACCCAGCCAATGGGCTTTCTGTTTCTGTAACAACTTCATGAAACACAGCCATGCTCAACCACACACTGTGGCTGCTTTCTTGCTATAATAACCTAGTTGGGTAAGGACAAAGATTTTTGCTCCTCGAAGCAAAAACATTTTATCTGGCTCATGCAAATTCATGCTCTAGAGATGGTCCAGACAGAACTCGCAATCCAGCACCTCCGACTGCTGTGGATTCCTCTGCGTAAGCTCTATCATGAGCCCACAGTACGCATGTGTGCACATATATTCAGAGAGTAACTCTTACAGTAATCTCACTGGAGACACTATTTCAAATTCATTTGTCTGAAGGAAAAAATATAAATATTGTAAAATTTATTCTCACTGTGGTCTTTATCATGCCCGACATTTATGTGTGCAAAAGGCCTGAGCGGAAGTACGACCTACCTTTCTAACTACCAAATGCTGATTAAAGAGAAGAGGAGAGAACATGTGGGCACCAAGCCATATGCCCAAAAAGCCAGTGTTTATTCTACCACAGATACTGGCTGAGCAGTTTCAATTGGCTGGAACAGTGGGAAGTTAGAACAAGTAGCAGGAGAAAATAAACAGCAAGAGGGACCTAGGATTCCGAAGTCACTGGACAGATACCTGTGATTGGACTGGAGAAAATGCCCAGGGCGTGTGTGTCATCTACCCACTTAATAGCAAATCCTTTCTTTCTGTAACAAAAGAAAACAACTTTTACATTTCTTAAAGTTTATTTTATGAAATGTCTTTAAAATCATTCTACAAAGCATTTCATAAGATAGATGCCAACTAATTAATCCTCACAAATCTCCTGGAAAGCTACAGTATTTAAGGAACTACTTTCAAGAGATGTCCTATGAGCAGCAAATGGGAAGGGATGAACAGAGCTACGGAACGCGGGAAGGGATGAACGGAGCTACGGAACGCGGGAAGGGATGAACGGAGCTACGGAACGCGGGAAGGGATGAACGGAGATATGGAACGCGGGAAGGGATGAACGGAGCTACGGAACGCGGGAAGGGATGAACGGAGATATGGAACGCGGGAAGGGATGAACGGAGCTACGGAACGCGGGAAGGGATGAACGGAGATATGGAACGCGGGAAGGGATGAACGGAGCTACGAAATGCAGGAAGACAGAGAGGCTCATCTGGACTTGTCGCGAGTGTAAACTGTGTGTGTGGAGGGGGTTCTACATGGCTAGAGATGTAACCCAACGTGTTAAAAAAAATTAAGTCAAATAATGAAAAATACAACTATACTCATAAATGCTTATTAGTGTTTCATATTGTAGAAGGAAAATAAGGTGTGTGTATGAAGGGGGGGGGTGAAATAACTATAGCTAGCCAGAAAAAAATTCAAGAACAAAGAAATCACAGTTAAAAAAAAAAAGATTAGAAAGAATCATAACAATGAACATTTAGTATTAGAAAAAATACCTTTCTAGTTAGAAAAGAACAACACAGAGAGCACAAAGAATGATAAAACCTCTATGTTTTTGTTTGTTTTTAGACCAGGCTGGCCTTGCTGCCCCCCTCCCCCGCAAGTGCTGAGATTAAAGGAATGTGCCATCATGCCTGGCTCCGTGTATTTTGTAAAATTCTCTTAATACATGAATAGATTTTATTGTAATTAACCCATCCTCATCCTCTACCTCTAGTTATTTAGAAGGTGGGTAGATGCTATATCAATTTAGCAAAATGACAGGAGTAGGTCCTCCCCTAAGGGTTACAACCTCTCCAACTCTCAGGCATATTTACTGTACCAGGCATGAGCTCCCCCAGTTAGGCAGACTTCAAATCTAATCAGACAGCTAGTGGTTACCACCACTCCCCCAATGCACATGTACTTCTATTGCACCCAGGGGCATATCTAGCTGCGGGGGTCATTGTAGTTCACAGGCTCACAACTGGGTAAGACTGTTGGTACCTCTCTCCTGACAGCCTGCCTAGCACTACCCATTGGGGGAGGAACACAGAAATGAGATTGCCCACGACCGGCCAAGAACATGATAATGAGCACTCACAGGCCAACTTTTAAATGAACAGTGCTCATTATTTTTTATTATTATTTTTGTTTTTTGGGTTTTTGTTTTGTTTTGTTTTGTTTTTTGAGACAGGGTTTCTCTGTGTAGCCTTGGCTGTCCTAGACTCGCCTTGCAGACCAGGCTGGCCTCGAACTCACAGCAATCTGCCTGCCTCTGCCTCCCGAGTACTAGGATTAAAGGCGTGCGCCACCACCGACTGGCTTATTTTTTATTATTAATAGCAATATTCACCGAGGAGATTAATACTGATGAAGATGGTGGTGAAACAAAGTTGACTCTGGTACCTGTCTTAGTATTACATACTTTTACATTATGACTTTAAAAAATTATAAATCACTTAAAAGAAAAATACTAAAAATATCTTTCCTTTTTTAACAATTTCCTTGACAGAAAAAGTAATAGAGAAAACTTGGGAGGATTGGTTAGACAAGTTCTTACGCTGGACCACACTATAAAATGACCACAGGAGTCAAGGCTTTAAGTTAACAGTCAGAGCCTCAGCTGCAGAAAGACCTTGCCTTAGCCCGTTGAGACTTCACAGTCCTTTCAAAGCCTTTTGAGAATGGCTTTGGCGTTTATAGAAAACCCTCTCACAGATACGATTAGGAAGAGACAAAGCAAAGAGAAGCAAATGACTCAAAAGAATTAACTATTCCTTAAGCTGGTGTGGTGGTGAGTGCCTATACATAACCCAGTGCTGGGGAGAAGATGGGAAGAGTTTGAGTTCAAGGCTACCTGGGCTGCATAGCAAGAAACTGTCTCAGAAACAAAAATAGCAACAAACCCTGGTAATTCTTGAGGAAATTCTGGACATGGACAAAATAATCCTCATTTTATTAATGACAGTCAATTTTACTAATGATAATCTAAGGTAGCCCAAATTTGATATTTAATTTTATTGACTACTCTTAAAGATCTATTAGCACTGAACAGCACCTGACACTGGGCCTTAACAAAACTGAGTTAAGGACTACACATTTACAGTAAGTGTTACAGCATAGACTAAATGCCTTCCAGAAACCATTCATCCCTGCTTTCTTTCAGTTGTTGCCCCCCAATTGAGTTTACTTGATAAAACAAGTATAGAACTGTTAGTTAATTTCATCTGTTCTAGTACTTTACTTAAAATTTTTTACCAGGCAGTGGTGGCACGCACCTTTAATCCCAGCACTCAGGAGGCAGAGGCAGGTGGATCTCTGTGAGTTCGAGGACAGCCTGGTCTACAGAGTGAGTTCCATGACACCCAGGGCTACAGAGAAACCCTGTCTCTAAAAACCAAAAATAAATAAATAATAAATTAATTGATTTTCTTTTCTTTCTTTCTTTTTTTTTTTTTTTTTTTCCTTGAGAATATGACACAGGCCAGATGTGATAGTAAACCCTAGCACTTCTGAAGGCTGAAGTGGAGGGTCAGGAGTTCAAAGACAGCCTGGGCTACCTAAATCCTGTCTTAAAACAAAAGCCAACCATTTTTATAAATAAAGTGTTTTCTCAAACACAGCCATTGCTTTACATCTACCTCTGGCTGCCCTAGGAAGACAGGGTAGCTACCTGAGATATGTGTTCGCTTCTCCTTCACAGCAGAATTAGAAGCTATGCTCTGAAGCAGTCTACAAACTCAGTGGAAAGCTGGGATATGGCACAGCGCATGTATAATCTTGGCACCTGGGATATAAATAAACTGAATATTAAGTTTAAATCTGTAGCTACAAATAGATTTGATTCATTTTTAATAGCAGGACTGAAATAGTGAAGTATCCTTCTTGATGCTGGCTTTCTTCTAGACCTTAAAGATCTTTTTCTTAATAACTTTCTGGATTATCTTTCTGTTCCCAAGTCTATTTTTTATTGGAAGTTATAAATAGTCTGCGTACTTGTGATTCCTTTATCTTCTCCTAACATATACCAGCTACATACGCAGCACAGTTAAGACACTTGAAACAGACATGACTCTCTACAACAGTTCCCAATACAAACTGAGGGAAGCACGAGCACAAAGGAGAGCTGCTGTGTCTACAGAACCGAGGAGCCAGGAACATGCTTACAATCCTAGCACTCTAAAGGGGGACAGCTGGGGTTACATGCAACCCTGTCAAAACAAAACTAATAAACACTAGCAAAAAATTTTTAAAATGAGTAGAATGATTTTGGCGACTAAAGAAAGGTTACTTTAAAAACAGATTGCAACAATAAAAACAGCCCATAGAACTATTCACTCAGAAACACTGAAAGTATGCTAAAATTTCTTGTCTTTCTTTAAAGATTTGAAGCTATAAATTATAGATGAGAGCTGGGTGTGATGGTAAATGCCTGTAATCCCAGCACTCGAGGAGGCAGAGGCAGGAGGATCTCTGTGAGTTCCAGGCCAGCCTGGTCTACAAAGCAAGTCCAGGCCAGCCAAGACTACACAGAGAAGACAGGCTGTCTTGGAAAAAAAAAAGTAAGTGTGTGTGTGTGTGTGTGTGTGTGTGTGTGTGTGTGTGTGTGTTTATAAGGTAGTATGAGGGTGACTTACAAGAACTGTCTAATCAACACACCAATAACTAAAAAGAATGGGGCAACTGAGTACCACATATATGTCAAAATAAAACAGTCATGACATTTAACAATGAAAAGAATCACTCCATTTGACTTTTTCTAAAACAAACTTCAAATCAGTAATTTAATCTGAAAATTCCTAAATGACTAGCATCCTTGCCACATGGCACAGGAAAATGCATAGAGGTTTTAAGAAAAGTCCCTCTTTTTTTCACTGGCCTTAATGCCCATAAATATAACCCTAAGATCAACTCAGTAAAAATATAACTAAGCTGTCCAAACAGGAAGACACTGTGAGCAAGTACTGACATAAACAAGTGATCAGAAACAAACTACAATGAAACTGGCTTCAGATAACAGAGCTACCAGACACTACAGAAGAGCTATGCTCAATGTATTTAAGAAATAGAAAAAATATTCCAATCTGAAGCTATATGGAAGGGAAAAAAAAGCTGTTTAAAAAAAAAAAAAAAAAAAAAAGACCAAGCAGATTTTGAACTTTTTTTGAAAAAGTCAAAACACCACAATACAAACTTCTGAAATACAATAGAAATAGTTAACAACAATTAAGGAGAGTTTAGAATAGATAAAGTAAACTAGAAACCAAAAATTGGAAAAATTATTCAGAATGTCTCAGGGAAAAAGAGATGGGATATACAGAAGAGAAGTTACCAAATTAAGAGAGAAAATCTAATACCCACCCAATCTGTATCGTGGAGATGAAGAGAGACTGGGTCAGAGGCAACACTGAAGAGAAAATGTCTAAAACCTTTTTTAAAAAAATCATAAAAAATAAACCACTGATTTAATAAGTCTACATTATCTCAATTAGTAGGAATTTGAAAAAAATCTACAAAGTCCACATTACAGTTAAAATTATCAATATCAAAATCAAAGAAAAACATTCAAGAGCACCCAGAGAGAAAAAGATTACAATCAAAAGTGACATGTAGAGTGGCAGCTAACTTCTCACCCAAAGAGAAAGCTACAAGCATTAGAGTATCTTCATGTTTCTGAGAAAACTAACCACCAATCTAGAGTGGGATGTAGTTCAGTGGTGGACATTATCTAGCATACATAAAACCAGGACTAATCCTCTGTATAGTAAAAAGTAATTGTAACAAGAGTGAAACTGATAATAAGTCATTGCTACCAGCAAACCATTACTAAGTTAAATGATAAAGAATATATCTCATTCAGGAAGAATATGAATCAAACATGCCACGACAGCATGTAAGTTGGGTACAAGGTAAGAGATGAAATTAAAAAGATCTTGCAGTATGTAGAAAGAGGCAAAATTAAAATAGTTTCTAGAGTAACTGTCAAAAAACAGAAGCAGATTACATTAAAAAAAAAAAAAAAAAAAGAGCTGAGCACAGTGGTGCAAGACTGTAATCCCAGCACTTCGTGTGGCAGAGGCAGGCAGATTTCTGTGAGTTCAAGGCCAGCCTGGTCTACAAAGTATGTCCAGAATATCCAAGGCTACACATAGAAACCCTGTCTCAGGAAAAAAAGAAAAAGAAAAAAGAAATGTGAAAAAAGTCAATTTGTAAGTCTAGAAAAAGGAGGAAAAAGATAGGAAAGTATACCCAGGAGCGATGACAGGCACATATAAAAACAAACACTTGGGTAGAAGTTCAAATGCATCAATAATTACAATAAATATAAACGGACTACATGTGCCACCAACACAGACTTAGGAGTCATCACCAACAATGGTCTTTGTAAACGTTGCGACTGGGTCTACAAAGGCTACCTGGCCCTTCCAAGAAACTGAAGATCAGTCTGATATACACAGACTTTCCAATGGATCTGAACAACATGGTAAACCCGATGCTAAGACAAATGACTGAAAAAAATTTTAAAGACATGTTTTGTTTTTAAGTACCAAGATGACTTTCTCTTACCTTATCTAACATTTGGAACCACTTGCAAATACTTACTGGTAACTGCAGAAAATCCGCAAAAGGTCTTCTGTACGAAATTCTTGAGGAAAGTCATAAATTTCAATGACATGTGGGAATTCACATTCACTGAGATCAATATCGGGAAGTTCGTGGCTGTAATAATCAAATCTAGGCTCCTGGATGCTTTTCCTGTTCTTCATGTTCCCTGATAACTAGGAAGGAAGCAACACAGTAAAGTGCCTGCTAATGGGAAATCAAGGCGTCAGAGTACCCTTCCATGTATCCTGCTCCCGCCTCCATGTTCCTATTCCTTAACTTCTGGCATCATCTCTGTATTAGCAGTGTTTGTGGACAAAATAATGGCCAGGTCCATCTACTTTATAATCATACACGTGGAATGTGGGAAAAGATGTTAAAATCTCAGCAAATAAGTAAGGCATAAAACTTAACTTGTATCTATCAATTATCATGTGAGAAAATAGACTTATCAGCAAGGTGTAGATTGAGCTCAGTGACACAGCAATTGTCCTGCATATGTAAGGCCCTGGGTGTGGTGCACAGCTGATGGCTGGAGGGAGGGAGGAAGGGAGGAAGGGTGGATGGATTAATATGAATTACAAATGGCACATCCTGGAAATGGAGTTTCAGACATCAACTGAAGAGATGAATTAATACTTGTTTTAACTCATTAAACCGGCCCACCCATAATTTCCTTTCTGGAAGTGAACAAAAAGAAAATAAAGAGTTAAGAGTGAAAAACTTTTAGTTCACCTTTGATTGTATAATAAAAGGTAAGGAGAAAGCTTGCAAAGGAATTTATTATGACAAATGTAAGTAGTATAATCAGTTACACTCAAAGTCCCTAGTATAAGAGCCATGAAGGAATTAACAGTAAGGAACTGCTATCTCATTCAAAAGAAAACTCAAAAACCCCTTAAAGCTATTAACTGCCCACATTGGAAGCAACAGGAAAAGGGAAGATGCAAAGCCATGTCATTGTAGGGTCACCAGGTCTTGGAGGGACCTGTGATCAAAAGCGCAACTAGGCCCCTTCAAGTACTCCCTGGGTTACGGCATATTTTCTTCCCTGTCACTGTCATCATCATCAAAAGGAAGGAAGGAGAGAGAATTTATAATGCCAAAGATACATCTCTTCCCTTTGGAGAAGTACAAAACAGATTTAACCCAATAACTGGGGAAAGAAAAGGTATTTAGACAACATTATTCTTGCGCCTCTAGTTGATTTTCTCCTCTAATTCCTGTTTTACATGCATGGGAATATAACAATGCCTCCACCTCACAGACAGACATAAGACAGTAAGTGAGATGTGGCAGGCGCTTGGCATACTTCCTGGCATGCAACCATTTAGAAAGTAGCCCATTTTTACAGGTCAGGCTCTATGTTAGATCCAATCTGTGTAAGAGACTGTTCCTGCAATTGTACCAAGAGGTAAGGCCAACTGTGCCACAAAAATCAGAGTTTTTCCTGGGTGTACAAGAAATCTAAGCTTGTCAGACAACCAAGGGGTCTCCAATCCATAGGGACATCGAGCGCTTTCCTTTCTGCATGCAGTCCATGACAAGAAGTGGTCACAAGTAGGCAAGAAGATATTAGGTCGTGAAACTTACACAGACCCCAGAATATTAATTATTGGATTAATCAGTTTCAGGCACACTATGATCTGCAGAACCTGAAATCAGCAAGCTTGAAGACTACAAAATGACTTCCATTATGTGGGGCCCTTGTATTCTAATTATGAATTTGAGGATCAGCTTGTTAATTTCTACAAAAATAGGCTCTGGGTCTTCACTGGCTATGTTATCCAATTTGGAAGTTATCTTAATACTGTTTTCCAACAGATTTCAACATCTGTTCAACATTTTGAATGTATTATGTATGTGTTGGTGCTTTGTATTTGTTAACTGCTTGTACAACCCCACCCCAAGATTCTTACTGCAGACTGCCACGTACCCCAAATATTGCTATTTAACCTTGCCTCCCTGTTTGACTAATAAAGAAAGCCGATACCTGGGCAGGGCTGGAGGAAGGTAGGCATGGTGAAGGTTCGAGGGCTTTTGGGACAGAGAGGATCTTGGGGAAAGAGAAGCAGTCGGGTCCCAGAGGAGGAGGAAGGAGGAGAATGGCCAGATGAACAACCTTAGCAAGCACTTTGGGACTATGGATAGGAGGTAACCCAAATAGAAATTATTAGCAGTAGATGATATGGGGTGGAGATTGAGAGATATTGGAAAGTAGTGTGGGGAGGTGGTATCTGCCCAGCCACAGGTAAAATAAGGCTTATTCTAAAATACAGCAGGTGTCTGTATCTTTTTGATTATAATAGTGGATTAGATGTTACCTCTGTAATAACTGTAAGCCTCATAATAAACATTTATTAGGCCTACCATTAAACTAACAGCGATACATACTTATTTATTTTGTGTGTACACGTACACATGAAGGTTTGTGAGGAGAGATGAACACCTTACAATAACCAGCTCCCTTCTTTCACCACAAAGGCCCTGGGAACAAACTAAGGCTACCTGGCCTGCTGCCTGTCTCAATGGCTTCATCTTGAGTTTTAGAGTACAATTTGATGCTTCTTTTGTTCAGCTTCTTCCTAAATGTTTTCTTTTCGATGCTGCTGTAATATAATTGCTTTCTTCGGTTCATTTTTTGATTGCTGGCACTGACATTTTTATTCACTTTGGAAAAGCTAAACAAAACAAAGAACTATGTATTTGTACATTTACAAATTAGGATTAAATAAAGCATTGTGAGAAGTTAAATGCAGACTATAAAATATCTTTGGAAATAGAAATCCTTTGAACTGATTATCAAGAAAAAGGCAGAATAGTCTGGCAAGAAAAATTGACTAAAATTCTTTGTTCTACCCTAGTGGGTAAAATTGAATTCGTACACTTACATCTCAATTATTGAGCACTCTGGCTCCTGAAACTGATTAAAAACAGTGTTAATAAATAACAAAACCTCATGTAATGGTTAATACTGATTTTCAACATGAAAGAAACTAAAGTCAACTAGGCGACAAGGTTCTGGGCACACCTGTGAAAAAGTACCTACATTATGGCAAGTGAGGTGAGAAGAGCCATGCAGAATGTGGGCAGACCCTGACTGCACAGGGAGGAGGCGGGGACGCGCAGGGAACTCATCACTCCCTCCTTCCAAGCTGCAGATGCAATGTGACCAGGTGACTTCCCACTAAAGTGGAAGGCAACCTGGAACTGTGCACTAAAATCCTTCTTTAAATTTCTTTTATCAAGAGTATGTCAGGCCGGGCGTGGTGCCGCACGCCTTTAATCCCAGCACTCGGGAGGCAAAGGCAGGCGGATCTCTGTGAGTTTGAAGCCAGCCTGGTCTACAAAGTGAGTCCAGGACAGCCAAGGCTACACAGAGAGACCCTGTCTTGAAAAACCAAAAACCAAACCAAACCAAAACAAAACAAACAAACAAAAAAAAACCAAAGAGCATGTCACTGCAGCACAACGTCAAGACAAGCAACTAATAAAGCCTATAATTCTTATTCAATACTTGATGACCAACAGATAGGAAATCTATAGTTCCAAACCACGATGAGCTTTTCCCTTCACACAGATGCCAAGCGAGACTGTGAAGGTAGGGCCCCTAACAGAGGGAGCTGGTGAGACCAGCAGCTCAGAGCTCTAAGGAGAAGCTATGAGACAGAAGGAATAGACACACTGACCCGATAGCCATCTCTGAGGCAGACTTAGACTGTATAATATAGCAGCTGCATGTCACATGAGGCTACAGAGGACTTGAAATATGGCTAGTTCATGTAAGATGAGCTTTAAGTATACAGTAAGTATCAAGTTTCAAAGATTTACTACAAAAACAGAATGTAAATATCTTACTCATGATTTCTTATACTGGCCACATACTGAAATGGTGTTTTGGATACATACATGCATACACACACACACACACACACACACACACACACACACACACACACACTATACCTGCTCATTTTTATTTTTCTAGCATGACTGGTAGAAGAGTCAACCTTACTGCCAGGTATAGTGGCACATGCTTTTAATCCCCAGACTCTAGAGGCATAACAGGTTCTGGGGCAATATTTCCTTGAGTCAATATAAAATATTTATAGTATAAGACTCACATTTTTATAGGTAAGAAATATTTGATAAAAAAAATCAAACAGATGAGAGGTTTATATAATTTGATCCATTTTGATGCATCTACAGCAGGCCAAAGGAAAATTTGCAAATGACTCAGAGCATATAATTTTAAAAATATTGTGTGTATATGTGATGTGTGTATAGGCTGTATGTTCCACAGCACACACGGAGAAGAAGTCAGAGGACACCTTTGTGAAGTCTATCCTCTCCTTTGACCTTTACATGTGTTCTGTGGATCCAACTTAGGTCAGGCTGCCATGCTTACACAACTAGTGCCTTTACCTGTTGAGTAACCAACTCAAACATGCTGACTTTTATCAGTGGTCGTGTCTTGCTGCTTAGAAAGCAGGTGAAACAAGCCATAGTCGTCTTTCATTTAACTTGCGTCCACAAACTATTCAATTAGTCAACTTCATCAAAGTATGGCTTCAAACTGCCATAGTAGTCTGGCCAGGCCTACATAATATAGCTTGACTTATTGTGACATAATCATCCAACTCTATTTATGGATTAAAAAAAACAAACAAAAAAAAAGAACGATGGGAAGTAAAAAAAAAAAAAATCTACAGGCTCTTCATTGTTTAAGATACAATTCTTCATTATTTAAGATACAAAAGGAAAACACAAAGATTTGATTTATTCTCTATAGCTAAAAAAATTAAAATATGCTACATCATTTTGGGAGACTTATCTACATCTCTGTCAGATGCCTGCTATTATTATCCCGGATTCTATGTGCAGGCAGAGAATTATGTCAGCGAGAGACTAAAAGATATCCCTATGGTTACAAATCAGGTTACTGACAAAAGTCTGAATCATAATTCCAGTCACCTGGCTGCTAATCTAGCCTTTCATCCAATATCACAGTAAAACGGCCTTACAGTAAATGGAACCAGAAGCAATGCCTGCATCAGTGTTCAGAGTAACACTCTTTCTGATTAAGGATTTATGGATACAAGCTGTTGTAGGTGTGAGGAAGGAAACTATCAATGGCAAAGCTGGAAAAATAACAGAGCTGAGGATTTCTTTGCACTTCTATATCTTAATAGGCTACAGATTTTCAAAAAGAAAAACATTGCCTACAATAAAGCAACCTCCTGAAATGTTCACACCCTGATTCCTGAAACCTGGAAAAAATACCACACGGCATATGAATTGAAGTAGGGAACACAAATGTGCAAATCTGCTACCTTAAAACAGTTAAGATTATCTTGGCGGGCCCGGTGCAATAATAAGCATCTTTAAAAGCTGAAGACCTCAGGGTTGGGGGAGGGTTGTAAGCAGGGCAGCCTTTGGTAATGAAAGTTTTTAAAAAATAAAATAAATCACCTCCCTTACAGCTTCCATAAAAGATCACAGCCTTGCCAATGTCCTGATCCAGTCCAGAGGTGTTCCACCTTGGCACTGCTAATGTCTAAACTTGTAAGACAATTAATTTGTGTTGCTATAAGCCACCGAGTTTCTAGCCACTTATTACAGCAGCAGTATACTGTATGCTAAATATCTAATATAGTACTTTCCTTACTTTGCCTCATGTCGCCCTATTATATATGCCACATGGCAACCAAAGAGTCACGCTCAGCAGGCCTCCATAGTGGACGTGACTTTGTGTCTGCCTCTTACATACCTGAAATCCTGCCCTAAACACCGCCGCTGGGCCACTTGCGTTGTCCTCTGCATCAAGCGGCACTAACCTCATTTGCATTTTCATAGTATTCACTACACAACACCTGGTAGCACTGCCAGATTTCTCTTCCTCTAATCTTATCCTGACCCCCAAACCACCCATCAGGTCTCCAAATGTTTGAATGAGCATTCATTGATTCTGGCACCAAAGAACAAATGGAAGCTCTAATACCCGACGATGAATTCAGCACATGAAAATACAAGAGGGAACCAAGTAAGCGTCCCAATTGTCATAAGCTAAGGCCTAGTTCCTATTTAGACATCAGACAGGTGAACATGGCAGCTGACTCAGGCATTCTTGGAAAGCAGTTATGCAGATATACTAACGCTCTGGACACAATGGGTTGCATTTACAGTTAAGAGGAAAACTGGGAGGTTTCTCCTCTTCCCCATATGTTTATAAGACCAGAGGAGGAGATACCACTGATAAGGCAGGATGGAAGAGTAGCTAGTTGACTAGAATAGAAAAACTAAGTCAAAATAGGAATGCTGAAGGTGTGTCAACCTTTTCAAACCAGTCCTGTCAGCTTAACTCAAGTACTGCCAAGATACTCAGCGACAACAACTATATAAAACCCTAAAACTTATAAAGCTAGCAAAACTTATAAAGCTGGCATTCATTCTAATTTTGCTTCTGAATCTCTCTAGAACTCAAATTTTTTCCTTATGCTACTTTTAGTTATCTAGAGTCTTGTGTCATATGCATGCTGGTCTAACACTAGTTTTGCTGTTGTTTGTTTGTTTGTTTTTTCCCTCTCTCTCAAAAAAAGGTTTCCCTGCAGCCTTGGCTGCCCTGGACTCGCTTTGTAGACCAGGCTGGCCTCAAAACCACAGAGATGCACCTGCCTCTGCCTCCCTGAGGGCTGGGATTACAGGTGTGTGCACCACTGCCTGGCTACAACACAGGTCATCTTGTTTCTATGTTAGAGGATCTTTTCCTTGCCCATCTACCCCTCTCAGCATCAGGGCAGGAGACAAGTGCTTCTGACCTTGACAGCACACTCAGACACAGTGCTCTAAGAAGAAAGCTAAGTCTTAGTCTAGGCAAGCAGTATAACAGCATCGAGTTTTAGCTGTTGAAAGTCTTGACGCTTGATCTGGTATCCACATGCCTGGCATCACTTTGGTTTCTCCTCAGTCAGCTCAGCCTTTGGGCAGAGTCTATACAAAGAGCTGTAGGAGATTACTCATTAGCACTCACATTCCCTCTGTCTCAATTCTAGGCCTCATGCAAATCTCCATCTTCCCACAGTTTAGAGTCAGCACAACAAAACATAATGCTGAATTAGAATTTAGTTAGATTCTCCATTATCATTTCAGCAGTCAGGCCTATAGCTGGTCCTTCTTTCTTAAATTCAGCAGAGTAACTCACCGGTATTTTTTGATATAAATTATAAAATTAATTAAAATTCAAGCATATGCAAGATTGAGCTTTCCTAAAAGTATGCTTTGTCTTTCAATGTAAATGGATCTTTAATTTTGGAGAGGTTGTTGTCTGTTTATTCCTGACAAGGGCAAAGAAGTGGACTCTTTGCCAACCCTCTCCTCCCCGCCAGTGTTCTTGAACATATAATAAACTGAATGGAATAAACACTATGATCAGGTCACCATCACCTCCAACTGCCCCAACCACAGCCCACATACATCCATAGAGTTTGCTGAACAAAAGTACAGCCAACCCAGAAGTGGGAATGCCACGAATCTGATGCTTCAGAAAAGAATTTCAAATGAGAAAGCCTCCCTTGTGCTGACAATACAGACTCAGAACTGTTTTCTTTTCCTCAGTTTTGATGTTGGTCAGAATTCAAGTGTTAATGGCTTGGGCGTTACTCAGAAGAACACATCACTCAACAGATGTAATAACATTAGAAGGGAGGTTTTTGATCTTAGGAATATCTGGTTTAAAGAACAATGCAAAGGGGTCTGCTTACTGTTCCCTCTTTCCGTGTGAACCAGGGATCTCTAGTCACCACGCACTAACAGACCAAACAAGGCAGAGAGTTCAATCAGGTTCCCTTTGAATGGTCCACGTGATCATGGTAGAACACACAACAACTGGAAGATGTCTCTACAAATTCTCTCTCAGGCAGCAAACAACCTACCAGTTCAGAAAGCTTTATAAAAATATAAACTATGAAATCTGTTAAGATGAGCTAGAACTAATAAAAACACTATGAAAATAGAAGCAGTAATAAAATGGTGTAGAAAATGTATACTTTATTCACTAACCAAATAAAAAACAGGAGAAAGAACTATAATCACTTTTTTAACTCTATGGCCTCACCAACATCAAACTGTTTTAACCTTGGGAGATCTAGTCTTTCTAGAGTTGGTGTGCCATTCATCAGACAATCAAACAGCATCAATGTCTCTCTTGACTGGCTGCTTTAGTCACTGATTTAAGTTAATTCCCCTTCAGATTGCTATGTGGCTGTATGATCATATATAATTACATCTTTCCTCTCTAAAAAAAAAATACACCCAATTTTAGAACATAGGCAGCATGTTTAGACCAATGCCTTTAATACAGTAGTAAAAGCAATATCTTGCTATTGCAATTCAGTGTCAAAACTCCAGGTGTTCAGTATTCGCCAGCTAATAGCAACTACTTAAAACCATGGCCTCTCGAAGCTGCACGACAGGGGTTGCTCCCTTTGTACTTCATACATACAACTCTAAGTTTTTTCTTTCTGACGGGCTCTTTACTTAAAAATAGAAAGTTTTGCAGAAGACTATAGGGAGACAGAGGATGTCAAAATGCCAATTAATATGAATGGAAACATGTGTAATTCTTTTACTTTGGTCCCCAATTCTCATGGCTATGCAAGGTTAGTCGCTTTCTGTAACAAAAAGACTAAAATGGAAGGCTACTTACTTATTTATTTCTATGCAAAACTTCCAAGACCAGATATGGCCAATGAAGGTGCCCAAGGCCAACATTCATCAATGTCATTAGTGCTGTATTGTTGGAACCTCACCTGCCCTTCTACTCATCAGTCTGCTAACCATGACAGGAGTAGGCAGGAGCTATGAAAGTTTTGTTTGTTGCTATTTTTCCTGGGAAACAGTTAATTCCTAGAGAGATAACAGAAGTCATGCCAACAATCTCTCCTTTATTGGTTACCAGTTTAAATTACTGGGCATCATATCCATTTGGGAAGCAGAGATATGCAGATCTCCAAGGCCATCCTGGTCTACAGAGTGAGTTCCAGGAAAGCTGGGCCTACAGAGAAAAACCATGTCTTGAAAAACAAACAAATAATAAAGTGAAATAAAAATAGAAGATGAAATGTGATCTTTGACAATGCACTAAGGGTTACAGTCCTAGGAGCTCACTCACTTGTGACATAAGCAACTATGCTCTAGTTTCCTTTGACCAGTTTTAGAGGTTCAAATGGCATTTATAAATCAATGGTCACAACACCCTACTTTACAGCATATCTTCCTGCCTATTAGAAGCATTAGCTATGCTTCTATAGCTAGGCTTTATCAACAAGTAACAGGCCAACTGAGAAAAAAGCCAAAGCCTTCTGTTGGAAATCTTTCAAGGTAAAGTTCGCATTTAATAAAGTATGTTTGAGTAATATAAATAATAAACTAAAATCAGATTTATGGAAGCCTTCAAAAACCAGAAGAGTTAGGTCTACTGCATCCACAGCCCATCAGATCTGTTCTGTTTTCATCCATCCTATCCCTTGACAGAGTCTCACCTTTCCTTAAGTACTGCCAAAGACATGCAGGCACTATCTTCAGCTTAAAGCATTACAGACTCCATTTTCTTGGCATCCCCAGAATTTAGTCAGCCAGTATCCTCTCACTATGTTACCATGCTCCACAAACACTTAGCTGCTACCTAAACTCTTTTGTACCTACATGTGGAAGACCCAGTTGCACACATACTCTCCCAAAACACAAATGAAATTGAAATCCCCAAGAATCTGAGTCCTGACAACAACGATGTTTTCAAAGCTGGTAGAGGCCAAACTAAAAAAGACAGCACCTCAATTCTAAGTGGCCATTTCCATCCTCCAACAGTTACTGAGCACTTCCATGAGTGCACAGCTGCCTTTTGCAAAAAGTTACTTTTTCTCCCAGTCTCAAGTTGGCCTTTTGTCAACTCCTGTAGCAGTTTCCTTTCTCAGACTGTCTTTTCCCAATGATCCCAACCTTAGTAAGTTGTCTCCATTCAGGTAACTCCCTTTATCATTAGAATTTCCGAACCTGAGTTGAGCCTCAAGCTCTTGCTTGACAGTGATTTTATAACTGCCACTAGCAGTAGTTCCCCAATCACATTCTGACAGAAGCCATTCAAGGTATGTGGATCTCTACACAAATCCTGTAAAAATTTACATGTTTCAGACTCACTTGAAAAAGCTAACAGATCAGCTGTTGGGCTAAAGAGTATGCGGTTCTAAGAGGTTCCCAGATGATACGTATCCTGTTGGTTCATAGCCACTTACAGGCTATGAAGAAATGCACTCTATATAATCTGATGTACCTTCCAAAGGATCTTGGTGTTCACTTACAACTACTCTTCTGTATTTTCATTCTAAGAATGTTTACAATGTTTTCTGACTTGGTATCAGGAATCACTCGTTACAGCAATAATGAAATTTGGTGTAAACAGCTAAGAATGAAGAAGGAGTGTTTGACAGTGGAAAGTCAGTTCTGTCCAATATGCTGTCCTCTCCAGTCTTGAGGTCTCTTTCACTGCTGTGTGCTATTTTTCTATGCACCTGATTTAATTCTTAGAAATAAGAAACTCATCATTTAGCATTTAAAAAGCTCTTCAGTAGTTCAAACAAAACCTTTAAGGTGAAGACATGGTCTGTTAAAAAGAACATAAATGATAAAAATAAGAGCTTCAATTGCCAATGACAGAACAGGACTGAAATCCTGATGTCTTTTCTAAAGGATCACCACCACCTGGGGATCTCATAAACAAACCATTTCTCTCTTCCAAAACCAAGGTCATGTGAACTCACAATAAGAAATGAGAAAGTGGCACTCCATTTAAAAACAGTGGCTCTAATTTATAATAAAGAATTTAAGTGGCAGAGAGAATAAATGCTAAGGTATGAAAGTGAGTGTGGAGTTCAAGACCTTGTCCAGTGCCTTCAGGTCACACGCTCTGTATTTGTGAACTCTGCGTAGTTAGCACATCCTTACATAGAGTTCCTGATATGTACGCAATACTCATGCATTCAATTTAACTCACTATCAACTCCTTAAAAAATAGTTGTATTCTTTCATTCCCTTCTCTACTTCCTTCTACCGCGTTCAACATTCCAAAATTCACTAAAAAATAAAACTGAGCAATTATAAATTATTTCCTTCAGGGTCCTAGAAACCTACAAGTAGAACATTATGATAGGCAGATTTGGGCCCAGGAGTCCCGCTCAAACTAAGGCACCAGCCAAGGACAATACAGGCGGTAAACTTAAGCCCCTACCCAGATCTAGCCAACGGTCAGAACATTCTCCACTGTTGAGTGGAGAGTGGGATATGACTTTCTCACGTACTCTGGTGTCTCACATTTGACCATGTCCCCTGGAGGGGGAGACCTGGTGGCACTCAAAGGAAGGATAGTAGGTTACCAAGAAGAGACTTGATACCCTACGATCATATACAGGGGGAGGTAATCCCCCTCAGGAACAGTCATAGGGGAGGGGAATAAGAGGAACGTGGGAGGGAGGGAAGAATGGGAGGATACAAGGGATGGGATAACCATTGAGATGTAACAAGAATTAATAAAAATAAATAAATAAATAAATAAATAAATAAATAAATAAATAAATAATTTCCTTCCCCAAAATGGTTCATGTGAAAATACATGTTGCAACACATAAAGATATTTTTGAAGCTCCCTCTCTGTATTTTCTTAATGAGCTTCCAGAATCTATTAATATTTTTACCTATCTAGTCATTATAACACCTCTTAGGACTTAGCAATTACAGATATAGCAGAATTAGGTATATTTTAGCTTTTCCATATTCCATATTCTTTTCTCAATGTATAATTCTATCAGGTTATTGTTATTGCAAGAACTCTGAATTGAAAGTGAGAAAATGAATGTATATATACAATGTCTATCAGAAATACTTCCAAATCTAGACTTGCTAAATTTATTCCCTGCCTAAGTATCACCTCCTTTCAACCGAGCATACCTCCTGTAGAAGACGAGGATCTACGCAGTCCCCATCATCATTAAACAAAGATTCCCAGCTCTCCTCCACAGCTGCATCTCCTTGTACACGAGAAGAGTCTGTTGTTTTCAGGTCTACGGTTGTTTCCACAGATGACTCTCTATCAGAAAATGATACACCGCACACTATATTCTCTGAGTCATCTTCCTCTTTTGTTTTAAACGTTTCATCAGTTCTTAGTTCAGGCAATTCTTCTGTTATCTCCTTAGTACTATCCAGGTCACTGCCCAAGGCACTCTCCAGAAGTACTTCTGTCCCATTTGACACACTCAGCTCTGAGTCCAAACAAGTGGCACAATTACTATCAGCAATCTTCTTTATGGGCAAAGAGGAAGCACAATCCGACACACTCTCTATCAACTTTCCTGTCGACTCTGTAAAACCAGATGCAATATTCTCAGCATAAATATCTGAGCAAGCAGTCGGGCTGCTAATGTTTTTAGAGTCATTCTCACTTTGAGCTGCATCGAGAGGGGCTACATCTGCACTTGTTTCTATGTAATCTGAGAAATTACTTGTACTGCCACTTCTCTCATCGGCTTCCCTCACTGCAACTACACAAGGGCTGTCTACACTTACATGATCGTAAACTGCACCTGCAGTGTCTGCCACACATGCCTTGCTGGTAGTGTCACTATCTGTGTCTATTTCATGAACAAAGACAGCTCTATCAAAGGGTTCATACTTTATACATAACTCATCAGCAGAGCTGTCACTGTCACATTGTCTAGTCACTGTTGGACCAATGATGCCATTTGTGTGCTCTGATTTGTTGACTACAGCCATGTTAGGAGAAATGTTGCCCACAGTCTCAGGAATGGAACCTACACCTTCCTGACCCAAGACAGACTTTGCATTGTTGACTGCACCCTCACTCTCAGCTTCACAGTCTATAAAAGCTGGGTCAGCATCATGCTGTGGCCCTGCAGGAACAGAAGCTGCAGAGATGCAACCAGGACTGTGCTTTGACACGCCACAGGATGTTTCCAAGCTGCATGGTGCGATTTCAGAATCAGAACTTGGCGTTGCTGGTATAGCCATACCCTCTGGGTTCAACACAGTGGTGACAACTTGGGGAAACTGAGACACCAGCTCCATAACTTTGGCCTCAGTTTCAATTCTGCTTTCTATATATCTGTTTACAAAAGTTTCCCCACTGAAATCACAGAGTTCCACGTTCTGAAATGGTCTGTTTGGAAGCTGAGCAGCACTGACTTCTGAGCAAGACGGAAACAGATGCAACTCCTGGTGTCCTGTCACTTCTGCAGTCTGAACCTGCAAACACTCCATTTCCTTTGGTTTAAAAAGTCTTTGTAAAGATCTACTAGCCACAACCCCAGCCTGGGAGACTCTGTGTTGATGCTCTTCAGATGAGGCTTCTTGGGACTCTTCAGTTCCTCTCTCAGAACAAACCTTGTCTTTATTCCTTTCTGGAAGGTACCCATCCTTCCTTAATTTTGATGAAGGTCTCTTTCCTTCCCTATAGTCACACTCCTTTCTATCACAACAAGCACTTAGTCTTTGAGACTCGGCTTTATTTCCAGAGATCTTCTGGGGAAGACACTCTTGTCTATAGCTTTCTTCCTTGTCACCTGACTTGAGTGCTGTACCTCTCCGAGCTTTAGGTATATAAAGTGCCATGTCAGGTCTTTTGGTTCGAACTCTGCATCTCTCTGCTTCTTGCTGCATGGTACTGCTGCAATCTAAAAGAGAATGAAAGATTTAATAATAAAAAACAAAATGTAAAGAGTGAGTAGAACAATCACTAACTTAAAAAAGAAAGTAAACTCTGACATAAAATACTTAATGCACTCACACATGTCAATAAGTAAATTCACAAAACCTCATGAAAGAGATCGTGGATTTTAGCAAAAGACACCCTTTCGTCATATTTTTAAAACCACTTATCCCTACCTTCCAGGTTTCCTCTTTAAAAAAAAAAAAAGATTTTATTTATTTAATATATGATTGCTCTATCTGCATGTATACCTGTATACCTGTATACCAGAAGAGGGCATTAGAGGGTATAGATGATTGTGAGTCACCATGTGATCGCTAGGAACTGAACTCAAGACCTCTGGAAGAGTAAGCAGTGCTCTTAAACGCTGAGCCATCTCTCTAGTCCCAGGTTTCCTCTTTTTTTTTTTTTTTTCTTAAACATTTAACTTTATGTGTGTAAGTGTTTTGTCTACACACATATATGTGCAACACATGTCTATGTACACAAGGAGGCCAGAAGAGTGTGCTGGATGCCCTGGAACCGGAGTCACAGATAGCTGTGAGCCACCATATGAGTGCTGTGAATTGAACTCAGGTCCTCTGCAAGACAATGCTCTTAACCACTGAGCCATCTCTCCAGTCCTCAGATTTCTTCTTTTTAAATAAGTAATTTTGCCTTAGTTTGAATTTAAAAACAGATTGTGAGAACAGTGACGGCCATCAAGTCCTCATAAGGAATAACCATTAACACATTCTCAAGTGATTTTTACTATGACGAGTATGTTCAAGAACCTCAAAAGCCCACACTTGCCAACAGAGTGTGTGTGTGTGTGTGTGTTTGAGAGAGAGAGAGAGAGAGAGAGAGAGAGAGGGAGAGGGAGAGAGAGAGAGAAAGAGAGAGAGAGAGAGAAATGACTTCAGTGTCAACTACACAATCAAACAACTAATTTTAAAAAGGGGGGGTAGTGAAAACGAGAAAGGTATTGAATTACTCTGGTCCAATCATTATACAGTGTGTGTGTGTGTGTGTGTGTCTGTCTGTCTGTCTGTCTGTCTGAATCTTGTAAATACATACATTGCTTTGTGTCAACAAAACAAAAATAACATTAAAAAAAAAAAAGTTTAGCTTAACCATCCCTGATCTAAAATCTCAAATTTCAAAATATAAAACAGTTGGAGTAGTATGTCAGCACTCACTATTGGGCTTCGGAGCTTTCAGAATTGTTTTTGGATTAGGAATGTTCACCCAGTAAGTCAATATACTAGCACTCTAGGAACACAACCCCCCCCCCCCCACAAACCTCTGAAGCCTGAAACCCTCCTACTGCAAAGCATTTCAGATAAAGGAGAGCCAGCTGAAACCCTCTTCACTTAAGTGACGTACACTAAATCTTCTCTGCTTCTAGCAGTAAGAAAACAGACCCAAGCATGAAGGCAGAGGGTGGAGAACAGGAACCGATGCACAGTGAGCCAGCTCACACTAGCCATCCCTGACAACCTCCACCACGGCGTCAACAGAATTTAACAGAAACTAAGAAAGAGTAAGTAAATCTTTACCCACTACTGCTAACTACAAGGGCGTATGCTCGACACACTGGATTGTTCTCTAATTCTCAAGCTAGTGCTGTAAAGTATGAAGGTCTTAGGACAAGGAGAAGAAAGGGCACATATAACAAAGCCATATATATCCTCTAGTAGTTCACAGCATGTACGTTAGAGGAGAGATGTGAAGAAGAAAGAGAAGCCTGTCACCTCTGTTGATTCTTAGAATCCTAACGTCACCTGATCCAGAACAGTCTTCATTGAAGATTCTCTTTCATGGCAGGGTTTGGTTTTTTTGTTGTCATTATTGTTTTGTTTTAGTTTGTTTGTTGTTAAGTTTTTTAACCCTAAAAATATATCATGATCAAGTATCTCCAGTAATGTTTTTATTTCTGGGTTGCTATTGTTTTTTAAGGTGACATAGAGGCTCACTACATAGGCTAGACTGGCCTGGAACTTGGTATAGAGCCCAGGCTGACCCTGAATTCAAGATCCCCATATTTCAGCCTCCCCAGTGAAGCCTTCTGAATACAGCTGTCCTCTCCTCTTCTATTAAAAATGTCTTACTAGCACTTATTTAGGGGTGTGTGTTCGTGTGTGTGTGTGTGTGTGTGTGTGTGTAAGTGACATTTTTTCTTCCACATTTCTATGTGTCTATATTTCTCCAGAATCAATTGACAAAAATTAAAAGAAGCAGCAGTTTTAACTCAATGTAAGAGAAAACAGTGAAGTAAAAATAAAACCCTGTATTTCTATATTTTTCCAATGCTATTATCAGGTAATGAACACTGTTTCCAGTAAAAACTAAATACATCAAAATGATTGACATATACTAAGAGAAAACATCTGTTTATAACAAAGATGGCCTAATTTTAAGTGTCTTTCTAAATCATATTACTATCTCTAATCTGTAACTAGACTATTAAAATCCCCAAATTGTGTATTTTAAAATTGTATGCTGTAGTGAATGGTTTCCAAAACAAAACGTTTTCTTTAATGATCATATACCATAATACTATTTTCTTCTTTCTTTCCCTTTCTTTCTTTCACAGGTTTCTTTGTGTAGAACTGGCTGTCCTGGAATCACTCTGTAGACCAGGCTGGACTTGAACTCACAGGATCGTGTGCCTCTGCTTCCCAAGTGCTGGGATTAAAAGCATGCACCACCACTGCCCGGCTCATAATACTTTTTTTAAAAATCAGAATAGCAATATAATACTTATATTGCATACTTCCTACCTAAATGCTAAATTCAATTGGGCCATAACAAGCCCTGTGTTGTTAAATTACCCACAAGCTCACCAAGTGCATTTCACAGTGCTGGCTGTTTACATCAATGATGTCTACAGTAAGTGACTCCTTTGATCAGGTGGATAACTACCTTGAATAATGGAAGAGTGTGTCTTCATTTTTTTTTTTAAAACTAGTCACAATATAGTAGCTAAAGACATGACACGTTTACATTAGTTGTATTTTCATCATTGTAAGTCTAGAGGACCAACAGGTAATCAAGCCTTGATTTATGGCATGTGCCAATCTGTACAGTAAATATTTTTGCTGTGGACAATTTCAAGCTACCAATGTGATATCACTGCACACAGATCGAGGAAAATTTGTAAAGACCTAGACCATAGAGATGTAACTTCCACAGCACAGGCCATGATGAAAGTCACTAAGCAGTAGTTAGTTACCTTTTCACAATTCAACATATTTAATAGCAATCCTATGCACCATACTTTACTGCGATGACTGTTTTTAGCAATTAGTATACAGAATTCCCAAAATTTCAATGACCAGCTCTTGGGGACACAGAATTCGTTGTGATATCATTTCAGAATAAGTTATAGGCGTATCCTCATCTTGAGGACTTTCAAGATACTGTCAATTTAATTTAAAGCTTTCTCAAATTTTAGTGAACTTCTTTTGGAATGGTAGGCATGACAGTCTTTAACACTAGACGTATGGGGACCTCCCAGATACCATTTAAGGAAAAATGTATCTTGGATGAAAAATTTCCGCCCAGGAGCCCAGGGAGATGACCGAGGCAGTGAAGTACTACTCACCACATGAACACGAGGATCTGAGTTCAAACCCAAGTACCTATGAGGAAGAAAAAAAGCTACGCCTTGTGGGCTGGTGCCTGCAACCTCAGCGCCAGGAAGCAGACAGAAGGATCCCAGCCAGTCTAGCAAAACAACAAGCTCAAGATAAAATCTAAAGTGGAGAACCACTGACAGCTGAGGTCACCTCTGGTCACCACATGCAAGCCCACACTAGTACGCAGACATGCACAACTTCCCATCCAGGCATTTACTCACAGCCTTTGAGTTCTTCCACCCAGCTTTTCCCCATATAGTTTAACTTCTTTTTTAAAAAAATGTTTGTTTGTTGTTTGTTTGTTGAAAGGGCTCTTACTAACCTAACTGAAGAGAAGAATTAGCTGTTCTGTCTTTTGCAGCTTATTTATTCCAGGAAGACTATCAACATGCAATTCTGTTCAAAATTACATTTTCTAAAAGGTATAAAAAGCCAGACTCCTTTATCACAGAAAGGAGCCAATTACTAAGATATATCTACGAGACGATTCCGGCTAAACTATTTTCTCTGTAACTTCTGTGCATTGGGAGCATGTTTACTTAACACCTCTCCTACGGTTTCTACTGTTTTAAAGTTCTCTTGAGGAAAAAAAAAATGTTAGTAGCTTTAAGTACCTCTCTGATCTATCTTCCTAAGAGCATAGATAACACAAAGCAAGCTTCAACACTTCACCACAGGTTTGTTATCTACACACACACAGCTCTTCACATCACAACAGGGTGTTAGCCCTTTAAACACTCAGTAGACAATCCAACCATAAAGCGACTAGACCAAGGACTCTAAAGAAGCTGAGAGTAAACAACATTTGGAAGAAATGACCTTTGGGTATGCTAACTATGCTTGTAGGACAAATTCTCTAAAGTTCTATTACTTTGTTGGTTCATACAAATGCTTCATAGCTAAACCATGCATGTTAACACAATTTTTTCTTTTTCTTTTTGGTGTGTGTGGGGGGCGGGTTCGATGTTTATCTTGAACTCACTATACAGACTAGACTGGTCTCAAACTCAAAATCCTGCTTCAAGCTCTAAGTGCTGGAATTACAAAACCTACAGGTATGTTGCAAAAGTTAAAAACCCTACAAAAGTGTCCACGTACCCTTTACCTAATTCACCTACTGTTAACATTCTATCACATGTGCTTTATCATTTACAATCACACATGTCCCCTCCTCTTTCCTGCTTCTCTCCCTCCCCCAGGCTGATTTCCTCCCTGAACCTTTTGATAGCATTTAGCTAAATCTGATGGTTTTAATCTGATCCAGTTTTCATGATAGCTGCAAAATAATGATTTTCCCACCAAATACAAGTCTCTCCACATTTACCACTCAGGCCATAGCATTTTCCTGAAAAGCAAACAAGCCATGTATCCTAGCTAAGAACACGCACTAACATTTCCTAAGTTAAAATATCAATATTAAAATCACGGCTGCTCTAGTGGGTCAATAATAGGAAATTTCTATATGAAAAACATTTTCTAACTTTTGCAAGGTCAAATAAAAGATTATTATCTTATCTAATGCTCCATTTATATAAGAAAAAAGAGCATGTCTCCCAAAATTATAGAGTCCCTTCACTAGACACGACTTGTGTCCTTTTTGTGTTCTTTTCTGGAAAATCCAGAACTGAGATGTAACAGGTGTCTTTTTGTCTTTCTTTTTAAAAGCTTTGTCAATCTCTTTTGAAAAGGAACCAAGGCACAATCAATCCACACATTAATAAACAAAAATATGAGGATAAAAGAAGAAACATTCTTAATTGAAAATATTTTGGCAAAAGATTTATTTCAAGTCTATTTCCTGAATCTTAAGTTTCATTAAATGTTTAAAATTATGAAATGTTTTAGAATAAAGAAATGTCTCAACTAAGATACACACAGTGAGCTCTGAGTCTGGCATCCTCTTAAGCAATCTGCAAGCAAAAAAGAAAAAAGAAAAAAAGCTCAATGTGGTACGTTTGCATAAAGGGTACACAACAAACGACAACTCTCACATAGTAAAACGCCAATGCAACTGCCCTGAACACAAGACTCAGCAGGTAGACAGAACATCAACAAAAGACTAAGCACAATCCTTGGCAGTCCCATACCATATGGGATTTGTTTTATAACAAGTGTTCTTCCAAACAGTGGGAAATACTCCCTGGTTATACACTTGGCTTGCCTTTTCTGTATACTCAAGTGAGACTGGTCTATGGGCTACGAAAGTTACCATATAACACAGCAGGTTAAAATTGTGTGTTTACAGACCTCATCTGTAGCTGTCAGAAAACAATTTTGAGGATATATGTTTAAAATATTTCTTTTGTAATGACAAAGTGCTATTTGAGTCTCTCTTCTTGACTGTTTGGCAAATAGATTTTATTGGTATTGGAATGGAGTCTGGGGCCACACACATGACAGGTAAGGTTCTATCACTGATTACACAATGATCAAAATATTCAAAATAAAAAATGAATGCATTTAAGGAATTTGGGGCACAAATTACTTGTGTTGCATCCTCCAACTTCACTGTAACCTTTGTGTGTGCTGCGTGCACGCGCGCGCGCGCGCGCACACACACACACACACACACACACACACACACACACACACACACACGGTGTTAGTGGAACTGTACAGGCAATCCCACTAGCCTACCCTTCAGGGAATTAGCAGCTGCTTACATCATGACCTGGGCAGCCAGGGCCTGCCCCTCCTGCCAGGTGCAGCTGATCAAAGAACCCGCTAGCCCAGTTCTCTGCCCTCTCTCTGCCCTCATGGCACTCTAGCTGCCTCCACCCTTCCCCACTCTCTCCTCCTCCAATAAACCTTTTACAGCAGATTTGTTGCATGGTGTAGTTTCTCAGGGGTGCACCTTGGCTTGGGCGTACCAAGGGAACCCCCTCACTGCATTATATTTCATAACGCTCTGCACTGAACACACCATTATGTCACACAATACTACTGCAGGTTATGAACTACAATATTTTAACTGCACTGTGATGTTTTCTGCTCTCACAGAAAGAATGGCTTAAAGACAGAAAACGAAGATTTAACTTTCCTATTCTCACTCCTCAAGACACATCAAGTAACTGTATCTTTCTACTGTTAGAATGGTTTATTATAAAAATTATGAGATAACTTGATGTCATTAAAAAAAAAAAAAAAAAAAAAAGAAAACACTGAATAAATTTTGACTTGAGAACCAGAACAGAGTTTCCAACAATTTTTGAAAACAACATAAAATGCACTTGTTATTTGGTATTGTGTTTATGGGAAATGACAGTCTCCACACTGATGATGGTGGTTTGAAGACCTGGTCACCAGGGGGTGGTACCTTCTGAAAGGACTGGAAGGTGTGGCCTTGCTGAAGGAAGTGTTGTCACCTTTAGGAGGCGCAGCCTTGCTCTAGAAGTACACCACTGGGGCAGGCTTCGACAGTTACAGTCTCTCCCCGCTTCCTGTGCCAGCCACCTGCCCGATGCCTCCCCCACCATTATGAACTCTTTCTCCCACGTGTGCCTTTTGGTCATGGCTTCTGGTCACAGCAACAAAGAGTAACTAGTATACGTATATGGCCAGAGCTACATAATAATTTCTCAGGCAAGAGAG